>NW_028227258.1:7047500-7437500 GCF_978045245.1 Mus caroli | reverse complement strand
TAAGATAAAATTCTGTGGCAATGTGGTGGCCAACCCCAGTACGACTGTTATAGCTGCAGCATGTGGAGTTTGGGACAAACACTCATAGAGGGATGCCCCGAGAAGACATAGAGAGTCACTCAAGGGAGGGACGCCTGCTGTGACAACATGGGATGGGGGTGACATGGGGTGGGGTGGGTGGGGTGGCTGCAGAAGAGCAATTGAATCTCACCTTGAGGTTTTGGCCTTCAGAAGCGGGAGAAGAAGGATTTTTATTTTCTGTTTATTCCACCTGCTTTGTGGGATATTTTATGGTGTTTTAGGTAAACACCAAAATACAGGTGATGTTTTTACATCTTTAGTTTTTTTGTTTAGGTTTTTAAAGAAAAAGTCTTTAAAATTCTTTCGGAGGATGGACTTGAAAAGCTAACAACACACTCGGGGGAGCTGACTGTCCACACAGGAACGCAACACACACTTCTATTTAGTGTCCAGCCTTGTGCTGACGCCAAGGTTCGTGTGAATCCAGCCCTCACCAAGGCTCTTTTATTTTCTTGTTCACGATCTCCCTTTCCATGCTTCCTTCTTAGATGACTGCCTTGTGTCCCATCTGACTTCTGTCTTCTAGAAGTGTGTTGGCATATCTTATTTGAGCCTGGCTGCTCTTGTTAACATAGTTTCTGTTGCTATGCTTTAAAAAGCTTTATGACATTTGGAAGAAAAAAAAAAAAAGATCTGCATGAGTCTAACATAACTTTACTTGATGTTAAGTTATAAAATGATTAGTTGTGGGGCTCATTAGGTCCCAATTCCAATTAAAAATATAATTTAAAACTTTAATTTTTAAACTTTAATTTTTAAAAGTGTGTGTTTGTGTATATGAGTGTACTGTGGTCCATCGGTGGGAGTCAGTTCTCTCCTCTGCCCACTGTCCTGGGTATACAAGTCAGGTGACCAACCCATCGGCAAACCCCCTTTATACACTAAGCCATCTTGCCTGCCTCATACACATTAACTTTTACCACCTCATTGCATGTACAGTTCATTGGAAGATTTTTAGAGTGAATTAATAAGTACTTTTATTATGTAAAATGGGCATAATTCTGAACCAAATTTGATCTCATATAAATAATATAGTCTGTAGAGGGCAAAAAAAAAATCTTTGTGTACACAGATAAGCACTGGAGAAGACAGGAAAAATTAAATACACAGTTTATCTCTTCAAGGAATGAAGTGCTTATCTGTTTCTCCAGGAATGCTGGGAACGGTTGTAGTTTCTACCTGATAATCCTCTGCTCCCTGATGAGCCAGGCTCTCCCTGTATCTCTCACATTGCTGGGATATACTTTACTCACGCCAGACCCTTTGCTGCTAAATCACCACCATTGCTTTTAGACCTCGTGAATGATGTCACATGTGCTCTACAAGAGCATAAGTGACTTCTATGCTCTCTTAGGACCAGAACAATCCTGGCACCCACAGGTACTCTGTTTCCCTCGGTCAGTCTCCCTAGACTCTAAATCTGGGTCTCCATTTCTGAGTGAATAGTACCTAACTTGGTAAAAAAAAAAAGCCAGATGTACTTTGTAAAGAATTTCAATGTAAACATGTCTTAAATTTGTTGTGCACTTGGGACTGAGTTAACTGTTATCAGAAATTTTTTTTTCCAAAATTGTACCCTGCTTAAATATGGCTAAAATAAATGAACTGGTTGGTGTCGGACTCTGGAAGTCCTGGCCAAGCACGGCTACCTAAATTGGACTGAACCAAGTTTCATTCTTGCCTCTCTGTGGATCGTTTCCATGACTGCTGTAAAGCCTGCAGAGACCCTCCACAACAACCAACATATTAGAAGTTACCTAACACTGCATTTTATTGTAGTAGAAAGTGGCCGGAATCACAGCATTTTATTGTTGAGTATTATCATACTGTTTTAGCCAACTGTTAGCCCTGGGCATCAAATCCATACTATACATATTGAGCAGCCTCCAGGTCAAATCCATACTATACATACATACATACATACATACAGCACAGCCTCTAGGGTTTGCATTCCTCTCTGAGTTATGTAACGTTAAATAGATTACAGAGAGATTCCAAGTTTTCTTTCTGAGCTGGTTGTCTCTACGTGAACATGTGGAATGTAGATTTTCCTGGAAGAACACAGGATGCAGCAATACTCATTAGAGCTCCCATACCTCAGGCTGACAGCCCAGCTCTGAGAGACCACTGTTTGATTTCATATTCACATGCTGTGTGGATCCCCAGAAACATATTGCCTTTGCCAGCTTAAAGTTGATTTAAAAAAAAAAACATACTGGCAAATGTTAGAGAAAGATGTAAAGGGAGGTTTTTTTCAACCTAAGATTGCAAATATTTTTCTGTCTTTCTGGCTCATTTTGAATGCATTGACATGACTTCTGCATATTTTAAGCATACCACCAATGAGTTACCAAGCTTTTGTGTTCTTTTCCATGGTACTTGGGTCAGAAATTGTTTTCAATAGTTGGTATTTTTTTTCTCTCTCTCTTTGTTTTTGTTCCTATCCAAAAACATCATCAACTGAGTACTTTATAGGTAATATGTTTCATTTAGCAGACAGTTTTAGAGGATCTTTAGCAAGAGCTTTCTAGTTACATCTAGGCATCACAAATGGCACCACAGTCTGAAGAGTATGGGGCCAAAGCCATGTGGCCAGAGAGGAAGCAAGAAACCCAGGTGAGGCCAGACTGGCTCTTGTCTAACAACACTCTTCCAGTCACTTTCTCGGGACCACTTTGATCCAGTCACCAGGTGACCACGGCATAAGATCTTGTACTGGGTCACATGTCCGTCGTTCAGGCTTCATCACCTCCCAACACTATCACATTGGGGAATTTTGACAGAGACAACTCATATCCAATATTCATCAGCACTTGCCTTTGTCTTTGGACTACCAACAGCCCTATGAAGGACACAATGTTACCCTGACTTTGACACCACTTAAAAGAAGGGAGGTAGGGAATAAAATATTGAAAAGTTTAGCCTTACTGTGCTCTAGGATGTGAACTCAGCACAGCCACCACATCTACACTTTTATTCCACAGCCACCAACGCATCTACAGTCCTATTTACTAACCCATTGTGATTTGTAGTGACCGTGTCTCTATCACCTAATGCCAAAAGGTTTCCTGCATTACAGGGAGACACTTAGTTAGACGGATATTCTTCTGCTCTTCAATTTTCATAATGACAGCCAGCACTGGATTAGTTCTGATTTCCTTTATGAGATAAAGAGGCATGTTCAACACTTTCCTAATTTCTAGTCTCCTTACTTGTCCTCTCCTTGCTGTTTTTACTGGTTCTCTACCCTTCCCCATGTCTCCTGGGCACGTGGTTTCAGAAGTAGCAGTGGGGTAGGTAAAATGGCATTCACATCATTTCTCCTCACCTTGCTGAATCTCCATGTCCCCATCCCACAATGTCCATCTGAGCCACCCAACGTGGGAACTGCATTTGGGTCCCCTGTAAGAGCAGCCAGGGCTCTTCACTGCCAAACCATCTCTCCAGCCCCCAACCCCACATATTCACCCATCTTATGCAGCTGGGCTTCATGTGGCTTGTGGTATTACATTGAATTGAGTTGTTTTCTCCTTGAATGACAGCCAGTCATTCCCCAGAAGAGTCACATCATTTAAAAATATTTGATTCAATGCACACCCACATCTTATATCATATAATTTTGCTTTATTAGCTTCTTTAAACATCTGCTGTTACATTTTGATACTTTGATTGAAACTGCACCAGCCCTGAGTGCTTTTAAACACTAGGGCTAGAAGCAAGGCATATATTGTTTTGTTTTTTCCTTTAAATTGTTTTTTTATTTCTCCTGTTAAGGTTTACTAATTTTATTTGTCCAGTGCTAGAGAATACCATATTAGCATAAGTATCAGATATTTATTATTGTTGTTGGTATTGAAAATGAGATCTTGTTCATTTAATGACCACTTTACCGAATTTTCTAGATTGTGAAAAATACCTTTAAGTGTATTATACTGGATTTCCCAACTATAAATGGTTTGAAAATTGTAGTATTTTTCTCTTTTCTTTCTTCTATTAATACCCTGCTTTTAATGACATTACAATAGCAGCAATCCTTTAGAATATGATAAACTCAAGTATAGCAAGCTGCCCTTGGCTTATGCGGAAATGTGTGCGCTGTGCCTATGTTTGCCTCCCACCATTACTTAAAAGGATAATTTTATGCTTAAACTTTACTTTTAAAACCTCAAGAGAAAAGTGTAATTTTATCAGTGTCTTTTGGAGAAATCTGTGTGTATATTCATCCCGAGGTTTTTGTTAACTGTTCTGTTGATATTTGTACAGTGATTTTTTTTTTCTCTTCCCCTGTGGCACTAAATCATGTTCTAGATATAAGTTTTATTTGGTTATGGGAATGACCTGATGAATGTATTTATTTATTTTCTCATTTTTTATTTTTTATTTTATTTTCTCATTTACACTCAAAAATGGGCTATCTGTACAAGAATTTATTTCAAAGCAATAAACATGGAAGTGTTTATATTCAATGTAACAGAAGCCCCAAGAATCCTGGGATGCTGGCTAAAGGGCTATTATTTTCATTACTAATAATAGCATCGGAGTATTTAGGTATTTAATCATAGGAAGACCTGTGAGACCTAGTGTCCATGTTAATTCTTGGTTAGCATCCAAGGAAATTGAGATCTCAAGAGGTTAATGACTTATTCACAAGTCCCTAAGGGATTAGTGGCATAATACAATTACATAGATAGAAAATGTGATTCATATTCTTAGAGGGCATAGCAGTAGGGTTTTCGGAAGCAGCTCAGTGAGTACAGTGTACTGGCTATGTATGAGGACACAATCATGTAAACACACACACACACACAAGATAAAGCAATACTAAACGTCACTAGTTCACTGAAATAGTCTGCTATCATTTGGTTCCACTGATACTTTAGACATAATTTAAACAGACCAAAAGAGATGAAAAACTCCAGAAATGGATCTTATGATAAAATATGAAAGGAACTAGTTTGTTGAGGTGGAAACATTGAAAGGATTTCACATTATCTTTTCTGTAAAACAAACAAACAAACAAACAAAAACCAAACAAACAAATCCTAAAGAAAAGAAAATCTGTTATGAAAACTTCTGAGGAACTGCTGAAAATAAGCCTGAGACCTCCAGGTCTCCTGTGATGGGGTGCCCTGACAGATGACGGGGTTCCCTGCCTGGTGATGGAGCACCCTCAGGGTGGTGGAGCATCCTCCAGATGATGGAGCACTCTCCAGGTGGTGGAGTATCCTCCAGGTGATGGGGCTACCTGCCAGATAATGGAGTGCCCTACCAGATGATGGGGTTCCTTGCCTGGTGATGGACTGCTCTGCCTAGTGATGGAGCACCCTCCAGGTGATGGGGTGCAACAGGCCAGCATCTCTCTGCTGAAGGCATGTGGAGGGGGGTGTGGTGGGAGGCCTGATGAGCAATCCCTGAAGTTTAATAACTAGTTTTTATTGTTTAAAGTTTCTGCTCACTTCAGTGTTACAGAGTATTCTGTGAAGGCTGTTTTCACATCACATGGGATTTGTTTTGCTTAATAAAATGTTACTTTTGGCTAACAGTGTATTTCTAGAGTTTAGCTAAATATATACAACAGAGAACACCGAGTACTGCTGGCAATAACAGGAAAACAGTGGTACTGATTAGAGAGACTTACTTGTGTACCCCTTAGATTTATGAGCTGAGGACTGTTCAGAGTTCTGCTAGGCAAAGTCAGGAGTGCCACCGTGTTGCTGACAGCCACCCATGGGAACTGCTGTCCTGCTGCCTGTACAGCGTGTCTCACCCTTGGGAACCTCTGGTGCTGACGGAGCAGTGTCTATCTCACAACTGGCCTGTTTTAAATATATTGAAGAGCTACCTGGATGATTGTAACCGGGATTAGTTCTTTCTTGTTACTGTAGCAAACAACAGAATTTTGTTTCATACAGTTCAGGAAGCTGGAAAGTCCAAGATCAAGTTTGGTGAGGGCCCGCTGCCTAGTTCACAGAGTCATCTTACCACAGCGTCATTGATATAGGGGATGTAAGGTCTCTGGGGCCCCTGTCATAAGGAGGGGTGGAAGGTTACTTTTAATATATGAATATGTGAATTTATTACTCGTTTTAGCACAAGTTAAACTGAATCTCTTGCCCAGAAAATAGACACTTTTCTTCACTAATTCTCTGAGACAACTTTGCCTTTTCGTTTCCCTGGAACTGATCTGTAAGCATTGGGTTTTGTCTTTTCATCTTTTTGAATAGAACACGATTTATTTTTGTGCATGTCGTGGTGTGTGGTGGCGCACAGTTCCCACTCTGTATTTGATGGTTAGAGGACAGTTTTATGGAGTTACCCCTGTGGGTTCTGGGGATTGAACTCAGGTCACCAGGACTGTACCCTACGAGCATCCTTACCTCCTAAGCCATGTTAGAAGCCAGGAGTTTCTCTTCAGTGCCAGTTCTTAGGAGTCCCTGCCTTCAGTCTAAGCTCCAGCCAGAACATGCCAGCCATTTCTAGAATGAAACTTCTTAAACTTTGCTGTCTGTAACCCCCTCTTGCTGATGAAGATTTTATGTGACTTCAGTCATAGGGAATATAAGATAGGTATTCAGAGCAGACATTTACTGATAGTGAAACATAAATGCATTTTAAGGCACCTTGGTTGTACACATATTTTTATTTATTATAGTTGAAAGCAACTTGAATATTAATGAGTAGGGTTTTTTTGTTGGTGTTGTTTTGTTTTTTTTTGTTTTTTTTTTTGTTTGTTTGTTTTTTTCGAGACAAGGTTTCTCTGTGTAGCCCTGGCTGTCCTGGAACTCACTCTGTAGACCAGGCTGGCCTCGAACTCAAAAATCCACCTGCCTCTGCCTCCCAAGTGCTGGGATTAAAGGTGTATACCACTACTGCCCGGCAGTTTTTTTTATTATTATTATTATTATTATCATAAAAGTTTAGTCTTGGAGAATATTCGACCCTGTTGAACTAGAGAAACTCCATTAGCTTTCAGAAGAGCAATATTTTTATTTTATATTTGTCAATACTGAGAACGTTGTTTCACATAAACATGTATAAGATGTATAAGATGATAAAAGTTTGCTTAAGGCATTTCAGAAACCGTTGGAAATTCTGTCCTAACCCCAAGCTAAAACTCATTGAATAATACTTTCTGAAACTCAAGTGAGCAATTTAAAGATCCATTTTGAAGACCAAACATTTCAATATAATATATTCCAAAGCTATACTAATTTGGTGTCATGGTAGGAGAATTGTAAACTCCTTGTTTTCTGCCATCAGGCTGTTATGTCTCTGCAGGAGCAGGAGATTTTGGGTGTGTGTCATTACACTGCAGTTCCTCACAAGTCTGAGCCGAGCCGTCTCAGGCAGCAACCACTGGCATTGTGAGGTACAGTATACATAGAAGGCTGCACAGGAAGTCCCATGGTGCAGCGTTGGTGAGCACAGCCGGAGACACTCACATTCAGTATGAGTTTAATTTTTAAATTAACTTTAGTCACTGTGTACCCAGAAACCTTTTACTGTTGCTGTTTGTATGTTCCGTGACCCACACAATCAATGACAAAACCCCAGGGGAAGCCACGCTCAGGTTACAGAGCAGGTTCCCCCATGCTCTTCACCTTTGAACTCTCTGCCTACAGTGCCAGAGCTCCCAGCCTTCTCCCAGATCATTCTCCTTTTCCTACCCAAGCCAGCTCAGGTCTATGTCTCCTGATATTTTTTTTTTTTTTTTGACCTGTGACATGGCTCTGTCTCTCCAGCACACCTCTGTCTCCATAGCATATGCTAGCACATGGTACAGGGTACATGGAATAGCTCTTATCCCTCAACATCACACAAGACCTGTGCTGTCCCTGGGAGCTAAGATCATGGTGTATGTTCCTCTGCAGCGGTTCCTGGGGGCTCAGTAAATGCTTGCAGTTGCTGCTGCTGCTGAGGAACTTAACACACTTAAAGTTTGGGCTTATATATATATAGCAAATGGCTGGTTAATATTGAGGGGGTGGGGTGGGGCGGGGAGAGGGAGAGAATGACCCCTGGGTGGACAGAACAGGAAGAAAGCATGAGGTGGCTCGCACAGGCTCTGGAGTAGTCACTGAGTTAGACCTCCATGATGTATTCCTTACTCTTTGGCAGTCAAATGACCTCTTGGAACCACAGGGCCTGGCTTCTAAAAATGGGTCACAATATTGCTGAGCTCCTCAGGTTTGGAGAGGATGGACTGGCCGAGTGCTTAGTCTGGCATTTGCTACTGGGAAAGCACTTGAGTAAAGTAATGATTATCAGGTGTGAAGCCTAGGAGCTCAAGCCTGAGGTTTGCCCGTTACTGTGTTTCCTCCACATTTTAGGGCTAGAGACGACAACGCAGTTATCAGCCCCTTCCACCATCCCGGCCATGCCGAGGAGGACGCCAAAGGGGGGCTGCATCCGAGTGGCCCTCACGTGTCAGCTGGCTCATTCGGTGTTGACCTTCTCAATGGTTGGGAACCCTCTCCTCTGTGGCTCAGTGTGAACAGTCATGAGGCTGTCATTAAGGGTTGTCAGTTCCCTGGAACCCCGTAAGCTGTTGGCCTGCTACTGAAGCTTGCAGAAGAAAAGCCCCGTTTCCCCACAAGGAATAATCAGGCATGCTTTAGATTCCGTTGGCTTTTAAGACAGGCCTGTATGAAAGGCATGCTTTGAGCAGTGACCCAGATCTGGAACTAATTTAGGTTCATGTCTCCTACAAGTTATCTTCTGAGACATGCCCTTGCGAGGGAAGTGCCGGAGGTATAGTGCGCCCTTTGCTGCTGTCCTTGACATTCCTTTTGTTGTCAAAGTCTACAAGGAGACCCTGCTTCTTCTTTAAAGATAGGACACAGGTAACATAGTTAGACCCTCAGTTGTGGAGTTAAGGAAATCAGAAAGTAAAAATAAACAAAAACAAAAATGTATGACTTAGAGCGTGCTCCTCTGTTCTTCCTCTGCCCCCATGAGGGTAACCTGGATCACAAGACACAGAGGACCCTGACGGTGACAAGCAGTGGCTCTCTAATCTGTGGAGTGTCATCTCTTGGGGTCTCTGGGAGTCCTCTTCAGTGACCTAAATCCATAGGGCTGTAAAACCACTGTCAGCTGCTGCCAGCAGAGCAAGGAAGCCACATGTCCAAAGGCTCTTCTCTTCTGAGGCCTGCAATCATGACCATGATTATGGTGTTCTGTAAGCCAAGGAGGGCAAGTCTCCCCGGGAGTGCTGAAGATGCCAACTACAGCCATTCTCAGGGCGCATGCCTCTGTGAGGTGGGCAGCTGACTACCAAGGCTGATCCAAAGCCAGGGTTCTCTGCCACATCGCACTTCCTTCCTGTTCGACCTCAGGGTCTTGTCATGCAAGTTCATGCCAGGCCACTGAGGACAAAGGGCATCTGAAATATTTAGATCACAAGACTGTGGAATGCTGTGAGAGGGATGATGGGATTGAAGAGAAAACTCAGTATAGTCTTCACAGAGAAGTCCATAAGCTCCCTCCCTGGGCCTGCCGTGGTGCAGTTTTGTTCTGATTGATTTCCTAAGGCCATGAAGGATGTCTACCTCATAAAGAATGCCTGGAATCTTAGCCTGCCCAAACCCAAACACTGCTTATGGACTGTGCTATGTTTATTCAAATCCACAGCGTTTAGCACAGCTTCCCCCAGCCTAGAGATGTTAACTCCCCACCCCCTCAACCCCCCAGTTCTATCGACTCTAGATGTCTGCAGTTCCCGGGTGTTCACTGGAAAGCTCCCCACTTCCACTTGCCCACTGCCGACCTCTGCTGACACAGTGGGTTCTCTCCAGCTTCCTCACAGCGCTGACCTGGTTTGAACATAGACCAGGGCTCTCCTTCAAATTCTGAGAAACTGCTTCCTGTAAGCCCAGAGACCACAGGCATCCCTGTTTCCTCCCGAAGCCTTCGGGCTCACTGGTTTATGCTGGTTTCCTACATTTTACAGGTCATACAATTCTGCTTTTGTAGAAGCTGTGAAGCATATAATTCTATCAGTTTTGCTTCAGACAGTTTTCTTTCTGAATCATTTAAAGAAGAAAAAAAATGGGCCTGTGAGAAGGTCCAGCCGGGTAGAACTGCTTGCTACCAGCGATGTGAGTCCAACCCTCAGAATTCAGGCTGCAAGGAGAGCATAGATTTCCGAAAGTTGTCCTCTGACCTCCGTACATGGATGTAGCACATGAAGGACCATGCTCACACACATCACACACACACACTAATGATGATCATGATAATAAAACAATAAAAATTAATTATCCTTAATCCTCTTCCACTGCATTCCACATTCTCTTATTTCTTTAAATTTCTGTTTAACTCCATCTCTCTTACCTGAGGAAGTTCTTGTGACAGTTACTGTATGTGGGTCCTGCTGGCTCCAAAGCTCTTGGCTTTAATTCACCTGTGAGGACTTAACCCCGTCACTTCTGAAATACATTTTTACTGAGTACAGAATTCCTGGATGTCTTAAAAAATGTACTCCCTACCCTCCTCTCACGTGTACTTAGGCAGGAAGTGTCCAGGTCACTTATTTTCCTCCTCTTGATACAGTGTATCTATTTTTTCTCTTTGCCTCTTGTTTATACTATTTAAATTAAGACATGCTCAGATGTTTGGTTTTTATATGTCCTTGGTATTCTCTCGGCCATTTGATGCTGTGGCTTGTTGTTCACGATTACTTTTTTTTTTTGGTAAATTTATTATTAGTTTATTTTTTTATTTATTTATTTTTCTACTTAAATTTACAATCTCCTATCTCATGTCTGCCATTCCTTTCTGGGCCTCAGTCATACAGATATTAGGACATCTGGGATGTTTATTTACACCCCCGCACCCCATGTGCTCCAGGCTAAGCGATTTCCATTGACCCTCAGTGGATTTCTTTGCTTCCTTCTGCGGCTATGTGGCTGGAGAGCCCAGTTGGCAGCGTCAGTCTTTGTCTTACTGAGTCTCTGTAAGTTTCTGTTGTCCTCTCTCTCTCTCTCTCTGTGTGTGTGTGTGTGTGGACTTACCCATCTGAACTCAGTTGTCCACCATGAGAATCCTGAGTATGGGCGTGAGCTGGGTGTGCTGTTCTTGCAGACGCTGTCTAGTTCTGGTGTCTTCCCTGTCCATTGGGAGTATGTTGCCTTTCCCTGCCATGTAGCATGTATGGCCCATGATATTCGTAGGAAGCCAGACTCGGCAGAGAGCAGGGGCTGAGGTGGATTGTCGTTACATTTGGAACAAGCTTGCTTGCCCTGTGCCTCAGGCTTCTGTAGTGTGTGAGGCCGGATTTGAGCAATTGGCTGCTACAGTGACCTGCAGGGCTCTGACATGTCAGACTCCTTTAGGGACATCTGATGTATTTGGGGGTGGCCCTCTTGGGAGTTTCCTGAACTTGAGGCCCTTGTTTTGTGCTGTGCATCAGAATCTGTCCCTGTATCTGTGAAAGTGTCCTGCCAGGTTCCCTCAGTCCTCTGTACTGAAATCTTGGTCATGCCCCACAAGAAGACAGTTACCGCTGTAGTAGCCACCCAGAGGCCTCCTCTCCCCTGGATGCTCATAGCTGCCTCCCACCCCCCATGGAAGGTCACAGCTGTCTCTCCCGAGTCAGTTAGCTCTCCCAGAAGGGAGTTTCTTCCCCTTGCCTCTCTCTGCCCAGCAAACCTCTTCCTGGCCAACCCTCATCTTCCTCTAGACTTCTGACTAAGCTAGCTCCCTTGGAACCCCAATTTCCCACTGGATCTAAGGAAAGGTGCAACTGTGCAGCTCCTCTGCCTGTTTCTGTTATTTTTCTAAGGGTGGGAGTGAGGTTTTTTTTCCCAGAACTCTGCATTCTGAGCAGACACAGGAAGCTTTGAAGATATCATTTATAATATCCTTGTTACAGGACCCTCCTTCAGGCCAGTCCCCAACACAACTTGCTTTCATTCACCACGTCACTTGTACTTCTGTTCTATTTCCTGAGTATTGCATGGCACACCTTCTCCTGGGACTTCATTTCATTGAACACTTATGCACCAGGAGAGACAAATCAAAAGGATTGCCAAAAGGATTGTCACAGAACTGGGGCACATATACAAAGACGTGTCTGAAATGGGCACTACAGGGTGGGGGTGAGGACTGGGAGGTGGGACACCGTCATTTTCAGGGTTACAGATGCCATGGCTGCGTTTTGTTTCTTTGTCTGAGGGTGAGCACGTGAAGGGAGTGTTCTCATTATTACTATGAAAATTATGTAGATCTTTTTGTCCAGCCTGCTTCATAATCAGAACCTTATACCGACACTGTTCAAGACCACCCACACAGAAGGGAGGGGGGAAACTGAATGCCATTCAAATGAGTATTGTAGACATGCCATAAATTTCACTGGTTAGAATGTTGTGTATCAAGCGGTTTAGACAGATAATTGATACATCCTGGACAACCAAGGTAAAGAGCTTAACGGGGTGGTCTGGTGAGGCAGATCACTTTGACGGTAAGAGTACACATAAAAGGTATGAATAAAACAGTCTCATGGTGCCTAGAATAACATTCTTAATGAAACGGCATGGTATTTTCAGGTTGCCATAGGAACACAAAGCAGGGGAGGGACGGGGGGTGGGGGGAGAGCTCCTCAAGATCATGACATTCGTGTTAAACCCGAGAGAGTGAATAGGCGGCCTCCAAAGGTAGAAACACTCAGACAAGTATCTCTATAAACGCACAAAAGAATGAGACGGTTACCCACGGAGGGAACCTCTGAGGTCTCAGCAAAGTCGGAAGGAAACGTGACACAGGAAGGTTCATACTGAAAAGCCCCTGTTATTCAAGAGACAGCAAGGGAGCCCTGCCTGCTGTGAGTGGCAGAACAAAGGCAGGAGTGTAGCATCAGCCATGAAGTGTGAGGCAGTGGATGGGAGAGAACGGGCTAAGAGGGGTTTTGGGGAGCAGCGACTGTTGCATTAATATCAGCAGAGGCACAGTTGCAGCGATGGCACGATGGGGTGACAATGGGGTTGAAGAAGAGGAGCCAACGTGAAGAGACACCTCCGAGTAGGGATATTGAGACCTTGGCTGTTGACTGGACACAGGAAGCAGAGAGTGAGAGAGGCAGCATGTGGTCAGTGGGGGTTGGCACCAACATCTCAGGAGATGGTGCTCACAGTTGTTGAGGGAAGAGGTGTAGGGAGGGCTGTAGGGCTGAGCAGACGTTATAGCATAGTCTGGGCAGGCTTGCTGACCTGACCTCCATGATGAGTAAAGAGAACCGTCCCATTGGGAGTCTGGCACATGGCTTTGGTGCCGACTGGAGAATGCAAAACAAACAGGAGTTAAGGGGAGCCTAGAAGGGATCAGGAAGGATGGCCTGAAGTCTGAGATGGAGACAGGATATGCCTCATACCTTTGGAGACGTGACTGCCACCTCACTTGAAGAACTCAAGTGGAGGGATGCGAACCGTCGCTTCTGGTTTACTACAGTGCAGTGCCATTTATTGGTGTCGTTTACCCAAAGCAGCCTTTTTGTTATCCTGCCTTCCCTCTCCCTTCTACCTTTGCTGAGAGTGTTCAGCCTTCCTGGTAAATATAACATCAAAAAGCCAACAGTTCCCTTCGGAAATCAGAGAAAACGGGGGGGGGGGGGGGTCAAAGAGGAGAGCTCTAGCACCGGCCATTGAGACAGCAGTCAAAAGTGAGGAGAGACGGGTTTGAAGAAAAGTATCCTGGCATGTATGAAGTCTTCGCTCTCTTAGCTCACGTTTGTATCCGTGGGAGATTTATTAGCTCCCTTTCCACAGGGCCAGTGAGAGAACTCACAGGGCCAGTGAGTCTCCAGTGGGCGCGAGGAGGGAGGGATGTAGCCTAAACCACGTCACTGTAGACTTTAAACAAAGCATGCTTGCTCCGTAATCACCATGCAGGACTTGGAGCTGCGAGTGGTATAGACCCATGGTGCCCTCTTTGTGTTCTCACATGGTTCCGGGAGCCACGAATGCTCACCGCAGGGGCATGGTTTGACTGCTGGGTTTTTCATACAGAAACATTAAACATTAAAAAACAAATCAGGAAACTGCTAAACTCTTGATCATTTACAATACACTTCCACTGTCATTCTCTTATTGAGCATCCCAGCAGCCCACTGACGTGAATATTAACACAGTTTGTTGATTTACAGAGATGGCACAGCAGGGGTTCTGATGGTCAGCCATACTTGGAGAGTCAACCCTGTCTTCCTAAACTCAAACCATCATTTCTCCCCTGCACCACACCATTTTCCACATGGGGCCAACACTTCAAGTCTCTGATTCTCCTAGCCTCTCTGAAGAGCTGTATTTTGTGATGCCAACACTGACAGAAGCAACCTGTGCAGCGAAAAGAAGATCCAGAGTGCCACTGTTTTCCAATCTACTGCTGGCCGCACTGTGTAAGGGCCTCAGACCCAAGCTGGGAAGCAGAGGAACTGAAAATACGCTTGTCAGGGTATCCGTAAACGTAAAATGTAAAAAAGAAAACATCTTTCCACACTTCCCAACCACATGAGGGGTGTGGGTGCGGTGTGAACTCCCCAGGGGATGGTGGTGAGCTGTGGTCACCTCCCACTTGCTCCAGCATTAGCTCTTTCAGGTCTAGGTGTCAGATCTGCACTCATGCTGGCACCCCTTCTGACATCATTAAGAGGCTGCAAAAGCCCACATAGCTTGCCTGCCTCCATAAGGTCTCTGGCCACGTTGCTGATCGAGCTGGGCATCAGGACTCTGGTGTGGGCACCAGGGAAAGGACCCTGGCGTCTCTGCTTCAGGTCAGTGCTCTGAACAATGCTATGGCATCCTAAGGCATCAGGGACATAAGGTTGAACCAGAGCCCCCCTGCCCTTCAAGTGAGTAAGATGGCTCTGTATCTAATATCCTCAGTTTCCTTGTCTGCTGCGTGAGGTGAGACTCGCCAAACCTTCCAGACCAGAGTTATGGAGAAAATGGAAATTAAATCAGGACTTGCTGAGCTCAGAGTAAATAACTAACCTTGTTAGCGGGAACTATATAGAGGCTGGGTCAACAGGGAGAGTAATTTTAACAGCCAAACAGTGCACTTATCAACAATATAATTAAAATTATTAAAAATAATACACTCACAAATTTTTCTAGCCTATTAAGTACTCACTTCTCAAATAAACCTTTACTTACCAAAAGTGAGGGGAAAGACTGCTCCCAAGCCTAGCATACATTAGGAGGGGCTGGAGAGATGGCCCAGTGGTTAAGAACACTGGCTGCTCATCCAGAGGACCTGAGTTCTGTTGCCAGCCCTCATGTCTGGGTTCACAACCATCTGGAACTCCAGCTCCGGGGCATGTGATACCCCCCACCTCCAGTGGTGCCTGCACTGGCCTGCACACCCCTACATGCACACACAGAGGTACACACCTACACATAATTAAAAATAATACGAATAATTTTAAAAGGAATATTTGGGGGAAGAAACTGCTCTACTTAGCTTGTGTATTTCTTAGATTAAACAATGAATTACGTCAATGGGCATAAGATGAGTGGGCTGAAAATGTGATAGCGACCTTCAACCTAAGAGGGAAGTCTCATCTGGGAAGCCTGCGTGATAACTGCTCATGATGCGATGGGTCACTTTCCTCTCAGGCACAGTAAAAGAGAGAATGAAGCAAGACCCAAGGGTGCTTTGCTTGGCTGAGAACAGAACAGGGATCTGTCCACAGATGAGCTGCCAGCAGCTTTTTTTGGAGTGGTTTTGGGGTTTAAAAGTGATTTCTATTCCTACTTTGAATGATGGTATGAGAGAATGTGGGCAAAAAATGAGGCTAAAACTAAATGTTGTATCTATGGCACACTCGCAGATAAACTAACCAGGACACCAAAATGATTTCAGATATGTATTCCCTGCCTCTCAGCTGGGATCCATTCAATTGGGAAAAATGCTGTCTTAAGTGGGACTCACAAAAACAACGTATTTACCCCAATATACTATGTGTCTTGTGGGCCAAAAGGCATTCATAAAGCTGTGGGGGTGATTCTTCATGTTAGAATAATTTCTGATTTTTTTTTTATAATACTGTTATAGGGCCATGTTTAGAAATTTGTTTGTTGATTTTTTTTTTAAATACAGAATACTTTCAGCTCAAAATCATTTACAACTTTGGAAAATGTAATTAAATTGTGAATTAATCCGCTATGACAGTTCCATGGCTTCCTGGCACAGAAACACACTCAGTCATGAGCTTACTCATCCATTCTGTGCCAGTGTGTGTTACGCAAGGGATCTGTACTGGCTAGTTGTGTCAACTTGACATAGCTGGAGTTATCACAGAGAAAGGAGCTTCAGTTGAGGAAATGCCTCCATGAGATCCAACTGTAAGGCATTTTCTCAATTAGTGATCAAGGGGGAAAGGCCCCTTGTGGGTGGGACCATCCCTGGGCTGATAGTCTTGGTTCTATAAGAGAGCAGGCTGAGCAAGCCAGTAAAGAACATCCCTCCATGGCCTCTGCATCAGCTCCTGCTTCCTGACTTGTTTGAGTTCCAGTGCTGACTTCCTTGGGGGATAAACAGCAGTATGGAATTGTAAGCTGAATAAACCCTTTCCTCCCCAACTTGCTTCTTGGTCATGATGTTTGTGCAGGAATAGAAACCTTGACTAAGACAGGATCCCAATGGAGGATGGGGAAGTCACTCCTCGGGGACTGGTCAGCCCCACCCCTTGCAAAACACTCTTCTGTTGAATGAAGAGCTGCCTCTAGAACCACAATCATCTCTGAGCTTTGTGTCTGGGCTGAGATGTGCTCATAGTCAACTCAACTGCCTCTTCAGTCACCTGGCACACACATCCCTGGGCCTGTCTGGGAGCGTGTTTCCAGAGAGGTTCAACAGATATGTATGGCCCCAGCCCATAGGGTGTGGTCCACACGGAGTACAAAGGGACACAGGAGGTAGGTAACTAACCGGGTGCTGCCGGTAAATTCTCAGTTCCTGATCTCCTCAGCTGTGAGCAGGCAGTCTCCTGCCTCCTTAGATAGGAGCTAGTCCTGCTGTCATGTAGACCATGTCCCCTAAAATGAACCCTTCTTCTCTTAGTGGTATTTGGTCACAACAATGAGAAAGGAACCGACATATATAATTGAAACACGTCTTTAAACTGCAGTGCCTTTCTGGTGGGGCGCAGCAGTGGGCGCTTCCTACGCTCTTGGTGGGAGTATAGATTGACAGGCTTTCCCACAAAAGTCATGTTGCTGTATGTTTCAAGAATCTAAAGAATTATGAATTTAATTTTTAAAAAATAGCTCTGAAAGAGAAAGTTGTGATACAGATAATCAAAGATTCTTGTCATATAAATCTCAGAGATTTAAGCATCAAAGAATAAAAGAATGGCTAAGCAAACTAGACAGATCCCTACAACAGACGACAAGGCTGCTGCTGAGTCAGCATTTCTACACACACACACACACACACACACACACACACACACACACACATCAAATCAGTCAATGTTCATGCTAAGACTCCAAGAACAGAAACTGGGCACTCAATTATAATCAGAAAAAAAAGTTTAGCTGGTATGTGCCCCACACTACAGTATTTCTATTTTATTTGGAAAGAAAAAAAAAGTTTGGAAATTGTAGGTAAAGATTTTGATCTAGGACTGGAGAAATGGCTGAGTGGCCGAGTGCTTGCTTTGAAAGCTTGAGGACGAGGGTTTGAATTCCAGCACCTCCATAACAAGCTGGGTATCCCATGCTTGGGTGTACCCCAGCTTCAAGAGAGCATGTGGAGACAACAGGGATGATGGCAGCTCACTGTCTTCCAGCCTCGCTGAGAAAACATGAGCCCAGGTTCAGGGAGAGAGCCTGCCTCAGAGGATGAGGAGAGCCTGCCTCAGAGGATGAGGAGACCCTGCCTTAGAGGATGAGGAGAGCCTGCCTCAGAGGATGAGGAGAGCCTGCCTCAGAGGATGAGGAGAGCCTGCCTCAGAGGATGAGGAGAGCCTGCCTTAGAGGATGACAAGGACAGGAATGGAGGAGGATGCTCAGTGCCTCTTCTGTCCTGCATGTGTGCACACAGGCATGCATACCTGTGTGTGTGTGTGTATGTGTATGTGTGTGCACACACCACACATACCACACACACGCACACCACAATACAGCTCTAAAGACTTTGATAACATTCAAGTAACATTCAAGTGTCAGAAGACCTCACCAAGCCTCTTTACTCTATGTTACTTTTTTGGATAAGTAACTTAAGGCCTTATTTCTTTATTAAAAGTGACTTGATAGATTTTCCTGGTCTGCCTGGGGACAGGGTTTAGAGACTCATTGCAAAGCCTTGGTATTTGACATCAGTTAAGCCAACTGTATCAGGAAAGACTCAAAACCAAACAAAATGTCAAACAGATTCCAACACAGTCTATTTGTTTCAGAAAATTAAACAGAGATTTAACCACAGTCTGTTTCAGAATATTATACAAAGATTTAGCCACACTCTATTGGTTAAAATAACTTTAAAAAGTCTCTCAAAACAATGAAACTTCACAATAATTTCTTCCCATAAAAATTATAAGGACAGCATATGGGTGCCGCAGACCCTCTGGGTCCCTGTGTCTGCGTGGAACGGGTCCCCCGACGCGGGTGGGCAAAACGTGGATGGCGAGTGACAAACAGACACACACAGGAGAGTTCGTGTGTAGAATCTGAATGTAATTTTACAATTCGAGCTTCAGACTTTTTATACAGAAGACAATAAAGAAGTTGGGTGACATACCCGCAAGGTACAAATGAGGTAACCGGATGCTTAGTGACTCTTACACAGAACAGAGGAATGAAAACACAAAGATCGGAAGGAACTGGGCAGTAAAATAACTGAGACAAAGTCAGCTCTATCTAAGGTCAGCTATAGTCTTAGAAGCCAGGTGTGAGAACTTTTCACTCCTAGGGCAAGGGCTTTCACACCCAAGTCATGGTTCTAACTAGGGAGTTCCGTTCTAGCTAACCATCTCATGAATAATGCAATACTCTAAAACCACAGCCCGATCTGTTTCCTAAACCATAGTAAATTCCTGTAAATAGGTGTAACTCAGCTATAATACTAAGCATCTATTCTGGTTTCCCCTACGGTCAGAAACTTCTTTCTTCCTAGGTGATGGTAGATTCCTGTGAAGGGCAGGGACCTAACTTTTACTCAAAGAGATAGTGTAATACCAGGGGCAGTACTGAAATCCAAGCCCAAGGTCTTGCTAAGGACGAACTAGGACTGTTGGAACACTGGTTTAGCTATGTCAGAATTCAATCTTAAAAGGCACGTATGATAGGAAAATATTGAGAGAGAGCACGTGGATTCATACACTAGACTAACTCGGGAATGGAACTCAGGAATGAAAAATTAGGGAACGCTAGACTCCAGGAGGAGAGCTTCCTTGAAGCCCTTTTGCCTCATGAGTGACTTTTAAGCCTCTCGGCTTGTCCAGTTGACTCGACCGGGGCGTAGCATATGGGAAGTCATGGGATGACTAAATTCCAGTGTGTGAGTCTTCAGCAAAGGGGCAGCCGTGCTTAGGTTACACCCACATTTTCCTGCCTGTTGTCATGAAAGAGAAACAGCAGTGCTTCCCCCTGCTTTGTGCAAACCCGTCTTTAGAGTTTTGTGGGGCCCCTTTCTGAAATTCATTGTACATTTTTTTAAAAAAAATGTATTTTTAGTTTTAAATTTGGTTGCATCATTCCAGGGCTGGTAAGGATCAGGTGTATCGCCAGCACGTGCAACTTGGGAAGGAGTAGAGATGAGAACAACAGATGAAATCAGAGCAGACCCTAGCAAGGAAGGTTCCGGCGAGGCACTGGTCATACGGCAGGGCAGGTCTCCTCTGGTCACTTCTGAGACATCAAGTAGGCAGGACAGGACTAATGAAACGTCATCCTGCCACCTGCTCTTCCCTGTCCCTGGATCTTTCCAAGGAGTGTTAATCAATATCAGAACTGAATAACCACAAACTTGATTCCTCTCCTCTCTTACCCTCTAGCTTGCACACTAATGTGGAATAGAGAAATAACGGAATGTCTACCACACAGTCAGCGAATGCCAGTTCTTTACCTTTTCTGTGAGAAAGAGCTCTGTAAACCAATGTCATAATCCCGTGGAGAAGACGTCAGCCACATCTGCTTTGTAGGGGAGTAGATTGACACCAACAGGAAGCTGGATGTGACAGTGGCCCATGGCACAGAGAGCAGAAGCTACGTCTCGACTGAGGACAACCTGACTTAGAGGCAGTCCCATGATCTTCACATCCACCTCACCAGCAGCTTTATCAAATGATGTGGGTGAGTCACAGTGGAAATAAAACACATCAGTTAAGGTGACCTTAGGCAGGAGAGGAAAGGCTTGCCATAGGATAGAAAGTCCCTCTGAGGTCACTTTCAGACCTGTTCTCTCTCTCTCTCTCTCTCTCTCTCTCTCTCTCTCTCTCTCTCTCTCTCTCTCTCTCTCAATCTGTGTGTGTGTGTGTGTGTGTGTGTGTATGTGTGTGTGTGTGAGAGAGAGAGAGAGAGAGAGAGAGAGAGAGATGTTTATATCATTGTATATCATTGTATCTTCATACATGTACTGTATAGTTCTTAATGTTAACTTGGCCATAAGCACCATGCTGACAAGCTAATATGGGTCATATGGGAAACAAGGAATCTTAATTAAGACAACACCTCCATAGGATTGGCCTGTAGACAAATACGTATGTATATAGGGCATTTTCTTGATTGATGATTGACGTGAGAGGGCCCAGCTCACTGGGTGGTGCCACCGCTGGGCAGGTGGTCCTGGGCTGTATAAGAAAGCAGGCTGGGTAAGCTCTAAGTGGGTAAGCTCTAAGCTCTAAGCCGCACTCCTCCACAGTTCCTGCTTCAGTTCCTGCCTCCAGCTTCCTGCTGAGTTCCCTCCCTGATCCTGCTGGAAGACAGACTACAAGTTGTACTACGAAGGATACTCACTCCTCCCCAGGTTGCTTTGGGTCGTGGTATTTTATCACAGCGATGGAGTCTCTAAGACCATGCATATGAGTGTGAGGGGCTGAGCTGACACTGGGTCTCCTCTGCTGCTAATGCACCTTAATTGGTGAGACAGACCCTCATTCACCCTGGAACTCTCTGATTGACTAGAGCCTCAGGGTTCCGGTTGTCTCTCCCACCAACGCACCCAGCGTTGTATGTGGGCGCTGGAGATCTGAACTCAGGTCCTCATGAGCAAGCGCTGTACTGACTGAGCCGTCTCCCAGCCCTCCAAACTTGCTGTTATTACCTGGTTTGAAACCAACTGTCCCCTTTCGGCCGCCGCAGCCATGTTCCAGTAACTCGCCAAAATGACAAACACAAAGGGAAAGAGGAGAGGCACCCGATACATGTTCTCTAGGCCTTTTAGGAAACATGGTGTTGTTCCTTTGGCCACATACATGCGAATCTACAAGACGGGTGATATTGTAGACATCAAGGGAATGGGCACTGTTAAAAAAGGAATGCCCCATAAGTGCTACCACGGCAAAAACGGAAGAGTCTACAGTGTCACCCAGCATGCCGTGGGCATCATTGTCAACAAGCAGGTTAAGGGCAAAATTCTAGCCAAGAGGATCAAAGTGTGGATTGAGCACATCAAGCACTCAAAGAGCAGGGACAGCTTCCTGAAGCAGGTGAAGGAGAACAACCAGAAGAAAAAGGAAGCCAAAGAGAAGGGCACCTGGTTGTAGCTGAAGTGCCAGCCTGCGCCACCCAGAGAAGCACACTTTGTGAGGACTAACGGAAAAGAGCCTGAGCTGTTGGAACGAATACGAATTCATGGCCTAATGTACACAAAGAAATAAAATACCAGCACCAGGAAAAAAAAATAAAAAAAGAAAAGAAAGAAAAGAAACCAACTTTCCAAGGGCTGCAGGGAAAGTCAAAATGTTCTCTCTCTGTCCCCTCTTACCCAGGAAGCAGAATTCTAAAATACCACATAGATGTGTTCTTAGAAGGCTCTAACCCATGCCAAGAAGGGCTTCTGGTCACATGAGAGACGCAGCGAGGAATAAAAGCACATTGCCGTGAATCAGAGCCAAACAGACTCCTGACTGGAAGAGAGAAGCCCTGAAGCGCGTGAGACATGTGAATGGAAAGAGCGGGATATTTTCAGTAGCCCATGCCTACGCCCTCACTGTCAGCATGGGATGGAGCTTGTGGGTAATGAAATGTGACATGCGACCACACATACGAGAAGCAGAACTGGAAAAAAAAGGGGGGGCTCTTGGCTCTTGGGAGGAATCACAGAAAGCAGAGGAACTCCTCACTAACGCAGGAGACGGGGTGGTCAGAGAGACCCCAGAAACACTGTAGGGGACACAAGTGAGCTTGGCTGCTCTGAAGCAGTACCTATCACCACGGAAGGGTGGAGGAACCCTGTAGGAGCTGCTGGTCCACACTGCCTTGGCAGCCTGGTGAGCTGGGCTTTTCCTGTCACATGCTGTGGTTTCCCATGGTGTACCACTGAACTCAACGAGAGAATACCCAAGAGATGGATGTCCACACCATTCCCCGCCTCCTGGCAATCTCCACCCAACCCCCAAAGTTTTTGAAGACCAATTGTTAAAACAGTATTCACGGTTTCCAATAGGAAATTCCTTCACAAGGGATTTCAGTCTCTCTGGTGTGGTGTGGAAGCTGACTTTGAGGGAGCTCCCTAGGTGTCAAGGCTGCCTGAGAGTTAGGGAGAAACAATGTGCTCCTGACTGTTAGATGACTACAGTGAGAACTGGCTTCAGTCAGCCCCGAGATCTGAGGCTCACTCACTCATTTCCCTGCAGGGGAAGACATGCTGCACAGCCAGGCTCACCGTTGGGAGTCTCCACAGGGCTGCTGGAGAAGTGAGAACACAGGAGCTCACGCTCAAGGAACCAGCATGAACCAGTATGAACCAGCATGAACCAGCATGAACCAGCTAGAACCCTTGGCAGGGATCTGTTTAGGTCTGTACTCTCTGGCTCTCAGGGGTGGCTCGATCCTGGACAGCCTAGGGTGTAAAGAGGCAGGACACAAGCTGCTGAGAGGAGAGTCACTGAAGCACTGAAGCCTGCAGCAGGCAACCTGGAGAAGCTCCTGGACCCTCCCAGCAGGAAACCACAGCTCACAACAAGGACAAACTCCTTGTATGTTTTTGGAAGGGTTGGCTGCACTTTAAACTACCCGACTTCTCTGTTGCTCTTGAACAAATCAGGATGAATTCATCTTCAATGCACTTATCAAGATGCCCTTTGCAGCTACATATATCTACTACCTTTTAACAGTTATTACATTAGAGGATTTTCCCCCTAATTTTCCTTTTAGTTTTGTGCAGGTCCTCATACATAAATGTTCATATCTAACGTGTGATGGTACTATTCACATATAGAATGGTCGATATCTGATAGGATGGATAAAGGCAAAAACACATTGGCTATGACTTACAAGGAGGAAACGCGGGGTTATCTGCTTATGTGTGTGTATTTATCTTCATGTCTATATATATGTCTGTGTATATGTCTGTGTATATGTCTGCGTATATGTCTGTATATATGTCTGTATATATGTATGTGTATATGTCTGTATATGTGTCTGTGTATATGTCTGTATATATGTATGTGTATATGTGTCTGTGTATATGTCTGTATATATGTATGTGTATATGTGTCTGTGTATATGTCTGTGTATATGGAGGGTTGCAGAGGTAAACATCAGGCATCTTCCTCAAATCTCTTTCAACCTTATTTTTAAATTACTTATTTTAATTTCACATGTAAGGGTGTTTTGGCTGCATGTGTGTTTATGCACCTGATGTGTGCTTGGTACCTGAAGAAGCCAGAAGAGGCACTGGATCCCCAGAACTGGAGTTCGAGAAGTTGAACCAGGTCCTGGGAGTTGAACCAGGTCCTCTGGAAGAACATTTCATGCTCTTAACCACGGAGCCATCTTCTCCAGCCTCCCAACACTATGCTTGAGACAGAGTCTCTCACTCAACTTGGAACCAGTGATTTAGGTAGACAAATTGAAGCTGGCCACAAAGGCCCTGAGAGGAGCCCATCTCCTCCTCCCCAGCACTGGGGATACAGAATGGTGCTATCAGGCCTGGGTTTTGTTTGTTTTGAACATAGGTGCTTAGATCTGAATTCAGGTCTTCATGCATACATCTTCATTTCTGATGTGTCATGGTACCATTCACAGACAAAATGGTTGATACCTGATCGGATGGTCGAAGGCAAACACTTACCAGCTACAACATACGAGCTATTAGCTTAGGAAATGCAGGAGCTGAAAGCTTAAGCCACACAGACATTTACCAGTGTTTGAGACCCGACAATCCTTGCCATTGTGAACTGACCTTATGGAAGAGTAGAGAGGCGTCTGACTCTAGTGGAGAGAGACTTGTCCAGAAGCTGAAACCACACTCCCCGTCCGAGCATTCTACCTATGACATATGCTGGTGCTCACACATCCATCTACAGCAGCATGTCAAGAGTGAAGCAGTCACGTGGTGATCGTCTGAAATGTCTCTGACGCTCACACGGAAAAGAAGACTGCAGCAGTCACTGTTGCTAGGTCCTGTGATTTGGCTGAGACTTGAGTGTGTCTATCAGATGTTCCCATGCTAGGAGTTTGGGCCTCAGTGTAGTACAATGTGGTGTGTGTGTGTGCATGCACACATGTATGAGTGTGTGTGTGTGTGCAAGTGTCCAAGGGGCCCAGAGGTATGGATTCTCCAGAGAGCTGAAGTTTATAGCCAGCTGTGAGCTACCTGACTTGTGTGCTGAAAAAGTAAACTCTGGTCCCCTCGATTTGCTCAAAGGAATGTATGGCACAGACATCCACTGGAAATGGCAGAAGTCCTGAAGCCAGCACAGCTGTTTGGCACAGTTCCCATAGCACTGAGCCGAATGCTGCAGTTGCTGTCCCTCTGTCTCCTACTTTTAGGTTTTGGTTTCTGTGTGTTGTGTTCTTAGGGACTTTCTGTATTATGATTCATTTTATGTCTTTTTTTTTTTTTCCCAGAGAAAATTATGTCTGTGTCTTCTAAGGAAAGTCCTAAACTTACTATCCATTCTGCTTTTAGGGAAGTAAGTTTACGTGACCCTCATTGGAAGTCTTCTTTTCGCCCTGGAGATCATGGTAAGCAGGAATAAGCACTGAGACATTAGGAATTTCTTTATGAGGGCTCAGAAAACTCAAACGATGTGATTGGAACAGGGTAAATGCAGAGACAGCTGACAAACGCTGACTAGGCAGGAGGATTGGTAATAGTTTACAATGCACTTGGAGCTCTCTGAAATGTTATTTAAAGACAGGGTTACAATCTGGAGGGATAGACCTCAGTAAATAAAATAGATAGATTGACTAAAATTCCTTTTCCTGCTGTACAGTGCAGAAGATGAAATGATAGAGTAAAGAATTAGGCATTAGTATTTGCTATTCATAAAGGACTGGTTCAGATATTTTGTTTGTCTGAAGAGCTTTAAACTGGAAATACTGCACCTCCCTCCAAAGCGGGCTATCATATAATAAATGTGTTTGCTTTGGCGGAGATACATTCTTTAGATTCTTTGAAGTTATAGGGCTGATGATATAAATAAAATCTGTTTTATTTGTACTTTCTGTGATTGAACCTGTAACCCCAGACATGCAACAAAAAATCAAATGTCCAGGAACACAATGCTATAATCTGTACTTCTTGGATAACCATTACTTTTTCTTCGTTCTATGGAACCGGTATAAACAAAGAGGCAACCTGATTGCTAATCAGTCAGAGCTGAAAGCGTCCCCTGAGTACCACACACGGCTCACCCCTCCCTCGCTGGCTCCTTATCTCCTCTTGGGTCATCCTGTGAATTCCCTGGGCTGGACTCTGGCAAATATACATTTTAGCAAAAGACAGTTTTAAAAGTAGAGACCCAATGTAATTCTTTAGATAAGATCTCACTATGTAGCTCAGGCTGACCTTGAACTCTTGGCTATTCTGCCTCAGCCTCACAGTGATGTGGTGGTTTCTGTCTGACATGCCATTTCTGTCTTCTTCTGGATAGCCATCTTTTATACTCACTGACTCTCATCCCCATCTGTGGTGACCACCACATCCAGATGTATTTCAGGGTTCAAGACAACGAGGCACAGGTCATGCATAGTGCATAAGCTTTGTTCCTAGCACAGAATCTCAAGTTGGCAGCAATTTAAACTTGAACATTGTGTGTTAGAACAATCTCTTCATTTAATAATATAAAGTGGACTTTCATTGTGGATGTGTTTTTTCTGATAACCAGCAAAATGGTTTTTTAGTGTGCTTGTTACCAATTTCCATTTCTGCTTTGAAAGGACTCTTATTGACTTGATTTGAATAAATTTCCCACTGAAGCTACTTAGAAAATTAAAGGTTACATGATTCACAATTTAGTTATTCAATTAAATTTTTAATCCATTTCTTTTAGTGCTGGCAATAGAACCCAGGGCCTCGTGCAGACTAGGCCAGGGCTCTGCCCAAGCTTTCCTTTCTGATGTCTTATGCATAGGCTAAAGAAACACGAGCAAAACAACCCTGAGAGTCCACCTCACACAATGGCTAAGATCAAAATTTCAGGTGACAGCAGATGCTGGCAAGGATATGGAGAAAGAGGAACACTCCTCCATTGTTGGTGGGATTGCAAGCTTGTACAACCACTCTGGAAATCAGTCTGGCGGTTCCTTAGAAAATTGGACATAGTACTACCGGAGGATCCCGCAATACCTCTCCTGGGCATATATCCAGATATTCCAACCGGTAAGAAGGACACATGCTCCACTATGTTCATAGCAGCCTTATTTATAATAGCCAGAAGCTGGAAAGAACCCAGATGCCCCTCAACAGAGGAATGGATACAGAAAATGTGGTACATTTACACAATGGAGTACTACTCAGCTATTAAAAAGAATGAATTTATGAAATTCCTAGGCAAATGGATGGACCTGGAGGGCATCATCCTGAGTGAGGTAATCCAATCACAAAGGAACTCACACAATAGGTACTCACTGATAAGTGGATATTAGCCCAGAAACTTAGGATACCCAAGATATAAGATACAATTTGCTAAACGCATGAAACTCAAGAAGAACGAAGACCAAAGTGTGGACACTTTGCCCCTTCTTAGAATTGGGAACAAAACACCCATGGAAGGAGTTACAGAGACAAAGTTCGTAGCTGTGATGAAAGGATGGACCATTTAGAGACTGCCGTATCCAGGGATCCATCCCATAATCAGCTTCTAAACGCTGACCATTGCATACACTAGCAAGATTTTGCTGAAAGGACCCAAATATAGCTGTCTCTTGTGAGACTATGCCAGGGCCTAGCAAACACAGAAGTGGATGCTCACAGTCAGCTATTGGATGGATCACAGGGCCCCCAATGGAGAAGCTAGAGAAAGTACCCAAGGAGCTAAAGGGATCTGCAACTCTATAGGTGGAACAACATTATGAACTAACCAGTACCCCGGAGCTCTTGACTCTAGCTGCATATGTATCAAAAGATGGCCTAGTCGGCCATCACTGGAAAGAGAGGCCCATTGGACTTGCAAACTTTATATGCCTCAGTACAGGGGAATGCCAGGGCCAAAAAGTGGGAGTGGGTGGGTAGGGGAGTGGGGGGGGTATGGGGGACTTTTGGGATAGCATTGGAAATGTAAATGAGGAAAATACCTAATAAAAATATTAAAAGGAAGGTCTAGATTGGTGTGGCAGTGTTTTTGTGACAACCTGCATAATGTTCTGGGTCATTTTATGTACTTGGGGAACAACAATAATTGAAGTATTATGATGTTCTGTACATGTTTGTCAAGCCACATCGTGAAAAGAAAACCCAGAAGAATGCAAAGGAATTTTTAAAAAGCTAAACACTGTGTTCTCAGAAGTGAATTATCTGAAAACTGAAAGTACTATATATATTTATAAAGGATGAATAGCAGAGATTTCAATCATCTTTTACTACAATAATTCACAGCAGTAATGATGATGGCACCCCATCCTCCTCTACTGCCCTATTTTTTTTAACTGTTTTGAGATAGATTCCTATTAGAACTCCTTTCTAGAAAGGAGGACTCTGAGGTACAGAGTGATTAAGTAATTTGCCCAAGACCCTGCAAAGGAGCTTGGGATTCTATACAGTCTGAGTTAAAAGCCCCAGTGGTATGTCCATGGATGGTACCCACTGTTTTGTTTGCTCTTGAGAGAATCCTTCATGTTGATCTCTGCATCCTAGTGTTGAGGAAACACATCTTTCTCATCCTGCTATAGATAAATGATGGGAACTGGGTTTGACCTGGATCCTGCTGGGACCATCCTTCTCCTACTACACGGCCACCAAGCAAAGACACAAGAACCAATTCTGGCCCAAGGAATTCTAAGACAGGAGCCTGGGAGAGTCTGTGCTGAGAAAAATGTAGGGAAATGAGCAACAGCGAGCAGGATCCACGAAGGAGAAGAGGAGTGGAAAAGGTTATCCACTGAGACATGAAGCTGACCCTTCATGGGGGTTCTGCATGTCAGCAGATGTCAGAGGACCAGGCTAGAAGGATGTGGGTTTGCACAGTGCAGTCTTCTTAATTTTCTTGGTCCTTCTTCATGGCTTTTTCCTAGCTTATGTAAATTAAGTGGCTGCCTGCTTCCTTCCCACACCATCCTTCCTATGACCATTTTCCAGTGAACTATAGATTCTAAAGGGCAGAAAGCTTACCTTGTTCATTTTTGGTGCCACCCATGAGGACGGCATCTATGTGTTCAACTGATGGTTGGATTAGCCTTAGACTTTTAGATACAGCTGCTGAGACTCACTCACAGTAAGCCTTTTTCTCTTAAGTGGATCTCTTGAACTGAAGCACCCCGAGTTTTGTTCTCCCTAAAAGAAAGCCAGCACTGCCTACATGGTGACATATGCCTAGAATCCTACACTTGGGACTCTATGAGTTCTAGGCTAGCCTGGGTGACATAGCAAGACCTTGCCAACAAAACAAAACAAAACAAAACAAAACAAACAAATACAAAACTGAACCAACCAACCAGCCAAATCCCAAACAAGTGTGATATGAAGACATCAATGTGTTTAGGAACCTCAAACCCTCTTCAGCTCCACTTACCCCTCACTCTGCTTGACATTCTTTCTTTCTTTCCCAGTCAGACATCTTGAGTTTTCCACACTTCCCACCAACTCCCCTTTTTCACCACCCATGTGTCTGCCCACTCCAATCTGTCTCCTATGTCTGTCCATCCACCAAACAAGAAATGGACCACAAGATTCACGATCTTCCCAACTGTGGAAAGGAACAGGCTTTTTGCGGTTTGCATCTTCCTCGTTTCTCAAACAAGCAGCCCTCAGTACTTGACTCCATTCTCAGACCCCTCAAGTCTCCTATTCTCTCCCCTTGGCTTTCTCCTTCTGACTCATTTCCTTTGCCAGCCCTGAGACTCTGCTCTTACTTAGAACCTCTCCAGGCAAGTTCATTCAGCCGGGATCTGTCTCCAAGGACAACAGTCTTTTTGCATTAGCGATTGAGCAAATAACCCAGACCCTTCCAGAGGGAATCTGCTCCTCCTGACTCTGCTCATGGCTTCTCTGACCTCTTCTTCTGCTATATACACTCCTAACGTCTAAAGTCTGATAAATCCAACCTGGCATCATTACCAAAGTATCCATGATCCTCAGCTTGCCTAAGATCCATGCATCCGTGGCAGGTCCTGCCTCTGACAAACTTTCTCAGCTTTGGTAAATATTGATGTGGTTAATTCCTGGCAGGTTTCACAGAGGGAGAAGGATACTGACACTGTATCTGGCCGTTTGACTTACACTGAGAGACAATAAACAATGGGCGTTGACGCTGGTGAGTGATCTGGCCAAAGGCTTGCTGAGAGTCCGAGAAGCTCAGAGAACAGTCCACTGCTTTCCTGTAGCTGTCCAGTTACTGAGTTTGGCTTCTTTGGACCAAATTCTCCCATTTTTTATTCTTTTCAACTGGCTGACTTACTATTTTTATTTTTTATCTTTACCATATGCAGTTTTTAAGCATTTTTATTTATTTTCTTCACATTACCAATATCATATGTTGGACTAGAAAAATTTGCACAATGTGATTTAAAAAAAAAAAAGATTTTCTTTTGAGACATGGTCTCACTATGTGGCTTTGGCTGGCATTGGAACTGGCTCTGTGGACCACACTGGCCTAGAATTCACAGAGATCCTCCTGCCTCTGCCTCCCGAATACTGGATTTAAAGGTGTTTCCTACTATGCCTGACTTTAAAAACTCATTATTTTTTTAAATTAGCAGACAGAATATTTTTATTAGATATTTTCTTTATTTACATTTCAAATGCTATTCCCTTTCCTAGTTTCCCCTCTGAAAATCCCCTATCCCCTCCACCCTCCCCCTGTTCCGAACCCACTCACTCCCATTCCTGGTCGTGGCATTTCCCTATACTGGGGCATAGAGTCTTCACAGGACCAAGGGCCTCTCCTCCCATTGATGACCGACTTGACCATTCTCTGCTACAAATATAGCTAGAGCCACAAATTCTACCATGTGTTTTCTTTGATTGGTGGTATAGTTCCAAGGAGCTCTGAGGGTACTGGTTAGTTAGATGTTCCAACTTGTAATAAGGACACATGCTCCACTATGTTCATAGCAGCCTTATTTATAATAGCCAGAAGCTGTAAAGAACCCAGATGTCCCCCAACAGAAAAAATGGATAAAGAAAATGTGGTACATTTACACAAAGGAGTACTACTCAGCTATTAAAAACAATGAATTTATGAAATTCTTAGGCAAATGGATGAACCTGAAGGACATCATCCTGAGTGAGGAAACACAATCACAAAATAATACATGATATACACTCACTGATAAGTGGATATTAGCCCAGAAACTTAGAATACCCAAGATACAATTTGCAGAACACATGAAACTCAAGAAGAAGGAAGACCAAAGTGTGGATACTTCGTTCCTCCTTAGAATAGGGAACAAAATACCCATGGAAGGAGTTACAGAGACAAAGTTCGGAGCAGAGCCTAAAAACTCATTCTTAATTCCACTTTCTAGATGTGTGAGTATAAGGCCTTTCCATAGTGATAAGTTAATTATACAAAAATACTCCTCACGCAAAAGAACACATCTTTATGTGACCTAAATTATTAGAATCTGAAGGGCATCTTTAATGGTTTGATTCTTCTTTTAAGCTTGGGAAGGTTTTTTTTTTTTTTTTTGTGCAGAATGGAGTCTTGCTCTTATTTTTGTATTTCCATGAGTGAAAACAGTGGTTTTTTTTAAGCCAATCATTGTAAGCTATTAGAGCTTTCAAAAATAAGTCTATTCATTTTCCTCTCTCTTTTTTTCTTTTTTCTTTTGGTAGGATTAGGAGATTCCACTAGCAAATCACATTACTCTGGCTGACATTATAATTGTGTCTGAGGTAAGGAAACACAATTCTTTGAAGCATGACTCATTGTAAAGTGGAAAGGGATTCAAGATCCGTGAACTCTCCAAGTAATTAAGCAAAATTCTACCTGCAAAGTGGTGCACCTTTGAGCTTCTCTTGTGCCTTAGCATCAGCTCTGGCTGGAAACTTGCTGGGCTCAGAACTTGTCTCGGGCATTCTCTGGATCTCCAGAGTAACTGCCAGAGGGCAGGATGATATAATTGTTAATAAATATGGGCTTTCCAATTCCCCATGATATGAGGATCAGAGCCAACAGGATCTTCACTTGTGTGCTCTTTAAGAGGCAGACAACAGAATCAGCTTTCATAATTTGTCTTACACAGATGTTGTGGAGTTGAAATTTGGAGTCTTTACTGAAGAGGCTGCTAAGGGGGAAAATAAGTTACCCCACTGACATGTTGTAGGCATAGTCATGATAAAATTTGAGGATAAAGATACTGAAAACAAAGAACAATATGAACAATCATATTATCAAAATATTAGAGAAATGCAGCATGAAAAATGTTGTGGTTATTTCTGGATTCTAGACTCAGAGTTCTTTTAAAATTTAATTTAATTAAATTTTTTTACTTTCTTCTTATTAATCTGAATTCTTCTTTCCCAACACCCACTATGGTGGTTTAAATGAAACTAGTCCCAATATACTACTGATTGCTTCTTGTTTAGTAGAACTATTTGGGGAGGATTGGGAGGTGTGGCCTTGTTGGAAAAGGTGTGTTACAGTGGCTTTGAGATTTTGAAAGTCTATGCCATTTCTAGTTAGTTATTTCCCTCTCTGCTTCATGGTTGGTTCTCAGATGTGAGTTTTCAGAACTCACCATACCCGCTTACCTGCTGCCATGTTCCCCACCAAACTGCAGACCCCAAATAAACACTTGCTTTTATAAGTATATATCTATGTATAATCTATGTATCTATGAAACTATATATCTATGTATGTATGTATGTATGTATGTATGTATGTATGTATGTATGTATCTATCTATCTATCTATCTATCTATCTATCTATTTATCTATCTAATATATGACTTTGGTCATATGATGTCTTTTCATTGCAATAGAAAATAGAAAAGCTAAGACACCCAGCCACATCTGAGTACACACACAAACACACACACACACACACACACACACACACAAATATTATTTATGTTTAAAAGGATGATAAATATTTCACATAAGACGAATAAAAAACAGAAGTAAACACTGCCTCTCCATCCTTTTGATATTACCTTGAAAGCTGCACACCCCCAGGCTGTGCCTGCTTGCCAATGTTAAGAAGACAGAAAATAACATGGCATGCATCTGCCAAGACAGATTGGTAGTTGACATTTCTCTCGAGAAATGCCTCCATTAAAATAAGTAGCTGTTGGCGTTGTCTTCTGATTCTGTCATTTTGAAAAGAAATGAGTAAGTAGCTCTCAGGAATGGATCTGCAAGTCCCACACAGAACCCAACACTTGGAATGGAGATACCAGAGATGACCAAGCATGTGAAAAATGAGAACCGATGAGCAGGCACGTGTCAGCTTCCTAAGAGGCTTCTACTGTGCCATTGCCCATCATGAGGTACTCAACAAACGTAACTATTACTTATTAACACACTGAACATGGTTTGATTAGACTCATTCCAAAGCGTTTTGGAGCACGGGATGTAGATTCCAATGGAGCTCTTGCTTCAGTGACACTGGGAAAAGCCAGTTATCAGTCACCCTAATAAGTACAATGCATTCATTTAGCCACTAATGAGATATGAGTGCCATATTGAATGATTCTCAAATTGTTTAATCTCATAACGACATTGCATCATCCTTCTTCTCTGAGTGCTTATGTTTAGTGAAGTTGAGAAACTGTAGAGGTCTCCAGCCCTGGGTTTTGTATCCTGGAGTTACCCCTATCCTCTCCCACCCTCATTTTACTTAATGGCATAGGCAGCAATCTGTCCTTGCAGCCTAGAGAAAGCCTTTCTCTAGGCTGCGAGTTCTTCTGGTGTGTGAGAGAATCAAGCAGGTTCATAGCAACCTAGACATGAACAGGTGAGGCGGAGACATGCCCCTCAACGTTCTGATCTACTGACCCCCTAAAAGAGGAAGGGAGAGGGCGTCAATAGAAGGGGGAACAGAGAAGTCAATACCACAGCCTCTAGAGTAGCTTCTGAGAGAGAGACTTTTACACCTGGTGACAGGTTTGGTGACACTTCTTTTGAGTTGAGCTATGTTCATTTTTCTCAGTTCCTTTCATAGGAATCGCATAAACCACCTTCCTAGAATACAGTAATAGCTCTCTCGCAGAAATCCAACAGAGTGAAAGAATCAGGATGTGAAAGGCCAACCACATGTGGTTGCCATGGCACCAGCAATACTTCTGGTAGGTACCATCTGCATGATCAGAATGAGGTGAGGTGGCTGGGCATTGTTGTCTGAGCCAGCTGCCCCGCTTCAGGCTCTAGTTGTCCTTCTTCAACCTGCTCCTTCTCCCTCTGAGGTATGTCTAAGAGGAATTTTCAACTGAGAAGGCCATGGCCCCAGGCTTGAGTAACTTGTGCAGGGTGAAGAGATGGCAAACCCCTCCCACCTCCATCTTTCTGTCTTTGCTCTGTGAGGTTCGAGTGACCTGCCACCTTGCCCTTTGACAGCTGATGCTGTATTTCATTTGAACGTGGTATTTTCTTTCTTTGATCCATCATCATTTCTCCAAAACCAGAATGTGATTAGGGTGTTAGCGAAAATCCATGTTTCCCTAAGTAGATATTCTACAAAGCACCTACTGTGTGATGTACCAAGCAGTATTCCAGGAATTTAGAAAGAATGGGGAAAAAAATCAACTGAAATATTTTCCCTCTGGGAGCTTTTGCTTCAGTGACACTGAGCAATATTTCTGAAATATCCATTGTTTGAAGAATTACAATTTACTTTATGAAAATGTAGATTAAAAACAAAATCAAATTGATGTGAAATTTAGACATAAAACTTGAACCAAGAGATATGAGAATTGAAAAGACACAAGGTAGGCTTACACCAGTGCAGCAGTGAGAACGTGGCTCTGTGTCACATAGCATGAGCTGCGCTTAGTGGGCCTGTATATGACTGCAATGTGGTTCATGATCGGAGTAAGTATATGCTGTGTGGGAATCGATCGGCTTCGAGCGAGGCACTGAAAAATCAAGTCCTGAAGAAGACTGTAGAAAGATAAGGGTGTTGGTTGTGGCATTAATGGACCCAATGTTAATAGCAAAGAGATAAAACTATAAATAAGCACAATTACTGTAGAAGCCAGTGTGTCACTGCCAAGTGTGGGACCAAAAGAGATCACCTGTCTCACCAGGGTGACATCCCAGGGAAACAAGATAATTTGAGACAATTGATGATTCCTATGTTTTCTTCTCTTACAACTTAAAACTTCACCATACTGTCACCATACTATATGTCAATTGACCTACTCAAATCATTTTAAGAGATTAATCACTTGATACTATATCAAGTTTGAGTATTTCATAGATTCAGATTAAAAGATGAAATAAATAATCGGAGGTAAAGTACAGTCACACGAGCCTGATTATGTGACCAAAGAATGTCACTTTATCTAGACTTCAGAGGTAGATAGATGGATCTTAGTAGGAAACAGCACACATCCAGTTATAAGGGCTCACACCCCACTGTAGTCATACAGTTGTAAGGGCTCACACCCCACTGTAGTCATACAGTTGTAAGGGCTCACACCCCACTGTAGTCATACAGTTGTAAGGGCTCACACCCCACTGTAGAAATACAGTTGTAAGGGCTCACACCCCACTGTAGTCATACAGTTGTAAGGGCTCACACCCCACTGTAGTCATACAGTTGTAAGGGCTCACACCCCACTGTAGTCATACAGTTGTAAGGGCTCACACCGTCTTTTGGACCTCAGCCAGAATTGATTTGTTATGAACATGCGAATTGTCAGTGTTTATCCAGTGATGCTGCTGTCTGCATTTAAAGTTTTAGCCTGGAGTTTTGGAGTGGAGGAGACATGATCTCACAATGCACAGCATGCTTGACATTTTCAGATTAAATTTTCAGGCAGGAAACAAAAATCCATTATTTTTTTTTCTCCTTGTTCCTAAATTTGACAGCAATCGTGGAAATTGTTTTGAAGCCACACTCTGGTATTTTCTGAGAAATCTCTCATGGTGTCCAACACCTTCAAATAACTTGTGAATTGGTAATGGTTAGAGGTCAGACCATGAGGAAAACCATGAATTTTTTTGAGCTTTGTGTTTGAAACATTAGCAAAAGAGCTTATTCAACCCACATGAATGAGGCTTAAACAACTCCTGCTCACACTGAGAGTGTGTTCATGCCATCCGTCCCACTCATTAATTACACATCAGTTCAGCATGCAATTTGTAGCTCTCACTGTGCACTTCCACTGCACTGGCTGCACCAGTGAGCCAGCAACTGCACACAGCAGCCTATATCCCACCGCGACTAGCATCTGCTCTGGCTCCTTTCCTAGGGACGCCTTCCTAAATCCAGAATTGCTTTTGTTATTTTACCTAGGAGCCCTAGAGTCAAAAGTCAATACTTCCATCAATCTTCCACATGATCTAGAAGTCTCAAAATAAATGTGTGAATTCTTCAGGTATTTTTACATTGTAGTAAATTATATGTCTGAATTAAGGAGGAAAGAGAATTCATGAGAAATTAGACTTGATTAACATCCAATTTTAAAAATGTCTCCCATTCCTTCCTTGGATATTTAGTTGTATTTTTTTTCTTCCTCTTCACTTATCCCCACTTTGTGTGTGTCCATATGTGTGTGCACACACATACTTCCATGCTCACATATAACCTTCTCCTCTGAGAAGGGGGAGGCCCCCGTGAGTATCTACCCACCTTGTCACATCAAGTCACTACAGGACTAGGTGAATCCTCTCCCACTGAAGTCAGATAAGCAGATCCAGTTAGGGGAATGGGATCCACCAGCAGGCAATGAATTCATGGATAAGCCTCTACTCTAGTTGTTGGGGGACCCTTATGAAGACGGAGCTGCACATCTCTATGTGTGTAGGAAGCCTAGGTCCAGCCCATGCTTGCTCTCTGATTGGGGTTCCAGTTACTGGGAACCTCCCAGGGTCCAGGTTAGCTGACTCTGTTGGTCGTTTGTGGAGTTCCCATCCCCTTCAGGTCCCTTAATCCTTCCCCCAACTACACAATACTCCCCAAGCTCTGTCTAAGGTTTGGCTGTGGGTCTCTAACCTCAAGAAATAGTAATAAAATCTGCATAATATTGGTACAGAAGCAGACAGGCTGATTAATGAAATCAAATAAAGACCCACAAATAAACCCATATGCCTATAAACAATTGATTTTTGACAAAGATGCCCAAACTATACAATGGGGAAAAAAGTATCTCCAACAAATGGTTCTGGTCTAACTGGATTTATACATGTAGAAGAATACAAATAGATCTTTATTGATCACTCAGCACAAAACTCAAGTCAAAGTGGATCAAAGGCCTCAACTCAAAACTGGATATTCTAAATCTAATAGAAGAGAAACTGAGGAGTAGCCCTGAACACATTGGAGCAGGAGACAACTTGCTGAACAGAACACCAACAGCTCAGGCACAAAGATCAACAATTAATAAATGTGATCTCATGAAACTGAAAAGCTTCTGTAAGGCAAAGGACACCGTCAATAGGACAAAAAGGCAGCTTACAGAATGGGAAAAGATCTTCCACAACCCAACATCTAACAGGGCTAATATACCAAACATATAAAGAACTCAAGAAGTTAGACACCAACAACCCAATAAACCAATTTTAAAAATGGGGGCACAGAGCTAAACAGAGAATTCTCAACAGAGGGGTCTCTTATGGCCAAGAAACACTTAAAGCAACGTTCAGTGTCCTTCGTCACCAGGTAAATGCAAATCAAAAATGACCCTGGGATTCCATCTTACACCCATTAGAGTGGCTAAGATCAAAAACTCAACTGACAACGCATGCTGGCGAGGATGTGGAGCCAATGTGTTTCAATGTGTATTTTGGAGATCCAAATTCAGGTCTTCATGCTTATGCAGGGAACACTTTGCCAATGTGCCATCTCCCCATGCTCACTTTTAACCCTGAACTTGGCAGTGAGTACAACTCTCCACTATGAAGCTTCAGGTTCTTGGTTTCCTCTTACCGTGCCTAGAGGAACCTTACCTGCAATGTTGGGTTCACCCAGTCAGTGGGGTTGTCACGGATGTGGCAGGTGCAGCTCATGCCATTCCAGAGCTCTTGGTTTACGCTTCCATCATAACAAGGACAGACACCTCCAGGCCACTCACTAATCCTCTCCCCCACATCCTACCTGGGCTTCTGGAGATTCACCTGTGTAGACACCACCCCCACGGGATCAGGTTTAAGTAGGGGAGGCATCATCCACTTTGATTATGCCTAAGAAACATCTGGAGGCCAGCTGGATGAGAGTCACAGTGGTTGGTGCAAGAAGTAAATCAGGGAGAAGACAGTAGTAGGTGTTCTGAATGACAGGGTTAGTAGGCAGGGTTAGTAGGCTGGGTGGGTTTATTGTGCAAATTAGGGGTTATCTGAGAAAGGACAGAAGGCTGATCCCTGCTACAGTGATCATTTTAGTGGGAACAGTAGGCACATAGAAAGCCCCCAGGAATAACTACCTCATGTGGTTGAATGGCTGAAAGAGCAAAGCTTTGTAAGGCAGCTGCAACACTTGATACAATGTGTCAGCTCTTCCCTACTTCTTCCAGAATTAAATTTCTTATTTTGTGATAATAATGGATACTTTGAAGTAACCTAAAATAGATACAAGGGCTGAAGATCCCATGAACAACAAAGCCAGGCAAAATTTCTAAGGGACAATACATATGAAAACAGGAGGAAACCTTATTTGAACTATGTTTCTTGTAACTGGAGACGATAAATGAAAAGAAAACTTGTGGCAAACAGTCAACCACCTTACATAACCAGGGTGAGGGGGCTTTCCTGCAGGCCATGAGGACCACCCACCTGATTAACTGATTATTTTCGTCCTTGCATTTCTGTATGTGCCCTGGAAGGCCTTTCTCTTCAGCATCCTCACTGGCAGCTCCTGTTGATGTCCAGTTCATAAACCACTGTTTGAGCAAATGAACTCTTTAAAGCTCTCATGGTGCCTGAGTTTAACCCTTCAGACACCACTAGTGCTTCTCGTTCATTTCCATCTTGGGTCACACGAATACTGTGTTCTTAGAATTTTTGTATCTGGTTCCGAGATAAGTATATGTAACAGATTTAACATGTAAGTATTTGTTATGGTTCTTACTTTTTAATTTTTGTTGACTTAATATTTGCTCAACAAAATATTGTAAGAAAGTCTATTTAGTCTTCCTCTCTAATTCCTAGCACAGTGCTCCTAACATAACAGAACGAAGGTTTGATTTTTGCCAGCTCCTGGAAGCAGAGACCAAACCAAAACTCCATAGGAATAGTAGGAGCTGAGATAATGTTTCAGGATAGTGACTCTAGTCAATTAGGCTACAGCAATCTAGAGAAAGCCGGATCCAGAGGAAGAAATAAACACTGAGACACAAAAGGCAGTTAGGAGCCCAAAGGACATGTTCAGAGAACGTCTCCATGACATAATACAGTCAATATATGAAAAATACAATGGAAAGAGAAAATATGAAAAGCTGTAATGAAAAAAGACTTGGTACATCCTCCACCACACCTGGGATACAGGAGTGTCATGAGCACTCTTCTACAGAACACAGTTGCTCCTCTGTTCAAAGTTAGAGCCAGAGGGCTGAGGTTCTCCCCCCACAGAGAGGTAGGCCTTGTGTTACAAGCCACCACTCCAGGACAGGCCTTCCCAAATCCACCTGGAATCTTCTGTACTCCCTGTCATACACACAGTTACTAGCTTCTTCCAGTTCTGTCAAGCGCTTACTCAGGGCTTACTCAAAGCTGCTCGCCACAGCTGATCTTCCATCTCAACCTAATCCTTTGGTGCCTCCCTCCCTGGCCACAGCACATTTGTTCTCTAGCACTCTAGTTCCTAACGTTCACTCTGTCCTATCCCGCTCCCGCCTGTGCCTGCTTCATAACCATTCTTCATTCGGAGTTCCACTTTCCCCGCCTTCCCTGGAGGAATTCCATCCTAACCCCTCCACTCTGCTGGCCCTTCTTCTGGGTTATGCATGTGTCCTCTCCTGGGCTAGCTTCAGGTTGTTACATCCATCATATTATCTGTGGTACCCATTCTATGAGGATAGCTCATGGCGGGTCATACACCATCTTTGAGTTTTGAAGGTGTTTTCCTGGGTATCAAACCTGGCCTTGCATATAGTGTGCAAATGCTCTATTGCTGAGCTACAACTCTGACCATTCCACACAATATTTGTGTTTCTAAAAGTCCTGACTAGGCCAAGGCTTGTCTATGAATAGTTGTTGAACAAAGGGGACCCACTGTCACCTGGTGAGGGCACCAGGATAACACAGGTCCTCAATAGAGCTGAATAACTCCAGAAATCATCAAGGGAAGAGGAAAGCCAGGTCCCCAGCAGAACAGAACAGCATGTTGTCTGCAGCAAACCAAAGGTGTGTGGCATCTGACTGACAGTCGCCCCTCATGTGCTCAAGCATTTGAACAACTGGTCTCCAGCTATGGCGCTGTTTGGAAAGACTCTGAGGTGCAGCCTTGCTGGAGGAAGTGCAGAACTGGGGGCCAGGCTTTGAGGTTATTTTAGCCTTGTACCTCTTCTAGTTGGCTTTCTGCTTTGTGTTTGTGGTTAAGATGTGATCTCTCGACTTCTGGTTCCTGTCACCTTGCCTGCCTCTTGCTTTCTGGCCATGACAGACTCTTATCCCTTCGGGGCAGTCGTGGTTTGAATAGGCGTAGCCCAGGGAGTAGCACTATTTGGAAGTGTGGCCTTGTTGGAGTAGGTGAAAGTGTGTCACTGTGGGCTTTAAGACCCTCATCCTAGCTGTGTGGAAGTCAGTCTTCCACTAGCAGCCTTCAGATGAAGATGTAGAACTCTCAGCTCCTCTTGCGCCATGCCTGCCTGGATGCTGCCATGCTCCCACCTTGATGATAATGGGCTGAACCTCTGAACCTGTAAGCCAGCCCCAGTTAAATGTTGTCCTTTATAAGACTTGCCTTGGTCATGGTGTCTGTTCATAGCAGTAAACCCTAAGACAGGAGTCATAAGCCCAAACAAACCCTTTCTTCCATAAGTTGCTTTTAGCCACTGTGTTTTGTCAGAGCAATAGAAAAATAACCAGTAGTCTGACTGACAGCCAAACCTGGTTGGCTTGATGAGGTGAGAAGTCCGGCACAGGGAAACAAAGACACAAACGAGGCCTGACAACTGTTTGATTGTTATGTGTTCTTAGAGTAAGCACTTTTATAAATTACCTTCATTATTTTACAGTCATTACCTAGTAACAAATGCCCGAAGAAAGTAGATCCGAGTCTATCAGCATCCAAGTCTATCTATCTGTCAGTGTCTCCTGAGAACAAAAGAGAACACCTAAGTGCTTCTCAGAGGCCCAAGGCCCAGAGCCATCAGGATTCACTGCTGTTGTCTATCCTGGAGTGATGAATTCCTGTGCTTAATTTACAAAATGCAGAAATGACAAGAGTTGCCTCAATGAGATGCAGTGGAAGATAATGAGCTACCGTGACACGTTTTGATTAGGACCAGGACACATTAAAAGCTCAGGCCTGATGACTGTTGTTTGTGAAAGCACTTTTTAGTCAATAACAGGGTTTTGTGTTTTCTTGACTGCTAAGCATTTTATCTGCTCTGTCTTCTCTGGGGGAGAGACACTTATATGAACATTCTCTCTAAAGTTATTAATCAGTTCCAATGCTTTTCTCATCGATGTTTCCAATAAGACTTATAAAGTGTATGCGCCTCTCTATATGTGCATTTGAAAGAGAGGGAGGAAGGAGAGAAGAAGGGAGAGGGACAAGGGAAGGGGGACAGGGAGGGAGAAGGAGGGAAAGGGAGAGAGGAAGGGGAGGGAGAGGGAGAGGGAGGGTTGGGGAGGAGGAGGGTGGGAGGGAGGAAAGGACTAGAGAGAGGGGGAACAGGGAGGAGAGAAGGAGGGGGGAGAAGGGGAGGAGGAGGGGGAGAGGTGGGTGTAGGCCAAAGGTCAATCAATGTTAGGGGTCTTCCTTTATTGCTCTCTGTGTTATTCTCTAAGACATGGTCTCTCACTAAACCATGAGTGACCAATTGACCAGGCTGGTGACGGGATAAAGTTCATCACCATGGGAAAAGCAGGCATGACAGCAGGAGTCCAGAGCTGCCAATCACATGTGGATCAGTGCAGGGAAGCAAAGAAAGAGCCACCACAGATGCTCACTGCATGCCCAGTTTCACGTGGTTCTGACACTCTGAGCTCAGATCCCCACGCTTGGGTGGCAGGAGCTTTACTAACTGAGCTATCTACCCAGGCTTATTATAACATTTTAAAGTAAATCTGGAACTCTTGAAGTCTAGAATGGTTCTTCAGATGACTTTTGTCTTGATTACACTATCATCTTGAGGCAGAACCAGGTGTGTGTGTGTGCATGTGTGTGTTGTGTGCTGTGGTATCTGTGTGTGTGTGTGTGTGTGTGAGTGTATTTCACATCAGGAACTGTGTAGCCTAAAAAGGAGTTTATATGAAGCCTTTGGCCTGACGTGACATATGTCTATTAACTCTTTATTAATCTGTTTTACTATAAAAAGAATTTCAGAGACAAATTGTTGTCAAAGTCAGTTCCATAAAGATAGTGTAAGCCTTAACAAGACATTGTTAAACTGACACTGTCGCCAACAGTACTTAGGGGTTTAACTTGGGATTCTATTAGCATAAATCTTTTCTATGTGTCCCTGAAATGTTTCCTTTTAAAAAAAGATTTTATATTTGCTTGTGTGTGAGTGGGTATGTGTGAATGGGTGTGTATGTGAGTGTGTGTGAGTGTGTATGTGTGTGTGACTATGTATGTGAGTGTCTGTGTGTCTGTGTATATGTATGTATGAGCACCTGAGAAAGCCAGAAGAGGACCCTGGACCCCCTGGAGTTGGAGTGTTAGATCCTTGTGAACTATCCACTTGGCAGTAAGCATTTTTAGCTATGGAATCATCCCTCCAGTCTTTTGCATCCAAATCATTTGCTTCATAGTTCTCCTACTAATGCCTTCCCTTGCACTTAAGGTAATTTAAAAACATCAGCAAGTCTATCGGACTTGATTTTTCTAGTGTCTGTCAATAAAGCCAACAGAGGAGTGATTTACTCTGAAAGCTGGCTCTTCCATCACCCATGCAGCCCGACACATCGAGAACACTGAATTCAGTGCCAGTGTCCTTCTCACCGGGAGCTAGCAACAGGGTGGTGCCAACTTCCAGCTTCATTTTCTAACCAAGAGGAGGCAGCTTCACTGAGTCACTTGGCTTACTCTCTGCCTATGGAGTGTGAAGAAGACTGGCAGTGTGTGAGCTTCAGGAAGGGAAAAGGACGTCAGGACACGTGCTTCTTGCAGAGACCGAATGCTGGGAGCTATAAATACAGTCCCTGGTTGCTCTTCTCATTTTATTGCTGTTTAGGAATACACATAATTTACACCCCAGGACTGTGGCTCTTGCTTTGCTGGTTGGTATAATGGCAACACTGTGTACAAACGACTTCATTGTCCAGGGCTTTTGATTTACTTTTTAAGGTAAAGGAGGAAAAAATGAAAGCGAAGTCATACTTTACCTTTCAGAGTGCACAATAACAACAATGCTGAAAAGCAATGGGATTCACGCCTCGATTCTGCTCTGGCTCCGTTAAAATCGTTCACACTTATGAAGACCTGTGTAGGTTGGTCAGTGAAATAGGTCGCCCTGAGCAACACAAAGATGCGGCCTCCAGGAGCAGCAAGGACACTTTCCTGAGGTAGCAAGCACTCTCTAACCAGAAGGCCCCTCACCCACACACACCCTGTAGGCTTTGACAAATCCTCTTTGCCCAGACAGCAATATCCCTTAAAATCTTGAGGTTCTAGTATTATTACTACATTTTGTACCAAAAAAAAAAAAAGCTATTTAGTTAACTTAAAAACATTTTGAGCAACCGAAATACAATTCAAAGGGATGTGCAGTAGGGAGATCCCCTAACTGAGAAGGGGGTGCAGGGCAGATGAAGAAAGCCCACAGAGCTTTCTGAGCTCTGGGACAGTGCCCACTGCAGAGAAGAGGCTTGTGTGCCACGTCACAGCTCCTACTCGACTTAAATACTCCATCACTCCGACACACCCTTCCCGTTGACAGGAGCGTGTCCTCCATGTCCTGCTTGATGTTACATGGTGATTGAGTGTCCCCCAAGCCACAGAGAAGTGAGAAAAACCAAGCATAGGTTGGGAGGCTTCTGCTCTCTCTCTCTCTCTGAGTGTGTGTGCACGCATGTGTGTGTGTGTGTGTGTGTGTGAGAGAGAGAGAGAGAGAGAGCGACAGGGGGTGTGTGTGGGGATGATAATGTGTGTGGGGAGCAAGTGCGTGTACAGATTGAAAATATCCATTTCAGGGGATCAAGCTGCAGCTTGGTTGGTAGAGTGCTTGCCTGACCTTCAATAGGCCTTGAGTTCCACATCCTACATTTCGTATTCCAGGTGAGCATGGTGGTACATGCCTATAATACCAGCACTAGGGAGGTGGAGGCAGGAGGATCAGAAATTCAAGGTCATCTTCAGCTATGTAGCAAGGCTAAGCTCAGCCTGAGCGTCATGACCCCCCTGCCTAACACATGACACCCCACCTCAAAGATAAATAAAAAGTAAATAAATAAATTCATTTCAAAGAATGCCAAGAACGGATTGCTCTTCCCCCTTATACGCCCACTCTGTAAAAGCAAAACTCCCAACATTATATGATGCAATTACTGAAATGAGAGAATACAGACTCTAGCTAATAAACTTGTCCATGCTCTTACAACAGCTGGTGCAGTGGAATAAGGAATAATTCTGCTTGTAATTCCTTTTAGCCCATGTGTCCATTATCTGAAGAAATTCAACTGGCGAACTCTGATATAAATCAAGAGGCTTCTTCATCCGTTTCCCAACTATAGCGTCCTTCTCAGTGTAAAGTCTTGCATTTCCTCATCTCCTCTTATGAAATGTCCACAGGGGAAATGGTTGCATGGTTGCTTCACTATCTAACACAGACTACAGAGATTCATTGGTTATCACCCAATCTTACAAATAAAATATTTTCTTATATATTACTTATTCTCCTCTCTCTTTCTCTCTCTCTTCCTCTGCATGTGTGCATGTGTATGTGTGTGTATGTATGTATGTGTGTGTGTGTATATGTGTGTGTGTGTGTGTGTGTGTACGTGTGTGTGTGTACGTGTGTGTGTGTGTGTGCGCACACACACACACAGTCAGAGGACAACTTGGGAGACTAGGTTCTCTCCTTTCATCACCTGGGATTAGGGAACTGAACCCAGGGTGTTACTGTGGCGTCCAGTACCCTTCCTGGCTGAGCCCTCTCACTAATTATCAGCCACATTAAGAATAGCTTGTTCAGTGGTGCTGAGTGGTTTGTCTTTCCGGCTTAGTGAAATGCCCAAAGGCACAAAGCTTTGGTGCACTTTGGCAAATAACGCAGGCATTGTATTTTGGCCTTCAGTTTTCAGGCACTTAAATGTTTTTGGGGTTTTGTTTTTTCTTTTTTGTTATTCCTTTAAAAATAAAGCAGTCGTTATAGTTGTCTCTGGTTGGAGCTTGTTCCTCCTGTGATTCTGTTGGCCCCCGTCAGCAGACCGGGGAGTATAGCTCTCTCCTGAGTTTCAGTGGTCAGAGTACTCTCTGCAGGCAAGCTCTCCTCTTGCAGGGAGGGTGCACAGGTATCTGGCGTTCGGACCTGCCTACTGACTGAAGATGAAGGCCCAAAACAGGGCCTGTCCCAGAAGCTGTGTCGCTTCTGTAGTTTGCACTCTCACCTGTGCAGACTAGTCTCTGAGGGATCCGGGACCCAAGATGGCTCCCCCCAGTGCTCTGCAGCAGAGCCCTCCCGGGCAGGGTGGACACCTCTCCTCTAGAAAGCACCCAAGGAGCTGAAGGGGTCTGCAACGCTATAGGTGGAACAACAATATGAACTAACCAGTACCCCCAGAGCTCGTATCTCTAGCTGCATATGTAGCAGAGGATGGCCTAGTCAGCCATCACTGGGAAGAGAGGCCCCTTGGTCTTGCAAACTTTATACGCCTCAGTACAGGGGAATGCCAGGGCCAAGAAGTGGGAGTGGGTGGGTAGGGGAGCAGGGCGGAGGGAAGGTATAGAGAACTTTCGGGATAGCATTTGAAATGTATATAAAGGAAATATCTAATAATAAATAAATGAAAAAAATAAAGCAGTCTTGCATATATGCTTTCCGAGTCTGCCCATCTCCCAACCTCCCCCCCCCTTCCCCCCCCCGAGCTAGGCTGGAAGTATGTCTCTATGATAGAGCACTTGCCCGGCATCCACAGGCAGTGGGTTTGACCACTAACACCACAAAGGCTAAGAAACAAAGTTATAAGGACTTCTTGACCAATGATAATTCAAACAAAAACAAATTTGTGTTTTGTTTAAGCTTTTAAATAGCTAGATATTTGTTTAGCTTTTCATTAGTTAGATGACAGCTAGCATTGCATTGAGATTTCAAAAATCTATAAAAGGGAACTTAGTATCCAAAAGTCACACAGTTCATAAGTCCTAGTGCCCAAAGTACCGAGAGAGTCAGCTCACTCAGTTAACGTCAATAAGCAACTTCCCTAATTCTAAATACACCAAATCCCCCCAAAAAACTTTACCCAAACCCTGGGAACACTCAACTTTTGACTCTCTAATCAAAAACGTAAGGCTCAATAAAGACACGGCGAGAAATTACGTCTAACACTATGGTGAGCAAAGGTCAGCACATTGAAGAAAATTTCATGAAGAACCAAATGCACCAGACTTCCGAATTCCTGTCATTTAAAGTCACCCCTGCAAACAAGACTGCATGCACAGACATAACGAAACGATCGCGGAGGAGCTCAGTGTGGACTGCATGCACAGACATAACGAAACGATCGCGGAGGAGCTCAGTGTAGACTGCATGCACAGACATAACGAAACGATCGCGGAGGAGCTCAGTGTAGACTGCATGTACAGACATAACGAAACGATCGTGGAGGAGCTCAGTGTGACTGGAAGAATGTTGACAAGATCCTGATGAGCTGGCGCACTGTCCCTGCCCTTCTGACTATTAGATTTTCTTTTCAGTCAAGATGGGCTATTTCTTTAGTCCCAGCTCCCAACAGATAAACAATCGATGAAGAAGTAGGAAAAAAAAAAGAATCAGTTGATGTCCATTACAATTTAACTACATTGTTCAGACACATCTCGATTCGGTGGTGATACGTTTGGTTAAAAAAAAAATCCCTGGCCAGGGACATAGCTCAGTGGTGGAGGGCTTTCCTAGCATACATACGACCCTTGGTTCAATCCCAGGCACCACAAAATAGACAACCAAAGCTATTGGGTCAACTTAGTAATTCATTAACAGGCACATTTAAAAGAAAACAGCAAGTTGTTATGAAAGTTTAGATCCCTTCATTATTAATGTGGGTTTTCTTCAAGAACATCTATTTGGGGGACAACAGTAGTTTCCTCAAAAGACATAGTTTTACTAGTGAGAGTTTCAGATCCTAGAAGATGAGCATTGGGGGGAGGGAGTACAAGAAAAAGGAAGAGACACAGAAATCCTGCGTTGATGTCAACCCGCTAAATGACTCTTTTCACAGTCTATGGACTCTTTACACATATGTTGTCCAGTCAATCCTCATAAGCACAGTGGGACAGCATGGGGGATGAGATCCATTTTACAGGTAAGGTATGTGAGTTACAGAGAAGGTCATGCTGTCTGCAGGATACATAGGTGTCCATTGAGTGATGCCAGTGGCACGTAAGACATACAATCAAGATGTCTGGTGCATGTTAAACATGGTCTCAACATTGTCATCCACCACCATGTCACCTCCTTTCTCTAGCTGTACCGACATCACAAGGTACACAGCTTAGCTATGTCCTACCTTGTGGGGCGTTAGGATATTAAACGGCAGTGGAGCTGAGGTTTCATATAAAGTTTTGAACTTCAGGGACCTAAGAGAAGCACCAAGAAGTTTCTCCTCTCTGTGGTCCTCGGGAGGCAAGCGGTTAATCCTTCTACACGGATGGGGAGGGAGTCTGTTCTGTTTGTTGCAGGAAATCCAATCCCTGAGACTGCAAAAAGTATGCAAGGGATTCTGAACATCTTTCCGTTCAGTTTATGGTGCATAGCTTCATATATGTTTCCCCACAAATTATACACTCCTCACATACTAGGAACATACGGTGTCCTGGGCAAGCACTGTTCTATGAGCTTGAAACAGTCCAGGAAGAAACTGAGTCTTTACTCTCATCTAATTTTTATGTGTGTGGTGCCTACATGCGTGTGCATGGTTGCGTGTGCCGTGCATGTGGAGGGCGTCAGACGACCTATGCTATTGCTCTCTGCTTTATCCTTTCAAGATGAGGGTTCCTCACTAAGCCTCACTGTGTTTTAGCAAGGCTGGCTGACCAACCAGCCAACTCCAGCAGTCCTCCTATCTCTGTCCCTCCTCAGCACTGGGGATGCACATAATCTCAGCCATGCCTAGCTTTATATAGGGGTTCTGTGCGCCTGTCTTAGTTATTGTCAACATGACCCCAAACTAGACATCCCTAGGAAGAGAAAATCTCAACCAAGAGTGTGTCCCATCAGACTGTTCTCTGGAAATGTGTGGGCATTTTCTTGATTGCTGATTGATGTAGAAAGGTTTAGGCCCACTGTGGGCAGTACCATCCCTAGGCAGTTGATCTGAAAGGTCTCTTTCTTTGTTGAGTCTCTGGGTGGTTTAGGTATCAGAGTAATTGTGGCATCATAGAATGAGTTAGGTAGTGTTCCTTCTGTTTCTATTTCATGGAATAGTTTGAGGAGTATTGGCATTAGCTATTCTTTGAAGTTCTGGTAGAATTTTGCACTAAAGCCATCTGGCCCTGGGCTCTTTTTGGTTGGGAAGTTTTTAATGACTTCTTCTATTTCCTTAGGAGATGTGGGCCTGTTTAGATAGTTACCTGCTCTTGATTTAACTCTGGTAAATAGTATCTGTCTAGAAAACATCCATTTCATCTATATTTTCCAGTTTCGTTGAGCATAGGCTTTTGTAGTAGGATCTGATGATTTTTTTGGTTTCCTCAGTTTCCGTTGTTATGTTTTCGTTTCTGATTTTGTTAATATAGATACTGTCTTTGTGCCCTTTAGTTAGTTTGGCTAGGGGTTTATGGGTGTGTGTTTGGGGTTGGGTGGGGACATCCTCTTAGAGGAGGGGGAGGAGGAATGGGATGAGGAACTGTTGGAGGGAGGGCAGAATGGAAGGATGATAACAACTGGACTGTAAAAAATATTAAAGATTAAAAAAGAGAGAGAAGAAGAAGAAGAAGGGTAGCTGAACAGCCTGAGAGAGCAAACCAGAGAGCAGCATTTCTCTGGTTTCTGCTTCAAGTGCCCCCCCCCCCCCCCGGCTTCCCTCAACAATGGACTGTAACCTGAAAGAAATAATAGACCTTCCCTTCCCTGAGTGGCGTTTGGTTACAGTGGTTATTACAACAAGAGAACAGTGTCCTAACTCAGTAATCCCCCTTACTGCCAAACACCCCTCACAGCCAGCAGAGTAATCTCTAAGTGAATATTTACTAAGTGACCACAGGAGACCGTTGGAAGTAGTGGGTAGAAGCTGGGCAGGGACTGGGGGAGAGGAGAGAAAGGAAAAACCTTGAGTCTAACCTATGAATTGATAGATTTTTCTATTAAGATCTTAACATGGCGGTGATGAGGAAAGATGGCCATTTTTGTTACTTAGCTCATCTTTAACAACAGGAGTGCCACAGAGTTCTGAAAGGAAACCATGATCTCGGGGCTGAGAGAGAAAACGGTCTCAACAGTGTTTATGACTTTGGCAAGCTACTCTCCCTCTCCCTCTCTCTCTTTCCTTTTCCTTCCTTCCTTCCTTCCTTCCTTCCTTCCTTCCTTCCTTCCTTCCTTCCTTCCTTTCTCTCTCTCTCTCTCTCTTTTTTTTTTCCAAATTATCCTCTTGGGAGCTCAGCCTGTGTTCCCTGACTTCCAAAAGGTGACTTCGCAGGGCAAGTTTTCTCCTGTAATTAGAGGCATTTATCTTAGGACTCATTTGACTACAGCAGTGAGGTCACAGGCTGCCAGCCCCACTGTCACAGCCTCCCTCAATTACAGGCAGTGGCACTTCACCTCCATGCAAAATATTAGTAAATTAGCACTCCTCACTCTGCATTCATTTGGGAAATCTGCTCAGCTTGTGAGGAAGGTGAGAGGCAGGCAAGTCATCAGGACAGCTCGTGATACCTTTAAACCTTGTACATATCATTAAAAACTCTGGCTTTGTTTCTTGCAGTTGGGATTTAGTCTGTGGGGTTAATTTCTTTTATTATGCACAAGGCAGGAATCAGCACTGTTAATTGGTGAGCAAAACACAACGCTCACGCACGCACACACACACATCATAGAAAAATCCACCCCAACGTTCCCAAATCTTTCTTAGAACTCAGTGTCTGTTTAAGCCAAATAAATAAATAAATAAATAAATGACCTCTGGCCCGATAAGTTGTTTCCAGATCAGATTTACAACTCTGACTTAAAGCACAAATCACAATATGAAGACTGCACAGAGATTACTATTAACTCGCCATATCTCAGGGCATTAAGATGTGTTCACCCAGGCATCCTTAGGGCTGTGACTGTGCTTCGGTTGTTACATAAACACTGAAAGAACGGGGTGGGTAGACATCATTTTCACCAAATTCCCAGAGGAATGCACTTGCCCACTAGGCAAGAACTCCCATTCTCAGGTAAAGGGACAGAGAACAGGAAAGTGCGGACTGAGTCTGCCGACCATAGACCAGCTGCTGGGTACATGCTGTGGATTTGTGGCACAAGGAACTATTTTCTGGCCCATGATCTCTGTCTTTGCTGTGACTTAATACTTGAGTCAGGCTGGCCTTTACCTCTGAAGCTGACACTTAGACATGAAGGGTCTGAAGGCCTAGTATCATCCTTCATTGGAACACTGAATATCAACAACCTTAGAACCAACCTAGCATGTAGGAAAACCTTTACATTAGCACGTGTGTGTATGCATGCACTCTATTAAAGGATCAGAAAGATGGACACCTCCCATCTCAACTCTAGCTCTCATTTACACGACAAACCATCAGAGAACATTACGGCAGAGTCAGGATCCGTTACCTTTCATAGGACATGACAAAGGCCAACTTAAACATCAACTCTCCTGCCACACCACGCCAACTGCTCTCTACTGAGGTCATGAGGCCTCGATAAACAGAGAAATGGGCACATGTTGCTTAAAACTACCCAGGCTGTGGCTTCAACCACTTTAAACTCAGATGATAGAGAACTGAGACAAGGTTAACTCATCCTCTTTCATAAAAATCCAACTAAAATGCAAGGTTTTAAAAATCATTATTGCTAAATCATGGGATATTACTAGAAATGACTACCCCAAAGCCACTCCTTAAAATCAAGATCATTTCCAAGTGAGAGCATGGGCTGGTTGGAGGTCTGAAGGTCATTCTTGTGCAGTCATGTCCCCGTGAAGCCAACTTACAGTCACGATGAGTCCCTTCTCCTGGAAGTACTTTACTAGTGGGGCGGCATTCTGCTTGAAGTTCACTAGTCTCCTTTGGGTTGCTTTCAGGTTGTCATCCGGCCGCCCCTGCTGCTCCGCACGCTTCTGTAATCTCTCCTTGAGCCTCTGGTTGGCGCAAGCCAGGAACACCACCAGGTCAGGAGTGCAGATCTGAGGGAAGCAGACAGGCAGACAGACAGGTGTTTATGATGTCAAGCAACACCCTGTACTGGCTAGTTTTGTGTCAACTTGACACAGCTGGAGTTATCACAGAGGAAGGAGCTTCAGTTGAGGAAATGCCTCCATGAGATCCAACTGTAAGGCATTTTCTCAATTAGTGATCAAGGGGGAAAGGCCCCTTGTGGGTGGTTGTGGGTGGTGCCATCTCTGGGCTGGTAGTCTTGGTTCTATAAGAGAGCAAGCTGAGCAAGCCAGGGGAAGCAAGCCAGTAAAGAACATCCCTTCATGGCCTCTGCATCAGCTCCTGCTCCCTGACCTGCTTGAGTTCCAGTCCTGACTTCTTTCAGTGATGAACAGCAATGTGGATGTGTAAGCTGAATAAACCCTTTCCTCCCCAACTTGCTTCTTGGTCATGATGTTTGTGCAGGAATAGAAACCCTGACTAAGACACACACACATCGACAGCAGCAGGACCCTCTGATGGTTCTGTTGTAATGGCCATGTCCTTGTCTCTTTCTGTCTTTTCCAGCTTATTTCCTGAGCTGCTCTCCACACAAGGCCAGGACTGCCTCGTCTTATTGTCGTCTCTGTAACTGACAGCCTATCCCATGTGGCAGTGTGTGGTAGCCTTTTGTACTTCAAAAAACACATTTTCTGTCTATGCTCACATATATTTTCAGGCTGAACTTTGCCAGAGCATACATAACCTGATGTTACAGGAGAGGTGATCCCTGGGCCCAGTTATCTGCAGCAAGTTGTCTGCAGTTCCTTATAATATGATTAAGCTCCACAGCATTCTACAGGATAATACACATCAAGTCTGTTTTGTAATGAGCAGAACAAGGCTTTGAGAGTCCAGAGCTCTGATGAGTTCACATGGTCACTAAAGTCTATGTTGAATCTTGCTCTGTTTGGTCTGTGACCTCTCTTCTTTTCCCCGTCACACAGAAGGCCAGTCACACCAGAAGGCCAGAGTCCTTCATCAAATACCAAGGAGTTATGTGGATACAGCTTAAAAAATAACCAGTTTTTAGGTTGTTTTCCAAGTCTCCAAGCATATCCCGCCCTGCCCCCCACCCCCAGGCTTGCTTTTCTGCAGAGCCTCTCCTGTTTGGTTTCCATCTGCAAATCCATACTGATTCCAGGTACACACTGTCTCCACTGACTTTCAGCAGCCCTCAGCTATGTCTTTGCCATAGTTCTTTCCAGAAGTCTTAATGTAACTTGTGATTCAGCCAGGTCCAAAATCAACCTTAGCACTTTCTACCTCAATCATGTCACAGTAAAACTCCTCCCCTCCCCCTTCCCCTCCCCTTCCCCTCCCCCTTCCCTTTCTTCTTCCCCTCCCCTCTTCCCCTCCCCTCTTCCCCTCCCCCTTCCCTCACTAACCCCTCCCTTCCCACTCTCTCTTCTCCCTCCTTCCCCTCCTTCTTCTGGTAGCAAGGCCCCTTTCTTAAATCTCTGAACTAGAAGCCTTAATAAGCATCTGTCACCCTCACCAGCCTCCAGTCTGACCCAGGGATCGCCACACCTCTTGGTTTGTCTCTGAGAGCCTTTCAGCCTCCCTCCAGTGCCCCAGCACCTGATCATAGTGCATCAGGGAAAGGGACAGAGAGCACGCACCCAGAATGAGATTGTCTTTAGTTTCCATCTAGGACAGTGGTTCAGAACCTTCCTAACACCATGACCCTTTAAAAGGTCACCATCCTCATGATGTGGTGACCCCAACTATGAAATTATTTTTGTTGTTATTTCATAACTGTTTTGAATCATAATATAAATGTTTGATATGCAGAATACCTGATGTGCGATCCTTGTGGAAGGGGTCACAACCTACAGGTTGAGAACCACTAATCTAGAATTTGTCATTTGGCAGATGTTTGTCCTTTGGCAAACTTCAGTCTTTCTGGACCCATTTTCTTACATAAAGGGGAGATTTTCAATACAGTAATTTAGCATTCCCCTTTAAAAACAAACGAAAGAAATACAAACAAGACCCACCTGTGGCTGAGGTGATGGCTTGGTCAGTTAAGGGCTTGCTAGGCAAGCATGAGGATCTGGGCTCAGATGCCCAGAGCCCCGTGTAAAAGCCAGGCACCGGTGCCTTCTATAATCCTCTCTAGTCTGCCAGCCCTGCTCAGCCAGAGGCTCAGGGCCAATGAGAGACTCTGCCTCCAAAAAAACTGTAACCTGGAGGGAACTGAGCAAGACCTTGGTGAGGCTGACCTCTGGCTTCCACACACATGCGCACATGTGCACACACACCATCTCATGCACACATGCGAAAACATATACATACATATACCATAGACATACACCGATAAATACACCCAAAAATGTAAACTGCTTTTGAATAACCTTAAAACCTTAGAAATTCACCTGCAGTTTTTATGACATACAATCAGGAGATCACTTGAAGCTAAAACTTTATTTTCTAAAATACTGTACTATAAAAGCTGTATCTATTATTATATGTAATATTCATCCTTAGAAGACATAAAAAGGACACATTTAAAATTACTTTAAATAAATTATGTAAGGAAGAAGGTAACGTTTTGTTGTTGTTTTGTTTTCTGAAACAGGGTTTCTCTGTATAGCCCTAGCTAACCTGGAACTCACTAGGTAACCCAGGCTGGCCTTGAACTCAGGGATCTGCCTGCCTCTTCCTCCCAAGTGCTGGGATTAAAGATGTGAGCCACCACTGCCTGGCAGGAAGAAGGCAATTATTGACAACCAATAATAAAGACTATGTTCAGTTTGTTTTGAGAACACTATCTATTAAAATGCAGGGAGAGAGAAACATCCTTGAACTCTCAGATCAGTACTGGATACAAGAAAAAGCATCCTGTAGTTGTAGATCCTTGCACTGCCTGCCTGCGCAGATCAACTGGTGGATGCTCACACGCTTCATATCTTGGTCCAAGAGGGATGCAGAAGCTTCACTCTGTGATGGAGTACGGTCACACGCACCTTTACAACTGCATTTGGTCTTGTGCTTGGTTTCTGTATACCAAAGGCAGCTTCAAATTCATATTGTACACTCTGAATAAATTTGCATTTTGTTAGGTTGGTATTTAAATTAGTAGAGTTTATAAGTAGTCACTTTAGACTTATCAAAAGGTGGAGAAACATTATATATATATATATATATATATATACATATATATATATATATACATACACATACATACACACACACACACACACACACACATGTATATCTTCTCATGAGTGGAAGGTCAATGTGGAGAAACAGTTTTAAGTTGTAATTTCAAATTTACTTAACTTTATTGCTGTGATTATTCTGCTGTCTTTTTTGATACACACTGGAAAGCATATGACTATGAATTTAAACAAAACAAAACAAAGCAAAGCAAAACAAAAATTAAAGCCCCAAACAGCTGAGGCTAGCCCAGTAGCTAGGGTAGTAAGCAATCTGCCCCCAGCCGCTGGTGGCCTGGCTAAGCCTAGCAACGCTACATGGTCCTTCCCTCACTGGACCTCAGGGGTTCCGCAGCACTACATCTGAGAGAGAAAAGTATGGAACGTGTTGTGCTTTTCTCCCCCCCTCCCCCCCCAAAGAGCAGACACCATGGTGTGAAGTAGTGTGAGGGTGGAAAAAGCCACCTTGTGAGCTGTGTGAGAGAAACCTGTGTGCAGGGGAGGCTGGAAGCTCTCAAACTGAAGGAGGAGCCTGAGGAGGACGGCAGGAGAGCAGACATGCATGGTGCCTGGGACCTACTTCCTCAGCTCCACTGACAGCCAACGTCCATGCTAGAGTGTCCCTTTTCTTTTCTTAACAAGCTGTGCACTTCTGTCCCACACCTAAACGGCCCGGCTTTCTCTTGGCCTTCCCAGAGGCCGCTAGCGTCTTCATCTGACCTGTGACGTCTGTTTCCCCGTGACGTCTGTTTCCCTGTGACGTCTGTTTCCCCGTGCCGTGTTTCCCTGTGACCTGTACGCCGTTTCCCCGTGACGTCTGTCTCCCCGTGACGTCTGTTTCCCCGTGACGTCTGTTTCCCCGTGACGTGTTTCCCTGTGACCTGTATGCTGTTTCCCTGTGACGTCTGTTTCCCAGTGACGTCTGTTTCCCTGTGACCTGTACGCTGTTTCTCCATAACATCTCATAAGATCGTCCCCGAGCTTCCTTGTGAGTCCGTCTCTGGGTTCTTTGATCGTTGAGACTGAGGACCCCAAAGGGCGCCTCAGTTTCTCTGGTAGCCACTGTATTTCAGAAGATGTGAAACCCTTAGGGATTGTTCACGAAGTTGACTTGGGATGCAGGGGAGGGCTGCCTCACCAAACAGGAGGAACCATTGGGTCCTTGGCACACCCTGCTCTCGGGAAGCGTGTACTGACTTACTGAATGAGTAGCCAGATACAAAAATACATGGGGAAGGACACAGAGACATTGCTTTTGTCTACATGGCAGTAAAATCAGAAGAGGCTGATACTGTTTCTCCCATTGGACTAAGTCAGTGAGTCCTTCTCCCCACCCCCGCCCCACCCCCTGCAGCCCATGGATAATTCAGTCTCCCTGGATCCATTTTAAGCCCTTAATTCTGTTCAAAGGAATCAGCCTTTGTATAAGCAAGAATACATTCACGGTGTCAGGCTCGAAAGGAAATTCGGTTTTAGTACTCGCTCACCCACCAGGTCACTCTCTGCCCTGTTCTTTATGGAGCTGTATGAGGAAAGCTTGGACTCCTAAATCGGATCGGCTACACGGTCGGAAATCAGGAAGCAAAAGCACAATTAGCGCTGAGATAAAACTGGAGTCATAAAATCAGAGGTGGACAAGGACTGGGAGCTACCTAGCCGGAGTCAACCCCAACCCTGCAAACATGCACTCTGGTGACAAATGGCTTTAACACTGGAACATTCAGTACTCTGCCCTGAGCGCTGCCTGTTCCAGGGACTGACGATTAACGGATGGATCTGGGGGCTCTCCCTGAGGTCCTGCTTCCAACGGGGTGTGTTTGCATTCCCATTCTACCAAATGGCTTCTTTCACACATTAAGCATTTACTGAATGAAAACCTCACTGCTGCTCCACAGCTGGAGGATCAGGTCACTAGGAAAGGAAAGCTGATTGACAACTGGATTTCATCTTTTTAAAAGAAAAATTATTTCATTTTAGAATTTTGTGTGTTTATCTCTGAATGTGGGTTTTGCATATTAAACACAAATGCCCTGGGCAAAAGCAGCAGGTACCCTTAACTGTTGAGCCTCTTCAGTGTCTTTTCAGTGTGTAACTTCATTGGGAGCATGTGCACACATGCATGTGTGTGTGTGCGAGTGCACATGTGTTCATGCTCCTGTGTGTGCACATGTGTGCACATGTGTGTGCATGTGCATGTATGTGTTGTACTTTTGTACCATGGTACAGAGGTCAGAGGAGGATGCTGGGTGTCACTCTCTGGGTGTCCTCTGTCACACTCTGGGTGTCCTCTGTCACTCTCTGCCTTATTCTTTTTTGAGACATTTCACACTGAAGCTGCTATTTTTCAGTTAAGACAGTGGCTGGCAAACCCCACATCCTCTCATCCTGGCTTCATCCTTCTCCAGTGCTGGCACTGAACATCCGTGTCCAAGTCTTATGTGGGTACTGGGGATCTAAACTCCGCGCCCATCCTGTATAGCAAGCCCTTCACCCACTGAGCCATCATCTCCCATCCTTCACCATCTTGAAACATGGCGATCTTTTCTGAGCAGTTTCCAGGGGGCCAGGGAACAAACCTGGCAACATTGTATCTCCCATATGAGTTAAACAGCAGCTGCAACAGAAGTCATTTTATTACTCAGGTTTTTAAATAAGTCTAGGGAAGGGCGGCACTTGATACCACAGTGGGGCTGGTGAGATTGCTCAGTGGGTAAGGTCCCTGCTGCCAATCCTGAGGGCCAGAGTTTGATCCTTGGTGGTGAACATGGCAGAAGGAGACATGGCAGAAGTGTCCTCTGGCCTTCACGAGTGCACTGTGGCACACATAGACATACACCCACACAAATACATACGCATTAGATAAACAGTTTTAAAAGAACACTACACTGATCTTGGCAGACCAAATATTCAGATAAAATTAGACATACACTATGGTCATAAACACAAAGATTATAAAATATGTCAAGCTTTCCTGAGATGATCAATGCCTCTCCTTAATTATAACAGACTTTTTTTTGGGGGGGGGGACAGGGAGTGAACAAAAGTTATCTCTGAAATTTAATGAGAAATGTGGAGAGACAAGATGAGCAATGCTACCTTGGAAACTCAGCACCACATATGTGACATACTGCAAATACATGAGTGAGTTTACCTAATATTCCTCTAATTTGACTAAACTCTTAGGTTTAGAAAGGCAAAATGTCATCTTTCCAATGGGAAATGTGTGCAACATTGTATCAAAACCACAAAATCTTAGTAATTCAGAAAATTCAAGTGGAAACTACACACCCATCAGAATGGTAACGGCAACAGAGACCAGCGAGGCCCTGTGTTGGCTGGGATGAGGCGACTAGAGGAAGTATGTGTCATTTGTCCACCTGCTCCCTCACAGCTTCTGTACCGTGTATTGATGAGACCCACTTTGGGTACCACCGGTGAGCAATAAGTACACACCAACGTATCCTGACTCGGATGGAGCTTAACCAGGAGGAGGAGACAGACAAAGTATCATACAGGAACACTATGAGAGCACCCCACAAGGAGAGCCAGTTCTACCGGCAAGCCACAGGAGGCTCTTAGCCCTGTGAGCCCCAGGAGTCGGCGTAGACTTGCCCCTCAGCAGATGCAGTCGTAGCACTGTCCTCTCTAAGGGAGGTGGACTGCGACTGTTCCTTCTGCACAGGAAGGCGCAAGTAATTAATGACTTGGGTTAATTTTTTCCAAATTGAGTTTTGAAGATTCTAGGCACTGGGACAGATAAACTGCGACAGTGGCAACCATGGAGTCGTGTCAGCTGTATTCTTTGTCTGTTCTTTCCTCGGCTATCCCGAGGCCTCAACTGTTATGTTTCTCAGCCTTAGAAGAAAGGGCACGATGTGGGAAGAACACTGCTCTCTTTAGAAGGTGCCCGTTGTTCTGAGCCTCCTCAGTTCTAGGGAGAAAGGCTGTGAGGGAAGCTGGTGCGAGCAAGGCCTTTCAGTGTGCTACGGTCCTGAGCTCAGGGGCAGCTTGTCTCGAGAGGAGAGCCCTCCCTCTTTGTCACCTCTGCTGCTCATCTTGACTCCCTGCTTTCTGGGGCAGAAGTGAGACAGTCTGAGACTAGGGGATGAAGTAGGATTGGAGGCCATCATTTGGCTTGTCTTGGTCTTAATCTCTCGGCTTTGGGTCTTGCTTTTCCACACAAGATAAAAGGGGTCCTCAGAGCCAGAGAGACAACTCAGTGACTGAGTATTTCCTGCTGTCTGGGTCCCAGCACAAATGTGAGTGGCCTCAAACGGTCTCTAACTCCAGCTTCAAGGAACCCACACATAGGCATGCACGTACACATAAATATAAATATGATAAATAAATCTTTTTAAATGAACTCTGTATGATTCAGATGTGTATTTGGAAACCAAGTTCCCCAGTAAGGGCATGTGTTTTCCGACCCTTCTTGTCACTGCATACAATCCACTCAGGTCAGTCTGGGATGCAGGGAAGCTGCAGATAGGACCTGTTTCCTACAAATGTCACCTTACTCCCTTCCTGGGTCTGATTATTCCAGCTAAGAATTAGGCCTTGGTGATTAAGAAAGAGGAATCAGACATTTTCCCCTGATCTTAGACGCTGGCCGTGACTGAGATGAAGAGGGAGCACTAAGAGGCAGGTTTGTGGAGGGAGACACGGCTCTGGGGGCATCCCAGCTCAGCCAAGAGGAAGACGCTAAAGAGTTCTATCGCACAACGAAGTGAGCAGTAACGTGTCTCCCACTCACCATGGCCGACAGTAATTTTGAATATCCTCACTACAAAAATTGATGTGGACACATGGAAATATGTCTGAAATTGCTCAGGGGAGCCATTCTACAATGGATATGTACTTTGAAACGTCATTTTGTATATAACAAAGAGGAACGTGTAATTTTTATTTGTCAATTTAAAGCTATTAATTAAAAGATCATTGTGATAAGCAAAAATGCCTCTAAAATAAGGAAGTAAAGGGGGGGGGACCCAAGTCAGCTGATACTTTCTCCCCAGTATTTTCATAGAACAAATGCATGTCTGTAATGAGGATGGTCAGAGTCGTGTGGATTGAGTGAAATCTGGTTCACCAAGGTAAGGCGGGCTAGCAACAGAAGGAGCTGCAACAGCGGCAGCACCGAATGGGGCGGGCCTTGAACTGGGGAAGCTTGTCAGAAACAAGATTCCTGAGGCCAGCTCCTCAGCACTGGCTTTAACTGCTGCTGACCGGAACTGAGGTACAGTGTGAGAGATCAGTGCAGGAGCTCAGCAAAGACTCAGAGTCACTGAGCTCACGGGACTGCTACGATTACACGTAAAGACAAGACACTGCTTTGTCACGTCTTAGGGAAATTAATAGTCTACGAGACATTATTTATAATTTGGGTATTTTCTGTGGAGAAACTGTTTCCTGTCAGTTCTATGACCCTGCCATGTTCTCTTCCAGCCCCAAATGTACACACGTTGTGTTTACTACCCTAAGGGACCGTTACCAAGGATACTGTCCCTGCCACAGTCAGTCATAAGCCAGATTAGTCATGTCCGCTGAATGGAGCACATCGTTAGTGGTTTAAAAGTACAACCATCAACATTAGTTTACGAAAAATACGTTTCTGTGGCTTAATGGTGCCGAGCTTCATCCAATGAGAACAGCCAGGGCGCATTAGGATAGCAACACGCAGAGATTTAACGGAGACAATTAAAGGTGTTGCTATAGATCATATTGACAGCAAGTAAGCAATGCATACTTATGAGCTGTTTTCCCCAGAGATATCGTCTTCCACCATTAATTTGGTTATTTAGGTATCTAGTTTATTTGCTTAGTTATTCATCTAATATTTAATGATATCTTACTATTAGGACCTAGAAGATGGCGTTCTAGGAAGGTAATAGAACGGGGGCCAATGACAGCACAGGGGCAGACAGCGGAAGTTAACAGAACATTCTGGAAAGCCAGCAAGCCTGGGCTGTTCGTGGCGACATGCCCCTTCTGTGACGACTTCAAATACAGCATAATGAGGAACAGTCACTGTGAGTTTCATTTTAATCATCGATTAAGAACCACAGGTAGCCTCTAATAGCATTAGGCCGTCAGCCCTGACACAGAGCCAAGGCCCAGCCAGGCGTGGTGATGCTTGCCTTTAATCCCAGCTACTGGGGTGGCTAAGGCAAGATGACTGTGGGCTCAAGGGCAGTCTAAGTTATGCAGTGAGACCTTGTCTCCAAAAAAAAAAAGATAATAAATAAAAGAAAAACAGAAGGACTTTGTCATACTGAAGGGGAGAGAAAGCCAGGGCAGAGTGCCAGGGCTTCCTGCCTCTGTGGGCTAAGTCTCATCTCCCCAGTTCATGGTGCTCAATGTAGGGACACAGGCCGATGACACTGGGTGATCAGACCAAATACAGAGAAAACAACAGATAGGAATGAGGAAGAATCAGATGCTGATGACAAGTGATGCTGCCATCACCATAGTGATTTAACAACAGATAGGAATGGAGGAAGAATCAGATGCTGATGGCAAGTGATGCTGCCATCACCATAGTGATTTTCCTCAGCAGATTTGGCAACAGCATTCAGCCAGTTTCTAAGCCAGCCTGTCTCCATATCCTCACCAACGCTGAACGTTTAAACCCATAATGTTGGACAGTAATTGTCCTTGGTATGGGACTGCCAACTTGATTCAAACTGTCTACTGTGCAAATAAATGCAAGGAAGCAGAACTACCCGGATGACCCTTAGAAGTGCACAGGCCAGCAGAAAATAGCAGAAAGATGGCCTCTTCTGACCAACTTACTTTACATACCGGCTTTATGCACCAAAGCTTGCTGTGTTCATGCATAGGCAAATACTGGGAAAGCTGGGACATTCTTCAAACCAAAAGGGCATTTCAGATCAGTAAATGCATTTCTTAGAGGAAGAGGAAATTCAAAGGTATATTAGCTGCAAACTGATACATGAAGAAGAGAAAATAGGTCTGAAGTTATGTATAGCTCTATTAACTTACTGAATGGAAAAACTCACCTAAAACATTAGATTAGAGTGTATGAAGGATTTAGAAGTTATATATATATATATATATATATATATATATGTGTGATTTTTTTCCTTTTTAAAAGATTTGCCTTTATTATTTTAAATTCTGAGTAGACATGTGTGTCTGCATAAGGATATGTGCATGTGATGTAAACACGTGGGAGTCCAGGGCCCTTGGATCCTCCCATGGTGCTAGACTTACGGACATCTGTAAGCTCCCTGCCATGGGTGCTGACAACTGAAGTCTTTAACGAGCACCGAGTGTTCTTCATTACTGAGTCATCTCTCCAGCCCCCTAGTTTCTTTTTCTTATGTATAAGTTACCCTGATTTGTGTGTCGGGAAGATGGTAACACTTAATGACAGATGCATGCTTACTACAGCTGTATTTAAAGCTAGTGCACACTTGCTGCTTAGTGTGCACTCAAGGACAAAGGCTCTCTCCAAAGAAATTCATGAGAGAATTCATCAAACCATTCCTGACTGAGGAAAGACAGTGTCTGCTCTGCTCACTAACACCAATTCTCTTTGCTTCAACAAACTCTTCCCTTTTTACCGATGAGAGAACTACTTTAAATTCATCTCTACAGGCTGAGGCTGTCTGGGCATGGTGGCACATTACTGGCAAACTCAGTAACCCGGGGCATAAGATTGGGCTGAAGCTGAAGGAGTGTGAGTTCGAGGCCATCCTTTGCCTCTATCATTAAAACAAACATTAAAAACAACAACAACAACAACTTCCAGTCAGTTTGAGGACAGACACTTAATGTTCTCCAGGTCTTCTTGTGTATCTTATGTGTGAGAATCAGTGAAGTAGATACACTTTTTTTTTCTACTTGTTCAATCTGCAAGCTTCACTAACTCTTAATATTTCCTACAATAATATGTGACATCAGGATTCAACTCCCCACGCCATCTCTCAGCCTCTAAATAAACATCTCTCTGGAGTGTGTAAGGAAAAGCTTTTTTCTCCTGTGAAAATCAAGTAAATGATCCAGGCCTGTGGCAAAGGCCTGGAATCCTACCTAGTTCCTGGGGAGGCTGAGGCAGGAGGATCCCATGTTAAAGGCCACCCAGAGCTAAGGTGGAGTAAAGACCAACCTGGGCAACTTAGTGAGACTGTGTCCCAGAATATAAAATGTAGTCAGAGCAGGGATATAGCTTGATGGTACTAAGCTTGCCTGTCAGACCCAATGTCCTAGGTTCAGTTCCCAGTACCTGGCCCTTCTGCCCCAAAAGATACAATAAATGGCTTGATAGAATTTGGATTTTAGAACAGGGGGTTGGGGCTGGGACAGTGGGCAAAAACACTTGCCGCCCAGGCTGATAGTCTGAGTTTGATCCTCAGGACCCACATGTTGGAAGGAAAGCTGACTTCATGTTATATGTCCTCTGAACCTTTTCACACATTTGGTGGCACACGCACACACACACAGTGACACACACATAGACACACATGCTCACACATACTCTCTCACACACATATATACAACTCTCACACACATTCACACACACTCTCATACACCTTTCTTATACACATTCACACACAGGCACACATAGACACACACACTCACACACACTCTCTCACACACATACACACTCATACACACACCTCTCTCACACACTCACACACACTCCCATACATACACTCTTTCACACAATCACACACACTCTTACTCACACAGAGACACACATAGACACACATACACACTCTCTCACACACACATACTCCCTCCCACACACTCTTTCACACACTCACATACACATAGACACACCTCTCTCTCACACGTACAAACAATAAATAAAGTTTAAAATGTCTTAGTTTTTGTAAGAACACAGGATGGGAATTCAGTGTTTCGGTCTCCTGTGTGTCTGCACACTGGAGACTGGCTCCGTCTTGGGATTTACATCTGTGGACCGCCAGAGAGCCCACATCACTTAATGATTGCAGCCCTCAGGATCCTCAGCAGAGCCATAGCAAAGCCATAGACATTTAACTGCACTATGTAAGATGAGACATTTCTGCTACCACTGGCTTATATACCTGATGTCTCCATGATGCACACGTGAAAATTAGTTCAGGTGTCACAGTGTAGCTCTATCGGCAACACGTGCACAGACATGTTCTTCAAACTCATTTCATGCTAGTTGAATTTGCAATGTTTAGTAGTGGTGAAGAAAACCTGCTATTTTTATGAAAATCAAAGAAATTATTTCTGAACACTCTTGATGGCCATTTTCAAGGCACCCCTCAGCGATTTCTGGTACGCTAATCTTTGGTTGCTGTCTCATTAATAAGTGGGTAATTTTCCAAGGCTCTGTCAGCCAACGGCTATTCTAAGAACGGTTCTTTCAGACTGCGCTGGTGCCGAGACTCTCAAGTGTCACTTGGCCCTGGCAGCAGATGCTGTGACCTTGTTCTTTGTGCCCTACGAGAAAGCTCGAGCAGAGGTATGATTGATCACTCCCTATAGCAGGGGACTGACAGCATTAACTTGCTGCATTTTTCTTTTCTTGTTGTTGGGAAATATGAGTGACTTGGGAAAAACTAATATGATATTAAAAAAAACACTTTTTCAAATGTTTCTCCTCTCTGCCCCCTCCCCTCGGCTCCCCAGTACCTTCCTCCCTTCCTTCTCACCCACTCCTCACCCCTCTCATTGGCTCTTCTCCCCTCTCTCTTCTCCCTTTCCCTCCTCTTTCCCCTCCTCTCTCCCCTGCCCCTCTGCTTCCCTCTCTCTTTGTTCCTCTCCACCACTTCCTCTCTACTCTGCTCCCCCTGCTATCCCTCCCTTCTTCCCCCTCTTCTCCCCCTGCTTCCCTCTACTCTCCTTCCCTTCCTTTCCCTTCTCTTTTCCCCCCTCTATCACTTCTTCCCTCCCCCTCTCCTGTCCCTTCTCCTCTCCCCTGCCCTCCATCTCCTCTCTTCTCTGCTCTTATCTCCCCACAGCCCCATATTGCTTGTGTCTATGCATCTGAGTACAACAGGACTTTATGTAAACACATGTTGCCTGCAGGAAAGAGTTTGTTAGAATGCATGAAAGTTCAAGTAAAACATTTCTGGATAAAGTTCCAAAAAAGTTCCTGGTTAAATTTTAACAGAGAATCAGGAATATAGGAAGATCTACCAGGGATTTCAATCCATCATTTTCCTATTAATTCATTTATTATAAGATCATTTTATAAATATTAAGTGTCTAATGCATGTGATAGTTTTTTTTTAAAGTTAAGAACTCCTAAACTTTTGGATTAGGAATATAGTTCAGTGGTGAAGCACTTGCTCAGTGTATGCAGATCCTGGGTTAAATTCCCACCCATCCACCCCAGACTTCCAAAACATTTCCAGACAAGAACTGGTGCATAGCTTCAATAATTTGTTCTAATATTTAATAACTGATACTTTAAATTTTTTTTCTGATATACACCCCTTCATGTTAAAAGTACTGGCAAGATCAGGAATTCAAGGCCCATACCTAAACATAATAAAACATAATAAAAGCAATACATAGCAAACCAACAGCCAATATTGAATTAAATGGAGAGATCCTTTAAATAGTCCCACTAAAATCAGTGACAAGACAAGGCTGCCCACTCTCCCCATATCTACTCAAGATAGTACTGGAAGTTCTAGCTAGAGCAATAAGACAACAAAAGGAGGTCAAGGGGATACAAATTGGCAAAGACGAGGTCAAGATATTACTATTTGCAGATGATATAATAGTATACATAAGTGACCAGGGAACTTCTACAGCTGATAAACAACGTCAGCAAAGTGGAAGGATATAAAATTAACTCAAACTATTCAGCAGCCTTACTTTATACCAATGATAAACGGCTGAGAAAGAAAACAGGGAAACAACACCCTTCACAATCGTCACAAATAACATAAAATATCTTGGGATAACTCTAAGCAAACAAATGAAAGACCTGTATAACAAGAACTTCAAGTCTCCCAAGAAAGACATTGAAGAAGACCTCAGAAAATGGAGAGATCTCTCAGGCTCATGGATTGGTAGGATTAACAGTAAAAAATGGTCATTCTACCAAAAGCAATCTACAGATTCAATGGAATCCCCATTAAAATCCCAGCACAATTCTTCAAAGACATGGAGAGAGCAATTCTTAATTTCATATGGAAAAACAAAAAACTCAGGATAGAGAAAACAATTCTTAACAATAAAAGAACTGAGGGAATCACCATCCCTGACCTCAAGCTCTACTACAGAGCAATAGTGATAAAAACTGCATGGCATTGGTACAATGACAGACAGGTTGATCAATGGAATAGAACTGATGACTCAGAAATAAAACTACACACTTATGGACACTTGATCTTTGACAAAGAAGCCAAAAATATACAATGGAAAGAGAAAGCATCTTCAATAAAAGGTGTTGGTCTAACTGGCTGTCTGTGTGCAGAAAAATGACAATAGACCCATATTTGTCACCTTGCACAAAGCTCAAGTCGAACTGGGTCAAGGACCTTGACCTAAAACCAGATACACTGAATCTAATAGAAGAGAAAGTGGGAAAGAACCTTGAATTCATAGGCACAGAGGGAAATTTCCTAAACAGAACTCCAATGGCTCAGGCTCTAAGATTAAGCATTGATAAATGGGACCCCATGAAACTGGAAAGCTTCTGTAAGGCAAAGGACACTGTCAATAGGACAAATTGGCAACCAAGAGATTGGGAAAAATGTCTTCACTAACCCCAAATCTGATAGAGGGCTAATATCCAAACTGTATAAAGAACTCAAGAAGCTAATCTCCAAAAAACCAAGCAACCCAATAAACAAATTGGATACAGAACTAAGCAGAGAATTCACATCAGAGGAATCTCGAATGGCTGAGAAGCACTTAAAGAAATGTTCAAATTCCTCAGTGATCAGGGAAATGCAAATCAAAATGCCCCTGAGATTCTACCTTACACCAATCAGAATGTCTAATATCAAAAACTCAGGTGACAACACATGTTGGCAAGAATGTGGAGAAAGAGGAACACTCCTCCATTGTTGGTGGGATTACAAACTGGTACAACCACTCTGGAGAGCAATCTGGAGGTTTCTCAGAAAATTGGAAGTAGATCTATCTGAAGACCCGGCAATACCATTCCTGGGCATATACCCAAAATATTCCCCACCATGCCACAAGGGCACATGTTCCACTGTGTTCATAGCAGCCTTATTTGTGATAGCCAGAAGGTGGAAACAACCCAGATGTCCCACAATGAAAGAATGGATATAGAAAATGTGGAATACTGTTCAGCTATTAAGAACGAGGCCATCATGAGTTTTACAGACAAATGGATGGAACTAGAAAATATCATCCTGAGTGAGGTATCTCAGACCCAAAAGGACATGCATGGTATATACTCACTAATAAGTGGATATTCACCAAAAAAAAAAAAAAAACCTACAGAATACCCACGATACAATCCATAGAACTCAAGAAGGTTAACAAGCCAAAGGGCCTAAGTGGGGATGCTTCAATCCCACTTGAGAGGGAGAAGAAAGCAGAGAGCAGAGGAGGGAGGGGTCTGGGTGGGAGAGGGGAAAGGGAAGGGCAGGGGGGAAGGGGAACATGATCAGGTAATGGGGAGGACGAGGAATGAAGGCCCAAGGGCCAGCAGAATTATTGGACATATACAACCTCAGGAGGTGGGAGATGTGGGGATCCTCTAGAATTTCTAAGAGACCTGGGAGGTGAGAGAATCTCAAGACTCAAAGGAAGGGACCTTGGATGAACTGCCCAGAAATCAGCTGACTGGGGAAGAAGCAGATACTTACACTCAACCAATGGACAGAAGCTGATGACCCCTTCGATTGAATTAGGGAAAAGCTGGTTGAGGAGGAGGGTGATCCTATGGGATAACCAGCAGTCTCAACTAGCCTGGACCCTGGAGATCTCTCAGACACTGAGCCACCAACCAGGCAGCCTGCACCAGCTGCTCTGAGGCTCCTGACACACCCAGCAGAGGACGGCCTGGTCTGGCCTCAGTGAGAGATGATGTACCTAATCCTCAAGAGACTTGAGGCCCCAGAGATTGGGGAGACCTGGTGGGGTGTGGGAGAATGTGGAGGTTTGGGGACATCCTTTTGGAGACAGGGGAGAAAGAATGGGAAGAGGAACTGTTGGAGTAATTTTAATTAAAATTAAAAAAAAATAACAGACAGCTTTAAAAAGCTGAACATGCTTCTGCCTTCATAATAGGCCTCTTAGGAAAGTAAACACTCATTGTAATGTGATGTCTGCTGATGAATACATTCTTGAATCTAATTACAGAAATGTTCTGGCTGGCAAGTCCTAGTCCTTTGAGTCGAGATTCAATCGTTACTTGTTTTGGTATTGCTGTTGGCTTTATTTATTCATCTATCTATCTATCTATCTATCTATCTATCTATCTATCTATCTATCCATTCTGTAGGATGGAACGAGGGGAGGAGAGGAGTGTGGAGCAATGGGCTCAGGAACTTTAGTAAATATCTCCCATGCTTACCCAGTCCAGTCCACATGTTCCGGCCACCTAATCCCTCCATGACTGATTTTCTCATGCACAGCATGAGTGTGCTGGCTATTGATTTTTGTTTTAAATTAAAGGCTTTTAAAGTTTTCTTGATAATCCCAATAATCTCCATAAGGCAAAAGATTTAGTTGATGGAGAAACTGCTAATGTTTGCCAAGGTTTGTTTGACTCTTCAGTGACTAAGTTACTCTCAGAAACAGGGTCTATTAATTCCCAGAGGCCTTCAAAGTTTGTGACTACGTATAAAAACTGCAAATTGAACAGGTACAATTAAGCCACGCAGGGACTCTGAGTTCTATGATCTTACTAAATTTACTGAATAATTGTGGGCATTCTTTTTATACATTATTTTAGGATTTTCTTTCTAGATCATTGGGGTGGTTTAAATATGCATGGTCCGTGGGAAGTGGCACTATTAGGAGGTGTGGCCTTGTTGGAGGAAGTGTGTCACTGTGGGGGTGGGCTTTGAGTACTATGTTCAAGCTCTGCCCAGTGTAGAAGAGACCCTCCTCCTGGATGCCTGGAAAAGTCTCCTCCTTGCTGCCTTCAGATCAAGATGTAGAACTCTCAGCTTCTCCTGCACAGTGTCTGCTGGATGCTGCCACAAATCCCACCATGATTCAGGTTCAGCATCTGAACCTCTGAAACTGTAGGCCAGCCCCAGTTAAATGTTTATCTTTATGTGAGTTGCCTTGTCCACGGTGTGTCTTCACAGTAATAAAACCCTAGCAAAGACAGAAGTTGGTACCAGGACATTTCTGTGATAGGCCTGACCATGTTTTTGTTTGGAACTTTGGATTTAGAAAGCAGTCGAATGCTTAAGTTCTGCTTAATGGGCTTTCCTAGTAGAAATATGGAAGACATTGGTGCTGAGGGTGATTTGAACTGTGGGGTCTTGATTCTAGATGTTTCAGAGAAGAATTTTAGTATATGGCCTAGAGACTAGGTTTTTTTTTTTTTAATTATATATTGGTGGAGAGTGTGGCTACTTTTTTTCCTTTTCTTAAGAGTCTGCTCGAGGCTAAGGTGAAGAAATTCAGATTAATTGCATTGACAAAGGAGGTCTCAAGAAAGCTCAGCATTGACTTTGGCCTCTGGTTTATTCTCATGAGGAGCATGTTGATCAAGCATAGCAAGCTTAGAAACAAAAAGTACAAAATGTATGGTTCAAAGGGTCACCAGGATATTAAATGGAATCAAGGGAGTAGTGACCTCAAGGCAGGATCCCACCCAGCTAAGCTTACTGTTTATGCATTTTCAGTTGAACAATGGATAGTTATATCATGATAGGCATTTTTAAGACTTGGTTATTGTTTTCATTTGGACATAAAAATATTATGGTGTGTCAAATTGACAAGGGATGGATTGTGATGGCCATTCGAGGTTGTCAACTTGACTATCTGGAATGAACTACAATCCATAACTTATAAAGATCATGTGAGAAGGAAGTAAAGAGAAGTTTAAGTCCAGGCATGGTGGTACATGCCTTTAATCCCAGGAGCCAGAGACAAGCAGGTCTTTGAGTTCAAGGCCAACCTGGAACAGAGTAAGTTCCAAGTAAAGAAAAATTTAGGTCTTGGTGTGCTTGTACACATCTTTAATTCCAAACTTTAGGAAACAGAGGCATGTAGATTTCTGAGTTCAAGGTCAGTTTACAGATCCAATCCCAGGACAGCCAAGTTTAGGCAGTGAAGAGTTGGAAAATAGAAAGCTGGTGATAATGTAATAGAATAAGGGGGGGCATGTTCCCCAGAAAGCAACAGAACTCGGTAGCTTTGGCCACGTAGCTCTGGTTTTAGAGTTAAGAATAGAAGGGGTTACTGAGACAATTGACATTGATACTGGTTAGTTAGAGCTAAGAAATTAGTGATGATTAAGAAGAGATCAGCATCACTGATGTGAAATCTTCTGAGAAAGGTTTTCTGAGAACACAAAGAAGCTGTGTTCCAGAGATCGCCAAGGCTGTACCTCATGCTGCAGCTAGACTTGGTAATGTGTAAGAGTCACTCAGGTGGCTCGGGCATTGAACTCATGAAAAGTACATGGAGAGCAGTTGAGGCTTGGCTCTATGAGAGGCAAGGATAGACCATTGATGAAGGTACAGCTTCAGTAGCCATTGGCCCAGGACTGAATGGGATTATGCATAGACATTGAGTCTTGCAGGATGAAGAGAGCCTATGAGAGGCTATTGGTAAACCCTAGTTACAGTGGAAGACCCCAGCCTATTGGAGATGCCAGTACCATGGGATGGTTACCAAGAACAGAAACAACTGTGGAGTGGGGTCAATCAGAACCTAGAGTGCTACAGAGGGCAGAGCTGGAGAAATGACCCAAGCCCTAATGAGGAGCCCAAAAGAATATGTGTGATCTCAGTCGTTGGAATAAGAAGGTATAAACTTGAAGTTGCCTTGGACACCCCCAAGCTGTTAGAGATGCCAGAGCTGTGGGATACCTGCTGAGGAAAACTGCTAACGGAGACTGGAGCCAGCCCAAGAAAAGAAGTTTGTTGTAGTCAACAAAGAAGAAAAAAGTTGGAAATCTGATAGAACTCTGCACTAAACCCAGTGCTTTAACATCAATCATGGAGATGCAGAGTTTGGAGTTTGTTCAGCTGGTTTTCTGCCTTGTTTTGGTCTAACACTTCCTCACTAAGATGTTTTGGAATGGTAATGTATATCCTGTGATATTAGAAGTATGTGATCTACTTTTTGATTTTGATTTTATAGGGGATTAAAGTTAAGAGATTGCATCAATCTCAGAGGAGACTTCAAACTTCTAAACTTTGTTGAGATTGTGATAGACTATAGGGACTTCTGAAGTTGTATTAAATGTATTTTGCAATATGCTATGGCTAGATTTGGCCCCTATAGACTCATATATTTGGACAAGCCTATTGGGAACAGGTAATGGAATGTGGTGGCTTATATATGTTTGGCCCTTGGGAAGTGGCACTATTAGGAGGTGTGGCCTTGTTGGAGGAAGTGTGTCACGGTGGGGATGGGTTTGAGGTCCTATGCTCAAGCTCTGCCCAGTATGGAAGAGAGCCTCCTTCTGGATGCCTAGGAAAGTCTCTTCCTTGCTGCCCTCAGATCAAGATGTAGAACTCGCAGCTTCTCCAGTATCATGTCTACCTGCATGCTGCCATATTTCCCATTATGATGATAGCAGAACTGAATCTCTGAAACTGTAAGCCATCCCCAATTAAATGTTTGCCTTTATTGGAGTTGCCTTGGTCACGGTGTCTCTTCACAGTGGTCAAACCCTAAGACAATCATCATGTAATCCACAAGAACAGGTCAACTACAGAGTATCTCTGTAGTTAGATTCAAGAGCATCAGCCGTGAGCATCATATTAAACATTCTGAAGAGTTCTTCACAGCGTGGATGAGAATTTGTTTAGGCTCTGACACACAGAAAAGAGAAAGTGCCAAGGACCTACAGCAGGGTAATCAAGAGCTGGGCTGTTCAACCTGTTAGAGAAACGGACTGCAATTCAACAGGTCCAACTAGACCACACAGGATACCAAGTTCCGTGATCTTGCTAAATGTAATGAAAAATCACTGATACCCATTTTACAGATTGTTTCAGGGTTTTCTCTCTAGGTCGTCATGCAGCCCACAAGTTCAGATCGACCTTTTCTCCCCACATTTGCATTCAGCCACCTTTCTTCTCTTAGGGAGTTTTCTGGAACTTCTAGTACAATGCTCCACAAAGCAGAACGAGGCCATCTACCCACAGTTCCCCGTATTGGGAGGAACGCACACAGCATTGCCCCATTAGATAGAACGTTAACTGAGGGGTTTGTAAAATACATCTTTCTTCAGACAAATGAAAGATTCCTTCCTATTTCCAATATGCTAGGCTCTGTACCCACCCCTGCCCAACAAATCGATGTCAAATGTTGCTGAATGTTTTTTTCTGCCATTGTCAAAGAACACAGTCTATTCTTATTCTGTACTAACATTTAGGTTTTTTGGACTAATTTACTTTGTCGAATGTACACATGTATTTGAGAACACTGCTTTACACAATTGTTGGACAGGGTGTTTTAGATGTGTCTATTATTGTTCCAATTGTCTTGCTACTGATATTTGATCTAGTTGTTATATTATACAATGAACACACATATAAAACTTTCAACAATGTGAGTCCATTTCATTCCATCTTATTTCTCTTATTTGTTTATATCTATAAACTTAAAAACTTATATATAGTTTGAAACATTTTATTAGTATATATTTTATAATTAATATGTCATTGAACAGGTGAAAATGCAACGGTGTGTCAGGTATGGTGGCTCATGACTAATTCCAGTACTCAGAGACAGAGTCAGGCCCATCTCTGTGAATGTGAGGCTAGCCTGATCTATTCTAGTCCAGCAGTTTCTAGGCCTGGCAGGGCATCACAGTGAGAAAATACAACTGTATGTATTCAAAGGATCTGTTGAGTTAACCTATTAACATTAGGAAACGTCCCTCTGCCCCTGGGAATCCTTTTTGCCTTGGCTGACTGTAGCATCACCAATGTCCCCCCAGTTTCCTTTTGTTGGTGTTTGTGTGGTACATCTTTCCTGTCTTTTATCCTTGACCCATGTCGTTATTTTAAAAGCACATATTGTAAACAGGAAGTATACTCATTTATGCCGAGACAGTGAAGAATCCGTATGAGTACTCCAGTGAAGGTGGGAGTCCTTCACAGAGCAAACTGGCACCCTGCTAATTCCTTTGGTAAATTCCACACTCCACTCATTCTTTCCCCCTCGTCATATGGGGCGCCCTCTACACACGTTCACTGTTTACAGACTGCAATATGCTTAGACTCATAGCTAAATTGGAATGATGTGAGAATAATATTTTGGGTTTCCAAAAATCTATGACAGCCAGCTTAATTTGACTTTAGTTTTTGGTAATTACTTAAGATACTCAAATTAGAGCTGCATATGCATTCTCTCCAGGAACTGTTGGCTGCTAAGGAAAGTGAGGGGACCGGGCTTGGGTACTTAAGGGAATAGTCACTTATGTCAGAGTGCATCGCTGTGCAGAAAGTGTCAGGTGATACCCATAGAAGACCCTTTGTAACTGGTCCTTATGAAGCATTCTGTGGAAACAGACAAAATGTGTGTTTGGTGGGGAAAAGTGATGTAGTTATTGAGAAATTCCTGTATACAGAGGAGCTGTGAGCAAAAAAGCAGGTGAAGGACCCTCTGCCCTCATCAAGACTGCAGTGTATTGTACACTGTCCTTGGCCTCTCTAGTCTGCTCTCCACCAGCTCTGCTCCAACTCTGTGGCAAGGTAGGCAACCCTTCCAGAATGGAATTACAGGTTCTGCTGACCTCTGGCTTCCCGATGGCTTGGAAAAAGGGCAAGCAGGACACAGAAAAATGGCAGGGGGGGGGGGTGAATGGTTATTCCCTTGGCACTAACCAGAGGCTGCCTCCTTCTGTCTATGGAAGGTCAAGGCCCCCTGCCTGTGACCCTCTTTTGATATCTGTTTGTTCTGGGCTCAAGTAAAAACTTTCTGCTTCCTGAGCCTGCAGCCATTGGGATGGAGAATGCTCTCTTCCACCAGCCATATGGTGAGGAACTACTGCTTTCTCACATCCAGTGTTCATCCTGCAAAGGTGTCCTACGCGTACCCTGTTAAATGCCTTTTTGCCTAGTCTCTGTGCATGAGCCCTTGCCTTCCCATGGAACCCCAACAATGCAGCCATCTGCCGAACAATATGCACGACTATGACAAGGGCCATAGGCGTGCTCCAAATTGTAGCATAACTTTCTGTTTAAGCAGAGGGGAGAGCACAGTCAGCAAGGCTGGGAGGGTGTTCAAGAGAGGCTACGGCTAGAAGCTTAATTAAAAGGAAAAAGGAAAGGAAGAAAGAGTGCCAAAGATTAGTAGAGAGAAAGAAGGAAAAGTCTACGATGGGGCAGTGGTAAAACCAGGCACATCTAGCTTAGACTAGACTGTGTTGGACAGAGATTGCCTGGAGACACATGTCACTCAAAGACACGTGCCACTGGGAACTCCTCGGGTGAGTTAAGGGAGAGGGAGAGTGCAGGCACAGATGTTAAGATAATTGTGTGTGTGTGCTTTGACTGCAATCGTCAGTGAAGTTACCACCAGATCGCCTGCTCGGTACCTACGAACAACACCCCTGAGAATCACTGTCCTGTGCTGCCAGACACTAAGTTCAAGTTGGTACTTTTTTGTACAGAAAGGTCAGTCTTGCTAAAGGATGTGTAAACTTGCAGATTCTAGTCTTCTACTCACAGGGAATTCTAACTCAGTCTATGACATAACATGGGCAATATGATTTTGATTTTTTGGTTTTTGTTTGTTTGTTTGTTTGTTTGTTTTTTGGTTTTTGGTCTGTTTTGAGACAGTCTCATGTAACTAAAGCTGGCCTCCAACCTGTTATTTAGCTGTTGGTAACACTAAAATTCTGATTCTTCTGACTCCACCCCTCAATTGCTGGGATATCAGGGAATCTGCCAACACACACTCAAGCATGCACACACATAAACACATATACAAACAATGCACACACACATATGCATACATATGCATGCTTATAAGCACACACATGCATGCACACACGTGCACACATACACAAACACAATGCATGCACATGTGCACACACACACATAAGCACACATGCATGTATGTAAGCACACACACACACCACGAGCGCGCACCATTGTATAAAGCTAGGTTAGATTGGTGGCAGGGCTTCCTTCTGACTTTCCAGGTTAGGACCTTTGGAGCCTTGTGTTCCCAGTGGACTATGACTTCCTTGAGGCAGACAGATGCCTGAGAGCTGCAGTTGCTCTAGCCTCTGGCTGCTTGCATCTGCCCAAAGGAAGCACCAGACACACCGGTAAGAACACAGGTAAGAGAACTCAGGTGCTCCTAACCCCAACCACCACTGAAGAGCAGCCTTTCTTCTTAGAGAGCCTGAGTGGAAACCCACCAGGCAAACGGTTCTTGGATTATTGCTCCACATAATTAATGCCTGAGGAATGACAGTTAGTGTTATATGCCACCAAGCTTGGGGACGATATGCTAGCTAGCACCCATACTTAATATGCACAGCAGACATGAAGAATGACTTTGATCCATGGCTACACAAAGTCAGAAAGTCAGACCTTTCACGTCACATAGGTTGATTATAAAAATCCCATCAGCCCTTTAATTTTAATGGACTTATATTGTATCACAACACATGGCAATAAAAATAAGTGAATAATTATCTTCTAATAGAATTTCAATATCAAAGTCCAATTATTAGATAATTATAAACAGGCTTCTAAGCCATTAGTTTTAGGGGGGGGAAAGAATCGAGATTTTATTTAATATTTTTCATCGAAGTGCTAATGCTTAGGAAAAATATTGCATAATTAAAATTAAATCACTCCCCCTTAAAAGCAAATCAGATTTGTCCCCCTTAGGAACAGCAAATCAAATTACAAGTCTGTCAAATCAATTCACTGTGCACAAAGGACAACGGCAGCCTTTGGGGGTTGGTTTCCCTCTAAATCTAAGTTAAAAAAAAAAAACATATTTATCTAGTTGAGATTTTTTCCATATATATATCCCCAGTCACCCAAACTTAGAACTGGATCTATTTTTAGGCTCCCTTTTAATGGCAAAGCTGACACTAAATTATTGATGCTATAGGAAGTCACTAGAAGAAAAGAAGAAACACTCAGACCATCATATACATCTGCTCTGGCAGATCTCGCCTCTTTAACCTACAATGCATGATGAATAGAGTTCACAAGGCTGTGTGAGCTCAGCGGCCATGGTCCTCCTGTGTACAGTTACTCATGAAGCATAAAGGATGGTGTGGTGAACGTGAATGTGTGGTCAAGCTCATGCTTAGCATGTGGGTGACACTGGCTTCAGTCCCCAGCATCAAAATACATATCCTCTGGGTATGTTAGCACAAGGCTGTAGAAATCCAGCACTCAAGGGGGAAGGCAAGAAGGTTACTGAAAGTTCAAAGTCAGTCTGGGCTAGCACAAAAAGGGGCAGGCAAGCATGGGCTAACACAGCCAGTGGCAAGCCAGCCTGGGCTAACACAGATGGGGCAGGCAAGCGGGCTAACATAGTCAGTACCAAGCCAGCCTGGGCTAACACAGACAGGGGCAGGCAAGCCTTGACCCTGCCTCAGAATGCTTAAACAAACAAGAGGCAGAAGCCTGAAAGGATTCTAAAGGCTGAGCGTAAGTGATTAAGATGCCTTAGGAAGACTTTAAAGTCCCTTCCATGACCTCGGCCACCACGGCCACCACAGCACAATCTAAGTCAATGTGCTTGGTGTTGGCTACGGCGAGGCATCAGGGTTTCATCTATGAGCATTCTTGCCAAACTCTGAGCACACCTCAGATAAGATAGCTCCATGGCAACCGTTGCCTTCCCGAGTGGAGTGTGCGGTAAGGGAGCTGTCACACTAGCTACTCCGGTTGCCAGCGCCTTTGGATCTCCCTTAGAAATGCTGAGTCCTCAATCCCATGATCCCATGGGGTATGTGATCTGGTGTGTGTGTGTGTGTGTGTGTCTTGGTATGGGATAATGAAGTGCAGGAAGAGGGGGCATATCTTGTTTATTATTAAAAATTTCTAAATGGGAGGAATGGAGCTTCTGTAATCTTCCACAGGCAAACCAACATCACAGCCCCCAAGCTGTCAGAAAGTCACCTCTCACCTACAGAGGACTTACACATCTTTGTAAACTATTTTGTGGTACAATGGTATCAATATGTAGTGTCACTACAAAATGAATTAAGTTTGAATCATTCCTTGAAACTTACAAAATTTTATCTGTTTTTTCAAACTTTCATTTGAAATTATAATATGTTTAAAATTGGTTAGTGAATAGAAAAATAGTTTTCACACTAAGACACAAACTGATGTAATTATTATTTCCTGTAGACCTCACTTTCTTAAATATTCTGGGTGCATTTTATAATGAACAGTAGAAGCTGGTTCACACATGATTTGTAATGATGGTCTGTGGGCTCAAATGATTACAGAATAATATCCAAACATACTCACGGGAGAAAGCAAAAAGTGAGATTAGAGACATTAGCTTAGCTAATAAAATTCTTATTGCACAAGCATGAGGACCTGAGTTCAGATCCCACCATCTACTTTAAAAGTTTGGCATGGTGACACATGTCTACCACCTCTCTGTGCTCGAGAGTTGGAGACAGGAGGATCCCTGGGGTCATTGGCCAGCTGGCTTAGCCCACTCAGTGCTCCAGGTCCCAGTGCCAGCCGCTAAAGCAAAGCGTAAAACCAAACCAGGTCAGGAGCATGGTGCCTGGGGACAGTCAGCTGATCCCTAGCCTCCCTATCCAATTGTACCTACACTCACTGCACTTATGTGCACATCCGTGTTCTGTCTGTCTGTCTGTCTGTGTCTCTGTCTGTCTGTCTGTGTCTCTGTCTCTGTCTGTCTCTGTCTCTCTCTCGCGCACACACACACACACACACACACACACACACACACACACAAACATACACATAGTTTTAAAAAAATCTATTTCCCTCATGTACCCTGTATCTGGAAGGACACAGAGCCCCAGAGTTAATAATGTTATATCTTTGGAAAGTTCAACTATGGGACTGTTGGGTAATTTGGAATGTCTATTCCAAATTACAGTTTAAACTAATGAAATATAGACAGCCAGATGACACACTAAATACTGTATGTATGGACTCTCTACACATATTTCCACCACGAGAGCTTACAGATTCATTCATCTGTGTGTTTACAAAATGAAGTGCCGCAGCCTGGAAGGTTTTTGTTGTTGTTGTTGTTGTTTTTTTTGTTTTGATATAGTGTCTTGTTATGGCCCAGTTTAATCTCTTACCTGGAGCTCATATTAGCCAAACTCACAGCAAGCTCCAGTCTCCCTGCCACTGGGACTACAGGTATGAGCCACCATGCCAGATAATGCCACAAGATGAAATATAAGAGACCCTGGTTTCCCCCAAGCTACCCATTATGTATTCTTCAGTGGACTACTGGGAAGCTACCAGGTGTCTGGCTCTCATCTCATTTGCTTTATCCTCTCACTAGTGTTAAATAATATCTTTCAGTATGGTTGCCAGCCAAGTGTCTTGTTTTCTCATCCAGGTCTTGTTGATTGTTGTCTTGGCCACTGTTCTATTGCTGTGAAGACACCCAGAGCCAGGCAACTTACAAAAGAAAGCACTTAGTTTGGCAACTCACAGTTTCTGAGGGTTTAGAGTCCATGATCACCATGGTGTGAAGCATGGCAGTCTGCAGGCAGGCATGGCTCTGGAGCAGTCGCTGAGTGCTTATGTGCTGTTTTGCAAGTTGGAGACAGAGAGAAGAGCTAACTGGGAATGGGGTAGGCTTTTGAAACCTCAAGCCCAGTGACATTGCTCCAACAAGGTCACACCTCCTGATCCTTCCCAAATAATTCCATCAACGAAGGAGGAAACACTCAAATACATGAGCCTGTGGGGACCAATTGCATGCAAGCCACCACACATGTTTGTTGGCTTATTTTTTTTTTTTTTACTTTTATTTTTTTGTGGTGCTAAAATTGAACTGAAGTTTCTATGCTAGGCAAATAGTTTACCAGAGAGCCACATCCCTAGTCTGATTTTAGATTATCAAATGAGCTGGTTTGGCTTTGTCAGCTTGACACAGATTTAGACATATCTAAGTAGAGAAAACTGCAACTTAGAAAATGCCTCTATTATACTGGCCTGTAGGTAAGTCTGTGGGACCATTTTCTTAATTAATGCTTGATGTGGGCGGGCCCAGCCCACTGTGGGTGGTACCATCCCCATGCAAGCATGCAAGTGATCCTGGAAGATACACACACACACACACACACAGAGAGAGAGAGAGAGAGAGAGAGAGAGAGAGAGAGAGAGAGAGAGAGAGAGAGAGAGAACGGATCTCTGGAGAGCAATCCAGTAAGGAACTCCACTCTGTGGCCTCTGCTCCAGTGACCGCTTCCAAGCTCCAGCTCTGAGTCCTTTACTTCTCCTCATGGTGAAATACAAGCTATGACCAGAAATCAACCCCTTTTCTCAAGTCGCCTTTGGTGGCTGTGTTTATCACAGCAAACTAGGGCATAAAGGTAATCCCTCAACATTTGTAAATGGGAACATCACAGCTTGTCTATGTTTCTCAATACACAGGGGCAGGGGTGGGAGTGGAGGGTGGGGGTGTACTGAGACTCAACTCTCAGAAGCCCACACCTGGGCTCACTTCACCTCTCTGCTTCTCAAGACTTTGCATAGATCCACCTGTAAACTGTCCACTCTTCACATGTGAAATACTTTCACATTGTTGGCAGAATCAACATACACTCCTGTAAGGATGTAATGGATTCAAAACAATGTCTGTCACACAGGCACTCTTCCATATGTGTTCAGTGTGATGTATCTACCACTGCTGCTAAGACACTATTACTCTTTTCCCATACCAATCAGGCAAATGGCAAACTCTGCCCTTCAGTGCTTCATAGACGTGTAAGAGAGAGGCCAGAAAGACCGGAGGCCCCACTAGGAGTCTAGGAGATAGGCCCCGCTCTTTGCCGCTGGTGGGAAAGGGCTATCGGTAGGGTCATCACTGTTAGGGGTATAGGCTGTATTGATAATGAAGCAGTTGTGTCTGTTCTTGAGGACAGCATGGAGTCATGGGTCGTGGGAGTGGTGAGCAGGCCTGGAGTGGGCTCTGCTGGTCACAGCCAACACCCAGCAGGGGGAGGGGGCATGTGGGGTGTGAGCTCCAAGGCTTTTAAAGGGTCAGACTGGAGGTAGAGAGGTGGGGCTGGGTTGGGGACAGTCACGAACTGAAGTCCTTGTCTAACAACCAACCATCACCACTGGGATCCAGGAGTGTGTTCTGGAGCCACCAAATCTCCAAGAAAACTGCTTTCTATTTTATAATATTCCAATTTTAAATTTTGGCACACTGTTTTTTGAAAATGTTGTCTGCAGCCCACACTCAGCCTGGAGGCTGTCTGTTCATAATCTCTAGGGTAAGGAAAGCCAGTGGTCTCGATTCCATATCTGTACCAAGCTGTGTTCTTGCCTGATGGTGTCACCTGCCTCTGTTTCTTTATCTGTAGAGTGCGATGAAGATGGGGGCTCAGGGAGTGCAGTGGTCAACAAAGCACATACACTATACATTATATTATAATGTATAGTGTGTATTATACACATTAAATTATACACTATATTATACATTACATATATATTATGCCACCAAATACAGAACACAAAGATAGCTATGCATGGTGACACAAACCTATAGTCTAAGCACTCAGGAGGCTGAGTCAGAAGAATCAAGAGTTCAAGGCCAGCCTGGCCTATTTGGTGAGGCCATGCCTCAAGAGAAAGCTGATGTAAGAGTACTGTAATAGTACCTAGAACAGCACAGGCAAAGAGCATGAACCGATACCTCAGAGCTGCCTGATTTGCACAGCAGAAACCGAATGTTGAGAAATTACAATCAGATGCAAACCCTAACCTACAGAGGAGTTGCCGCACACTGCTGCATGCACGTGGCTTCTCTGTCACCATTCTACCCGCTGCTCTCTTTGCTAAATCAATACATTTATAAGATATAAATAAGTTAAAGAATAAGATAAGCTTGTGCTCTTTCCTACTCCGATATAAAGGTCATATTTGTTCATCAGCCCATCCAAATCACAACACACACACACACACACACACACACACACACACACACACACACACATTCCACCACCACCAGTAGCTGATATAGGCAATGAGAATTTCACCTCTCATCTTCCATTTATCCTACTTGGGGCCCTCACATCCAAAAGCCTCCTGGCTCCTGCTTACACTTGCTACCAAGAAGAATGAAGCACCCAACCTTTTCTGGGATATCTTGCTCTCTGTCTCTCTGCCTCTCTCTGCCTCTCTCTGCATCTCTAGCTATGTCTCTGTGTCTGTCTGTCTGTGTGTCTGTGTGTCTGTCTGTCTCTGTCTGTCTCTGTCTCTCTGCCTCTCTCTGCATCTCTAACTATGTCTCTGTGTCTCTGTATCTGTCTGTCTGTCTCTGTGTCTCTGTATCTCTGTCTCTCTCTCAGCCTCCCCATTCCTGTGACATGTCCAGCCCACAGAGATGAGGAACCTGGTCTCTTTAAAAGGCTTTTCAGTGGAAATTCTCTTCTCCAGCAACTAAGGGCCTCTGATGGAGCTCTAACCAAAAATGTGAATCTTGGCCACCTACATGGTCTTAAAAACTCAACAAGGATGCATAACTAGAAGAAATGTCAGTGAGAAGTACTTTAAAACAAGATTTTTACATCTTTGACCACAGCTGTCACCCTAACCTGGGGAACCTGGTGTTCCTGAAGGCATATAAGGTCCATCATCCCAGAGACTCAGCGTCAGCCTGATTAGAAGGGACCTAGTGGGTCTTATCAAACATCCCAGCAGTAGTCAAAGGCCAGAATGTGGTTTACCTGTCTGATGTAAAACCCATTTTTCTAACCAACAGTCAAGATGGAGAACAAGAGACCCTCACTGGAACAATAAACTCATCGAAGACTTTTGCTGTTTCTTCAGAAGTGGACCCTAAGGCCCCATGCAGGTAAGTTCATCTATAAACCTGTGTCCCAAAGCTGCTGCTTCTGCTCTTGGAATTTTCCTTGTGGGATGTGACCTGATGGCACTCTGACCCTTACTTGTGCCATCCCAGGAAAAATATCATCTTAACTCCTGCAAAATCCCTCTAATGTACTTTATTCTTCCATCAAAATTTGTCTGACTCTAAGTAAATTAAATAGCATCCCCTCCATTGCTCCTGGAGAAGAAAAATCTCCACCACAGCTGGCTCTGTCACACCCAACCTCAGGCTTGAGCCAGACTCTACCAGCCCAGGCTTAAGAACATCTTCAGTGTCCCGCACACCACAGAAGTCCCTAGGAAATCAGCCAATCACAATTGTCCATGTCTAAATTGGTGTCTTCACTTGATTCTCTGCTGCTTCATGAAAGCTTATGAAAAAATCCAAATTCTCTCCTGTGGCAGCACACCTTCTGCCACCCACATCTTCTCCCTGTGGTACCACACACCCTTGCCATCCTGCCATCTTCTTCAAGAGGTAAATAAAATCCCTTCTTGCCATGCCTGCTGGTCTATATTTTTCTCGTTGTCCATTTTCTAATCACAATTTAGATGAGTGTAGCCATGGGTGGCTCCTCTGATCCATCTCATAGAATTCCTTATTTTCTCTACGTTTTTTGTCTCTGTCCATTGTCTCTATCAATGGCTAATCAAATCTATTCCTTCCAAAATTAAACAGATTCAACTTCAAATGGTTCTATATATTTCACGAGAACCAGGCTGGATGCCACTCAAAACCTGCTCACTTAGGATCAAACATTTCTACTTTTTACTTCTCCCTCTTTGAAGCACAGCCATGGCCTCCATTCTCTGGATGCTATTGGAAACAGGCTTTGTACAGTTCAGCCTTTCCCTGTGAGCCCTGAATATCTCTGCATATATGCATGTACATCACAACTGGATAGGAGCCCTTCCCCATCTCACACTTGCTCAGAAAAGCATACCCACATATTTTCAATACTTTTGTCAGGTTTCTTTCTCTCAGCTCTATAGTTGTGACTCAAGAGGACATTTAGACACAGCCTTCAGCCCCATAGCACCATCAGCCACACTTTCCTTTAGCTCCCAGGCCAGGCCACTCGGACCTTTGACTAAAACTGATTGATCCCAAGTGTGGCCCTCTTCTCATGGCACACAACAAACCCTTCCTAGGGAGGTCAGACCGGAATATAACCATGTTCATTTCAAATAAACTAATAAAGAACGTCTCCCAAACCTGAATTTGTGACTCTATCGGGGGTGAGGACAGTATTATGGGGGAGATCAAGACAGAGAGAGACCAGAAAGTGAGCAAGTCTTCCAAGAAACTTGGTCCAGAAGACATCTCCCAACAGAACTGTAGCTGTGTTCTACCCAAACACTAAAACATCAGAAGAGTATGGCCAAGCAAAATCAGCCACAACCAAATACTGGAATTGCTCTCATTTCTGTGATGGGAATTGCAACACACAAAGTGGCTCACCCTTATTGCCCAGAACCAAATACCGATCAATTTGGGGTCTTCTTATTTGCATTGCTGGAGCTAGATATTGGAATTGTGCATGTAAAGTGGGTTAACTTAATGAAATGAGGGTTCCTCCAAAATCGAAGCCCTCTGAGGTGTTTTCTTTTTTTTTGTTGCTACCATGTCATTTGTCCCCTGCAGGAGAGTTCCCTAAATACATGTCCTCTTTTCTACACTGGTACAGTGGGTGAATTCCTTCACCAATCCACCAAACATCCCAGCATAGATAGTCTATAGAATGAAGGTATATATAAATAATGATGTTTGAGAGTACCTTAAGTTTGTGGTTCTCTGTATGCATGGCCATGTGGGTGAACTCAGACTCCTGCAGGGACTATGTGAAGGAAGATTATACTGACTGGACAGTGTTTCTAAAACTCTACAGCTCAGAAGAGCGAGGCTGTCACTGCTCAGGTATAGAAATTGTGGTACTCTACCTCACCTGAAGGTGCCCACCTCACCTGAAGATTGACCACTGTGTGACATGAGTGCCTGGGGCTCAGCACCTGCACTCTCAGGAGGAGCTCTCCCAAGACCCATTTTGGAACTCTGGGCTGTTTACACCTCTGGGTTAGTTTCAAAGGATCAATTACTACTTCTTTTTTTTTCCCTTCAGGCACAGGAAGGGGGAGGAGGAAGATGGAACCAGGATGTACTAATTAGTGGGCTTCCAAAGGCTTCCTGCCCAGCAGTGTTGAATGTTCCTGGACTGCAGCTTCCAGAGCTCGGCAGTGGTTTCCAGTCATTTGTAGAAGCACAAGATCTTCAAACAGAGGCTTAAGGCCAAACTCAGAAGGCCAGCTCAAAGGGGGCACTGTTGTGGGCAGCCTTAAGACCTCAAGGATGCCTCTGATGGTTTAATCGGTCAGTTTGAAAAATAAACTGCAGTAGGAATAGAGTCTTTGCCTTCACAGCCTCTGACAGAAGGAGAGAAGCACTGGCCTTCCCTGCTATAAATCAGAGGGGGGTTGTTTTTGACAGACCCATTAGTAATCATCACACTCTTCTAGAAAAGCCCAGGAGCGAAGGCTGAGCGGAGAACTTCAGAGAGTGATTCTGGTCTCACCCCATCCTGTGAGGTACTGTCATCTCGTTCTTCAAAGGAGACCATGGGGATCTCAGGGAGTCTGCACATTAATCAGGAGCACACAGACCTACAAAGGCAACACTCGCTGACCACCCCGCTGGTTCACCGGAAGGTCTGAGAAATGATTCAAAATTACTTCCTATGTGGTTACTTAAATTGTTCCTTTGTATGGTATCCAAAGCCCTAGTATTTTGTTTTCCACCCAGAGATTCATTCTTTGTGTAATCGAACCCTCTGAAGCAAAGGAGCATAGTGAGTTGATGAGGCATGTGTGAGGGTCGGCAGAAAGGGAGAAGGAAGCAGGCCTTCAGAATAAATGAATAAACTCTGCCTCAAAGAACACGAAAGAGAAGCCTGTGCCAGAGACAAACCACAAACACACAGGAATTCTATCAAGGCCAGCCAAACATGGAGAAGAATAGGTTACAAATGGGAAATTTGTCCATAATGCTAAAAGCTGCAAAGGAACATAGCTAACATAACGGCACAAGGTTTTTATATGGAAAACTAGAAAACAGTATTTAACAACTCATAACTAGGTCCACTACACATAGCAACATGCCAATGGCCACTTGTGTTGGTCAGTTCTGTCAGCCTGACACAATCTAGAGTCCCTAGGGAAGACGTTCTCATCGAAGGACTGCGTAGGTCAGTTTGGTCTGTGGGCATGCTTGTGAGGGGTTTTTCTTTACTGGCTTAATTAAAAGGGAAGAGCAGACCTGGATGTGGGCAGGGCTATTTCATGGCCCTTGGTCTGTATGGAAATGGAAGAAAAACAAAAACAAAATCCAGCCAAACAAGTAGGCATGCACGTATTTATTCTGTCTTTGCAGGCAGATGCTCTATAACTAGTGGAGTTCCTGTCTTGACTGTGACTTGGAACTGTAAGCTGAAGCTGCTTTTTGTTAGGGTATTTCACCCCAACACAGAAACTAAGATACATGGATAGGAAGGCATGGCATTTCTAAAAAGTAACCTGCACACCTATCTCTAAAAAAAAAAAAACTATATTGGAAATTAAAACCAGGACGATGCTATCTTTATAAAGAGCTAAATATGGAGACTAGCCCACTTGGAAAAGCAGGTGGGACATAGCCATCAGCTTTGTGTCACTCCAAGGGACTGCCTGATGGACAGGCAAGTATCAATAGAAAGGTATCATTTGGCTTATGGTTCTTGAAGGCAAAGTCTAAGATTGAGTGGATGCACTGGTTTGGGCCTCTGGCAAGGGGGGGGGCATATCCTTATGGGAGCATGTCAGGATGAGTGTTCATATCACAGCCAGGAGGAGAGGGAACCAGCAGGGTCCTCACCATCCCTGTGAGACCTTGCCACCAAGTATGAAGATCTCCCATAAAGCCCCACCCCTCAAAGTTTTGCAAAACCTTCCAATTCTGAGACCAGAATCTTACCTAGACCTGTGGAGGACATTACCCACATCCAAATGATAGCAAGAGGGTGATGCACTTCCATGATCAGAACATTATTTAGAATTTTTTTCTAAGAAAACTACAATGTTAGAAATGTATCATCAAACAAAACAACTAAATAGAAGAAGCACGAGCAGATCTATGTCTACAATCAATAAAGAAAGACCCATGTCTACACATCAATGAAGATCCATGTCTACACATCAATGAAGACCCATGTCTACACATCAATGAAGACCCATGTCCACACATCAATAAAGACCCATGTCCACACATCAATAAAGACCCATGTCTACACACCAGTAAAGACCCATGTCTACACATCAATGAAGCCCCATGTCCACACATCAATAAAGACCCATGTCTACACATCAATGAAGACCCATGTCTACACATCAATGAAGACCCATGTCTACACATCAATAAAAATTCATGTCCACACACCAGTAAAGACCCATATCCACACATCAATGAAGACCCATGTCCACACATCAATGAAGACCCATGTCTAAACATCAAAAAAATTGTTTCAAAGGGGAAAATGGCCCAAGGTGAACTGAAGCCTGTTTCCACCCTCTTCTACACTGGTAAAGAGCAGGAAGACTTCAGAGGCTCAAGCCTCAGAAGACAGTAATGACAATCAGTGGGCTCTGCTGATGCGAGTGTGGGACCGGAAACTGTTCCCGTGCTGGGTGCCCTGGGATCCACCCACAGGGGTTACTTACCAACTGCACATGGTTCCGTGACTTCAGCACATCCTCAGATTGCTCCCCTCTTACGGGAGGCTTTATTTTACCTGCCTAGTCTAGTTCTTTAGTAGAGAGAGGGAAGAGAAATTGACTTTAAGGTTCTAGTTAGCAGAGTATGAGAAGCAAAGCCAGACCTGGTGCAGAGAACTGTCCATGCACCTGGATGCTGAGCTTTGGAAAGGTGCGATCGAGTGGTGGTGGGCTGTGTGTGGGAGGAAGGAAGCACGCCCACTTCTGCCTGGTCAGGGAGGCAAGTTGGTAAAAGCTGAAAACTTCCCACAGTCAGGAAGTTGTTGCAGATCCCTGTCTGCCCCTGTGGACCACACTTACCAGTTTTCTCCATGGAGATAGCATGGCCAAATTCTCAACACCAGTGAGCACAGGGGCTGGTGTGAACAGCACCAGTGAGCTCAAGGGCTGGGTGTCATTTTCTGACCTTTCTTATTTTCCCAACAGACCAGCTAGAACTTGCATGTGATGACAACCCTCATTTCAAGCACACAGTTGATAATGGTAGCATCCTACATGGGAGAATAATACCAGGGAGGGAGCCATGGTCCCTTCAAGGAGAAAAGCTGCCTGACCAATTTCAGTGTTGGTATTTCCTTAAGGGGAAGAGGAAAATATCACTCTTCTTTGTTCTATTAGCCAGACAGGTTATTGGGTGTTTTTTATCAAAATGGCACCATCTATGGCTGCCATCAGAAATACAGCCCTTCTTACATCTTAGATCTGTGTTGTGAAAAACTTGAGGGAAATGGAATGGCCTTTGTATGTTCTTGTTTCAGTGTGTGTGTGTGTGTGTGTGTGTCCACTAAAAGGAGCTGAATTAAATAAATCAAAATTTAAAGATAGTAAAGAAAAACATGAAGTGTAGCTTACTAAAAACATACAGGTCTTTGTTACCAGCACAGAGCTATTAGAATTTCTTAATTGATGGGCATGTCTTTCTTTCTTCCTAAGAACCTCTCCGAAGGCAATGTGTCTGTACTGATGAGGTGACCATGAAAAAGGCCTCAGGTAGACTCAGGACAGAGAGCGGTGGCAATTTTTAGCCCTACCCCAAGATACCCAGGGAGGAGAGGGAGGTTTGAGATAAGGCTATCAAAACTTTCTTGTAATCTCTGGGACTCATAGATTTGGTGCACACAGTGGGAAGCTCTGTTCTTTCCTGGCAGTCCTTACTTTATGCCTTTCTGTTCCTATGTGGCATCCTTTATACACATACCAGCATATGTAAGCCACGTACTTTCCTGGGTGCTTTCAGTCTTTCCAGTAACTTACAAAGCTAATGAAGGGCAACATGAGAATCCCATTTTTTTTTTTAAAAAGACATTCACTCTTAAGTTCAGGGAGTTGCTGGGATTTGAGTTGGCATATTAGATGAGAGCAGCTGGTGTGTGTTTGTGTGGGTGTGGGTGTGGGTGTTCTACTAACTTTGGATGCTTAATGATTAAGCAGAATTAAATTTCTGGATGCCCAGTTAGTGATGTAGAACTGATGTGGAAACCCTTGCACATTTGAAGTCAGAGGTACAAAATGAGAAAGATACACTGCAGTAGCCTCTTTTACACATGGTGAGGAGGGTGGGGTGGGACCAACCCTGACATCTTACATAAACCTTCCCACTTTGCCTCTGCATCCACTGAACTCCTGCAGCAACCGTTGCAGCATCAACTTCAGTCGTCATGGCTGGGAACCTCTAGGATGCTAATTAAGCTTAGGAAGATAGTGTGTTTTATCCGGTGTGGCAGGGGACAAGTAGACTCATCTGTGTAGACACTGCTGTAAGGATCTGCTTGCTCGGTTCCCAAAGCCAGCACCCTGACTCTTGGAACATCCCAAGTGTGAGTGAGGAGGAAGATGGGTAAGTCTCCTCTCCAAGAGAGCTGCATGTGGCTCCCTGTATGGGAGGAGCCATGTCTACACGTCCCCCTTTCCCTCTAACTGAAACGCATATTCTGGAAGAATGGTTCCGGGAGTCTGAGCAATGAAAATACCACTCTGGCTTACGAGTCTTTTCAAAGATTAGAAGACGCAGTAGTTCAATTTTTGTGTTCATTTAGAATGAGCACAGTAGATGCTAAGAAAGTGTGATTTACTCCATATGAGTACACTTGAGCTGAACAGCATCTTAACATAGGAAGCCCAGCGCTTCCTGACCCAGCGAAGAGGCCTTGAGCCGACAAGGATGATGGCGTAGGGTGATCCCAGGTTCATCCTTGGACACTACTGACTGAGACTTATTTTAAAGAAATTAAACATTAAAAGGCATCTTATAGCAAGTATTTGAAATAAAGTTTATAAAGAACTACACTTTTAAATAAAATTAATGAATTCTATTATCAATTTTATGAGGGCTTTTTATTTTGTTTTGTTTTTTGGCAGATGGTGTTCAATTTTTTAAAGATTTGCCAAGGAAAAAAACCTTTTGCCAACACACACGGATGGATTTGCCCATTTCAGACCAGAATTCAGAAATGTTGCCAAGGAATCATTGTTTGTCCTTGTTGTTGTTTAATCCCAAAAATTTAAGTGAAAAGTGAGACATTATTTTTTTAATCAATTAATAGTAATAAGGCTAGGCTATCCCTAAGGTAGAAAGCTTGCCTAACATATGTGGGGTTCTTGTTCTGTACACACACACACACACACACACACACACACGGATACACACACATACATACTCACATAGATAGATAGATAGATAGATAGACAGACAGACAGACAGACAGACAGACAGACAGACAGACAGACAGATAGATAGATAGATAGATAGACAGACAGACAGACAGACAGACAGACAGACAGACAGATAGATAGATAGATAGATAGATAGATAAAGGAGAGCAGACAGAAGAGAGAAGCTAAAACCATGCTAGGAGATATTCTTACCTGGTCCTCAAAAGACAGAGCCTGGGCAACATCCCTTGGGAATCCGTCAATCACAATGCCTTCTTCATCGGGTATTTGCATCAATTTTTGTTTTATCTCCGTAATTGTTGTCTCCTTTAATACAAAGATGAAAATCTACAGTGTACTCCACGCAGGAGCTATTATGTTTTGCACGAGAGAAGGCAGTCATGCAGTCGTACCTGTGGGGCCAGCTCCCCGTTGGTGATTATCTTGGCGATCAGACTCCATTTTCTGTTGCTGCTGGCACTGTGGATTTTCTTCCTCAATAATTCTCCCACTGAGATGTACTGGAATCCATACCGCTCTGCAATTTTCAAACTCTGAGTACCCTTTCCACTTCCTGGACCACCTGGCATTCAAAATAGGCAAACCCATGACTTTATAGGAAGAGACACTCATCCATGACAGCTACTATTCTCCTGGGAGACCACAACGTGGGACAAAGACTTCTGTGCACTCAGAGGCCTTCCCATGATTGCATAGATTTTTGAGAAACTTAGAATTTGCAAGTAAGCAACATACACACTTTGTGTGGCTAAGGAGATGGCTGAGTCAGCCAAGTGCCTGCTATACAGGGTCTGAGTCCCAGACCCCATGTAAAGAGCTGGGCACAGTGTTGCATAGTCTCAGGGCTAGGGAGGTGGAGACAGCAAGATCTCTGGGATTACTCTCCAGCCAGCCTAGCCTATTTGGTGAGCTATGAGCCAGTGAGCGACTCTGTCTCAAACATCAAGGGGGCAGCTTCTAGGGAATGGCACCTGAGATTGAGCTCTGTCCTCCGCACACACGCACACTCATCTGTGTACACATCTGTGCTTCCATACACAGCACACACTCACAGATACCACACAAACACACATGCACAGTCATCTGTGTACACATATGTGCTTCCATACACAGCATACACTCACAGATACCACACAAACACACATGCACAGTCATCTGTGTACACACACACACCCTTCCATACACAGCACACATGCACAGATACCACACAAACACACACACACACAGAGTCATCTGTGTACACACACACACACTTCCATACACAGCACACACTCACAGATACCACACACAAACACACACACACAGATACCACATGAACACACATGCACTCATCTGTGTACACACACATGCTCACATACACAGCAGAAACACACACTAAACCACACACACATATGCATAATCATCTGTGTACACATACCACATGCTCTCAAACACAGCACACACAAACTTAAAGAAAATGCTTTCCTCGTCTAAACTACTTAAAACATGTTTAGTATCTATTCTTGTGAGACAGAACCGGGCTTATATTTTTGTATTCAGCACAGGATTCCCAGTGCTTTTATCTTTGCTTTTGCAGAGTGGCCACAGGTTACTGGGAACATATCTTACTGAAGGCACTACATTGCACTCATATGAATACCTCCAATTCATTATTATTTCTTTTCCTTCTGTGGTTACTAGGGGAAAAATTCTTATTTCCCAATTAAAGAGAATATAATCCTCATTTTAAAAATATCTAGTTGGCTCACTGCATTAAAGTTTAAACAAAGAAAACAGCAGATTCATAAAATCTTGGAGATATTGTTTGCAGGTCATCATAGAGAAGTATTGTGATGTTTTAATGGGGATTTAAGGATATGAAATAAGTGTTAAATAGAATTCTGATTCTGCTTTATTGAAAAGTGTTCTCAACTATTTCCATTTGCCATCCCTGGAAGTTTCTGCTTGTTTGTTATTCCCTCAACTCAACACTTGCAGATATGCCATCTAATATTGTTTCTGAAACATAAATTTCAAACAAAGTTAGCAATCATGGAGAACCATGATGCTGATATCATACCTATGACAAGAATGATTTTGGGCCGAGGTCTAGTCGGGTCAAAAACCTCATATTCTTCTATCAGCTCTGCCGTCTCTGACAGGTCCGTGTCACTCTCTATGGAAAACTGGTGGATTGGAGGGAGCCGGTCATACCGCCGATACGGAAAGTTTGAATTTTCAGGCATGACTGCAAAAGAGTAGGGTAATTTTGAAAAGGAGAAAAAATAAGCAGAGGGAAGCACTTTTTCACAGTTGACCAGTTAGTACAGGAAATTATATCAACTAGCCAGTCTCTGAACGAAGGCTTCCTTAGTGGTCAGTAACTCAGACTTTCAGAGCCACATTGTCTCATGCTCAACACCCATGGTAGCATGGATATGGTCCTAGACAATACAAAAGTGAATGAGGGGCCAGTGTTCTAGTAAAACTTTATTGATACAGATGGATGGCCGGACTGAGCCACCTGCATTGAGAAGGAGTAACCTTCGCCAGCATGGCTTCATTTTCCTCTGCAAGGCCTCTGCAAGACCATTCTGGAATCTGAGAATATAACCTTACCCAGCTACCCAGGGATTCAGTGTCTATGTGGAATATACTCTATTTGCTCTATAAATAGAACTATTCCCTTACTCTGGGGGGGGTGTCCTGTAGAATGTGTAGTGGCATAAACTCTACAAATAGAATGTGCCCTTACTCTGAGGGTCCAGTAGAGTGTTTACTGGCATAAAGATCCAACATGTAACTTGTAGTACCTTTTGACATTATAGTCTAAATTCCCAATGTCTAGTTCTGTGGTGGTTTGAATGAGAATGGCCCTCAGAGACTCATCTATGTGCATACTTAGTTCTGGGTTGATGGACTGTTTGGGAAGGATTAAGTAAGAAGTGTGGTCTTGTTGGAAGAGTGTGTCATAGACTTGAGCTTTGAAGTTGCAAAAGCCCATGCCACATCCAGTGTCTCTTTCTCTCCCTCCTGCTCCCTGGGAATCAGGATGTAAAGCTCTCAGCTACTGATTCAGCACCATGCCTGCCTGTCTGCCACCACACACTCACTACCATAATAAAGAACTAGTCCTCAGAAACTGTAAGCAAGCCCCTCAGTTAAATGACTAAATGCTTTCGTTTGTGAGAATTGCCTTGGTTTTGGAGTTGTTTTGCTAGCAATAGAACAATAACTAAGATGAATATCTTTGACTTTGTTGTCTTACAATGTAAATGTGAAGATTTAACATTTAAGATTTAGGTTTATATTGGCAACAAACATTTGACCTTTAGTTCCAGGTGTGTGTGTGTGTGTGTGTGTGTGTGTGTGTGTGTGTGTGTGTGTGTGTGTGTTTGGGGGTGTGATTTTAGTAGGAGGCTAAGCTTTAACTGTCTCCTCCGTTCTAGTCATTCTAGAACATATGTGTTCTAATCTGACAGCCACATGTCCACAAGGTGGAAAGGCTATGGTTCAAGTCTCTCTTGGTAAACCTGATATTCAGAAGGCCAAGGATATCAAGGAGATAAATGCTTTTGGGCTGGAGTGATAAGAAAGGATTTGGGAAGAGAAAGATTCAGAAGTTAGAACAATCACAAGTAATGGAACATAGGCAGTGGATCCTATTTGGCACTCTCAACATTCAACTGAAGAGTGGAAATAGAAACCAGAAGTCAGACCTGGCAAGCCTCAGATAGATGGATAGACGGACGGTTTCTGCCATTGTCAGTTTATAGTTTATGATTTCTTTTTCATCATAGGTGTTGTTATGTCACCAGGAAGGCAGAGAACCCTAACTTGCAAACAAACTCCGCAGGAGGGAGACAGGCAGCTACCTGGCCTTCCATGAGGGCTCTCAATGGTTGACCAAGCCTCTAGGCACAGCACACGCTTCATCTCCGAAAATGCTCATCAGTTGGGACTCCCCGTTATCTTGATACAACACATGGGATCATCTGACCTCTGGTTTACTAGACTCTGTCTGTAGTACAGGAGTCCTCAGATGGCAGCAGGCAGTCTTTAGGAAGTGTGGGGAAAGGCTGTCTCAGGAAAGGCACTGACTATAGTAACCTGCGTTCCCTTAAAGATGCAATAATGTAAAGATCTGCCTGCCAATTGTTTGCCATTGCTTTATGGTATTTTCATCTACGTGATTCACTTAGATGATGAAATATTTCATGTCACAGAATAATTTGTCAAGGTAACTGTATGTTTGTCTACCATTGTCAATATGTTTGCAAAAATTATGAATCATTCTATTTCTAGAAATCTTTAAGTTTATGGGGGCAGTTAGAAATATCCTTGAATGCAACAATCTATTCCACCAAGTACAGTTTACATCTAGGGAGGGGCAGAGCTACAACTCAGTTGCTTGGGTGCTTTTCTCTCTTGCACGAAGTCCTGAATCCAAACCCCCAGCATTTTAAAACAAAACAAAAATACAAAGGATAAAAGCACAAATCACTTTATAAAATAAAAATTTGTAATTACAAAATAAATGAATTTGGAAAACATATTTTGTATCTCCCTAGCATATATTCCAGGTACAGGACAGCAAAGCGTAGTAATGTTTTCTTGAGCGCAGTCCATAGAGAGGGTTGTCTAATGATTAACAAAAAGATAATTAGCAGCTGCATCACTCCTGTGTGCACAAGGAAAGATGCTTCTCTCTCTGGAGATGTCTTTGAGGGAATGATATCTCTACTTTCCTCTTCTCCAGCTTCTTAAATATGAGCACACCATGATTTTTTTTCCCACACTATATTCAAATGAAATCTAACTGGGGTCATACCTGATGCGGCCACACACACCAAGAGTCATTTCCTCCTTTTATTTACTGCAAAGGAAGTTTGTTTCGACCTCCTGGTGTGGCTGAAACTTTTGTGAGGCAGTATTTTTAAATTTTATTTTATTTTACTATTTCTTTATGTGTGTATGTGTGTGTCGGGAGTCAGGTGGTAGGCACATGTAAGTGCAGGTGCCTGTGGAGGCCAGAAGGGGGCAGTAGAACCCCTGAAGATGGAAATCTAGGCACTGGTGAGCAGCCAGTTAAGAGTGCTAGGAGCTGAAGCTAGGTCCTCTGGAAGAGTAGGCAGCAGTCTCAATCACTGAGCCATTTTTTTTCCAACCTTGTTCAACAATTTTTGAACATAATTTAAATTTTGAAAATATACTTGTCTTGGCCACTGCAAAAGAATTAGTTTACCTTCCCCTGATTGAGCTAATTCTGTATTTACAGACTATTATACTCATAATGTCATTCCATGGAGAAGGCTGAATAGCCCATGGTTTTTGACAAACACACACTTGAAAATGAGATTGGATGCAAAAGAACACATACGGTATGCCCTCACTGATAAGTGGGTATTAGCCCAAAAGCTCCAAATAACCAAAATACAATTCACAGACCACATGAAGCTCAAGAAGAAGGAAGACCAAAGTGTGGGTGCTTTGGTCCTTCTTAGAAGGAGAACAAAATACTCACAGGAGCAAATATGGAGATAAAGTATGGAGCAGACACTGAAGGAAAGGCCATCCAGTGACTGTCCCACCTGGGGATCCATCCCATATACAGTTACCAAACCCAGACACTATTGTGGATGCCAAGAAGTGTATGCTGAAAGGAGCCTGATATGGCTGTCATCTGACAGGCCCTGTCGGAGCCTTACAAATACAGAGGTGGATGCTTGCAGCCAACAATTGGACTGAGCGCGGGGTCCCCAGTAGAGGAGTTAGAGAAGGGACTGAAGGAGCTGTAAGGGTTTACAATCCATAACAACAATATCAACCAACCAGACCCCCTAGAACTCCCAGGGACCAAACCACCAACCAAGGAGTACACATGGCTCCAGCTGCATATGTAGCAGAGGATGGCCTTGTCATGCATCAATGGAAGGAGAGGCCCTTGGTCCTATGAAGGCTCGATAGATGCCCCAGTGTGGGTGGATCGAGGGCGGGGAGGTGGGAGTGGGTAGGTGGGTGGAGGAACATCCTCTTAGAAGCAGGGGGAGTGAGGATATGATAGGGTGTTACGGGAGGAGGGAAGGAAACCTGGAAAGGGGATATTTGAAATGTAAATAAAGAAAATATCCAATAAAAAAAAAAGAAGAAAAGAAAATGAGATTGGAAAACTGTGAATCTGCTCCACACACCACAGCTTCCACTTCTCAACTGTTCCTGACACAGTCAACCAGTTTATTTTTGTGTCTTTGACTCAAATGATACATCCATTATATTCAATGGTCGCTTAGTGAATCTTTATTAAATGAACCCTGATAAACCATCCATGCACTTATGAAAACACACTAATATGTACTCTGTACTTGGAAGCAGTATTAGCAAGCCAAGACTCTGACTAATATAAAAGTGTTGAGTTGTTCCATAATAACTACTAATTTTATCTGCATTCAACTTGTGTACTTGGGAAAAGCCTATTTGCAATGTTAAAAATACAACCATCATTCTTAAATGTAATTTATGTTGCAAAATAATGAGTTTAGCAATATAAACTTTTATTACATTTACAGAAAATCACCAGACAATGGTGTGTTGCTTTCTTCCTCTTATCGAGGGTGATTAGAAGTAGTAGCAGGAAAAGATAAATCCTCCCCCACACACTTATAAACCTAATCATGAAAAAGCACTCTCTCCAGTCTGCATGGTGTATTTTAAAGAGATTTGCTCTCCCGTGAGATGCCCATCATCCTGCACACACATTACCATTTCGGAGGAAGGATCTCCGTGATTGTCCTCCATTTAGGGGCGGTAACGTCTTCTTTTCCTGGCTGACGAATGTGTCCCACTTCACCTTGTCACAGCCTCCGAGCTCCTTGACTTTCTGTAAACAAGTTTCCAAGTACTCTATGGGGTCTTCTGGCTTGGAACACATCAGGCCATTGAGCAGGCTCTGAAATACATATGTAAAAAAGTGAAAATGAAATTTATTTTGACACCATGTCCTAGTTTGCTTTCCATTGATATGATAAAATTCAAGACCTCTCTGTAGAGAGGAAAGGGTTTCTTTGGCTTATACTCCCACATCATGGAGGGACACTGGGGCAGGAACTCAAGCAGGAGCCCGGAGGCAGGCACTGGAGCAAGAAGCTATAGAAAAATGTCATGCTGGCTTGCCCTCATGGCTAGTTCATCTGGCTTTCTAATATAATCTGGGATCACCTGCTCAGGGGTGGCACCATCCCCCAGTGAGCTGAGCTCTCCCACATTGGTTATTAATGAAGACAATGCCTCACAGATTTCTCTTCCCAGATGGCCCTAGCTTGCACCAAGCTGACACACCCACCAGCACCCAGGATCTTTGTTACAATGCTGTTATGCCTTTGCTCTAAATTCACCCCTTTTCGTTGTTTTCTTTTCATTATACAGAGCAATAGACCTCGTAATGGTGTTTGCATAGCTGCATGCATCTCACTGTACTCTGCTCATGTTCACGACCCGTAACGTGCTCTTGTTTCCCCTCCCCCTGGTCCCTCTTACCCCTGAAATTACTCCACTTTCATGCCATATATATTCTTGTGTATAGTTAAGTCTAGATTCCATCCACAAGACAAGATACTGGTTGCTCCCCCATGCCCTCTCCCCTGTAGCCTCCGTCCACCTCCCAACCAGCACCCTTCTGTTTTGATGCCATTTACTTGTCTAAGGCTAGATTTTTACATGAGCGAAAGCCTGTGATATTTGTCCTTTTGGTCTGCTCATTTGGCTTAACACAATTTCCACTTCCAATCGCATCTCCTAATGTCCCTGAAAGTGGCAGAATTTTGTTCTTCTGAATAACTGGCTAAAACTCCATTGTGTATAAGTATCACATGTTTAAAATTCCATCCATCTGTTGATCAGTGTCAGTCCTGGATGCCGTTAGCTGTCAGTTTGACACAGTCCAGAGCCATCTGAGTGAGTCCCCATTGGAGGATTACCTAGATCAGATTATCCTGAGGCCGTGTTAGTGGGATTATTAGTGGGATTTCTCAAGAGATGATTGATGTCGGAGACCACACCACTGTGGGCAGAACCATCCCCTAGGCAGGTAAGCCTGGGATGTATAGGAAAGCTAGATGAGTAGAAACCAGAGAGAGTGAGTCAGGAAGCAGCATTCGTCCATGCCATTTGCTCTGTTTATCGTCTAAGCTGAGTATGTATCTTGGCTATAGTGAATAGTGCCACAATGAACATGGATGTATGGGTATTTGTGTGGTAGGCTTAGATTCCTTTGAGTGCCTATGAGTAGTCTGAAGTTATATGGTAGGTATATTTTTAATATTTTAAAAATATTAAAACATTTGAGACAGGGTCCCACACAACCTAATGTGGCTTTGAACTTGCCACACAGTCGAGGGTGATCTTGAACGTCTAATTCTCACAACTGCCTCATTTGTGATGGATTCCACGTGTTCATCACTACATCTGGTTCGTGCAGTGCCCAGGCTTTAACCTAGGGTCTTCTGCATTTAGGGCAGGAACTAGCTCTTCAGCCCACTTTGAGCCAACTCCATACTGATTTCATCAGTGCCTCCATCCCCACAAGAAGCACTTAAGGAACTTCCCCCCCAGTCTCTGCATTTTTTTCTAGCATTTGCTCCATTTCTTTGCAACCGCTTTTCTGGCCAGGGGAGGTGAAGTCTCAGTGGTTAAGATTTGCTTCAGCGTCTCCTCCCCCACCCCCAGTTTGGATTTCTCTTGTGAACGGTATACTTGATTTCTTCTGTCCGTGTACTGATGGAATGATTTGCTTTGATGTGCTTAATTTTACCATCGTTCATATGTTGTACATGTTAACCCTTTGTCAGGTAGAAAGCTGGTACATGTTTTTCTCCATTCTGTATGCTGTACTTCCCCTCTGTTATTTCCTTTGTCTTACAAACACTTCTGAAGTTCAGCTCTTGCTATAACGCTGGAACTACTGGCCTTTGTTTGTTTTGTTGTTGTTTGCTTGCTTGCTTATGCCTGGCTCTTGATGTGTCTTCCCTGGTTTCCTCTAGTTGTTCCAGGGTTTCCGGTCTATATTATATAACGACTTTCATCCACTTTGAATCAATTTTTTTTACAAGGTGAGAGTTTCATTCTGCACATAAATACCCAGTGCCACTTGTTAAGGAGGCTGTCCGTCTGTCTGTCTGTTCTCTAGTGTTCGTTTCAGCATCTTTGTCAAAAGTTGGGAGTCTGTAGCTTCGTGCATTTTTTTTCCAGACTCTTTCTTCTGTTCCATTGGTCTACACATCTGGCTCTATGCCTTTATCATGCTGGTTTTGTTACTATGGCTGTTTAGTATAATTTTAACCAACCAGGCACAGTGGTCCCCAGCAGTCCTCTCTCTGTTCTTGCATTTCATGTACAGCTTGGATCGAAACTGTGATTTAATTGAGGATTTAAGGTAACCCCTAACGTTGTAGCCAGTTAATTGTGTTTTCTTTGGGTTTGTTTTTTTTTTTTGGGTTTTGTTTTTTGTTTGTTTGTTTGTTTGTTTGTTTGTTTGTTTTATGACAGGGTCTTGCAATGTAGCCTTGGCTAGCCTAGAACTCATTATGTAGACCAGGCTGGTCTCAAACCTATGGAGATCCATCTGCCTCTGCCTCCTGAGTACTGGGATTGAAGGCTCGAGCCATCACGCTGAGCACAAATGAGAATTCAGCTCAGTATCCTCTGCCTTTAAAATAGCAAGACAAATGTGTGTTTTAATACAGAAAAGTACCATCAAAGCAAGACTAAGTGTGTCGTGGGATGCCCTTCCTATTATCAGAAAGCCTCTGCTGAAAGCCTAGGCTGGCCTATGGTCCCTTTCTCTTGCATTCCTGTGGGACTCAGGATGACCACATGATTGACAGGAAGAAACACCATGCCTGTTGTTTATCCTGGAATATTATTTATGTGCTCTCTTCCTCCCTGGTGTGTAGTGCATACATGTATAGTACATACATGTTGGCTTTTTAGGATTAGGATTAAAAGATAATTCCAAACTCATGTTTAAGCGAGACTTAAAATTGACACCAGGGGTTGGAAAGATGGCTCAGTGCTTAAGATGTCTTGGTTGCTCTTATAGGGGACCCAGGTTTGGTTCCCAGCACCCACATCAGGCAGTTTACAACTGCTTATTCCAGCTCCAGGGCATCTGACACCTTTGACTTCCACGGGCACCGAGTGCACACACACACACACACACATACACACACTTAAAAATACTAGAAACAAATCTAACATTTTGAGGTCAGTTTTTAAAATGCTGATTGATGTGCAATAAATCTCTATAGTATTTATACGATCACAGTATCTATACGATTACAGAGGAGAAAGTACAGTCTGACTTGTTTTTAATTCATGAAGCCTTGTACAGGGCAAGAGGTCCACGTGCTCACACATAATAAGCACTAGAGAAATGGGAACTGTTAACCACACAAGCTTTGGTCTTCAGTGGAAGAAACTGACAGCTGTTCACCAGAAGGTTGGAGTGGATGCTGTTTGATAATCTGGTGATCTTTTGCTAGTCTTTGATGCTAACCTGCACCAGAATCTCCTAGAATCCTGAGCATTGCCTCTCAGTCAATAGAATCTATCCTTGGGCTTATCATAAACCCTTCCCCCATAGGTCCTGAGCACTGCTTGTCAGTCAACAGAACACATTCTATATGTAAAGGTCACAGGTACTTTGCTAAGGAGACGCACTTTGTAAAGGAGTTTGGGTGTGGCCATGCCTAAAGCTTTGCTGGGATAACTGTCATGAGAAAACTTTTCTTTAAGTTTTATTGTGTTTAAATATGTAAAAAATAAAGCACTGGCGTCAGGCTCCAGAAGTTTCAATCAGCGCTGGCTAAATCAAGTGAACCCTAGTTTCTCTAGTCTTATCTCCTTTGGCCCATGTTCCTGCCAGTTACAGTATTTGCAGGGACCCCTCAAATGCCTGGTGTGTGTAACTCATGGAGACTAGCACACACTAGTTCCCACAAATTCTACATCTTTGAAAATGTCCACTCCTGGAACCTGGTCTGAAGTGCAAAGAATATTTTCCTTTAGAATGTTTCATGGAAAAAGCAAACATTATTCTCACCTATACATTACTCTCACCTATACATTACTCTCACCTATACATTACTCTCACCTATACATTACTCTCACCTATACATTACTCTCACCTATACATTACTCTCACCTATACATTACTCTCACCTATACATTACTCTCACCTATACATTACTCTCACCTATACATTACTCTCACCTATACATTACTAATGCATGAGGCACACACCCTTCAGAAGGTTGACAAACCCTACCACAGCTTTTAACTTTTGAATCAGTTCCATTTCCCCCCAAGGGCAGGCAGTTCCCACCAGGTGCCTTTGTTTTCGGGAATCCTGAGTGGAATGGGTTTGGGTATGTGGTTCCATCAGATGGGTTCAGCTGCTGAGGAGGCAGAGGAAGTGTCATCCGACTTCTGTGCAGCAGGTTAGCTTCCCACGCTCCTGTTACTCTGTGGGCCAGAACCGACTGCATCAACACACGGGGTCTTGTGGCTCTCCCATGAACCCTTGTGTACACTCAAGCCTGTGGGCATCCCTGCCTCTAGGTTTGGGTCAGCAGATCGTGTTTCAGAGTTACCAGTGGATTTCTTAAGCATACTTACTCAGATGGTCTTAGGTTCAGGACTCTGAGCCAGCTTCTCATAAAACCTTCTTTGTATATTTTATAAAAACATGGAATGGGGTAACAAAAATACCAGATTCTCTCAACCCCATATATAACCCAACCACAATATTAATACTTAAAATCCAGGTCTGTTAATTTTGTCTTTTCCTAAAGGCTTAAGTTGGGTGGGTATACGCAAGGCAAGTTTTCCAACTGGGAGACAGACATTTCAAGTTTTCCTAAACAAAACTAGCTCCCCAAAGGGCACTGATTCTTAAATCAGTAACAGTGAGCTTCAGTCTTTCACTGGTAATTTAAGTCCTTTTTGCTAAGTGCCAGCAGCAGCCCAGGACTGAATATAAGTAGTCTACTGATGCTATTGCTTAGTCTCTGAGTTAATCCTCTGAATATGTAAATAACCTAGTTAGACTTTTGATAGCATTCAACTAATTGCCAATCTTTGATCTAAGGTCAGAGACCAATAGTCATATTACAAAGGCGAATTAGGGGTGAATTAGGAACACAGCAGAACCAGCTGCTAAAGTTTTGTTTTGTTTTGTTTTTAATTTATTTTTAAAGCGGGAGTACTTTTCAACCACAAACCTAGCAGATACTCTGTACCACCCAAAGAGATCTGAAAAGTTCCATTATATCCATAGGTTTTGGTGGTGATACATAGAATCAGTCACCTGTTACTATGATCTGTAGTGACATTTACTATCTGCAACCATCTGGGGTTTTGGAAGGCACCTGGTTAAACTTAGAACAGTGTGGATTCTGGCACAGAAAATCCATTTTAGAAACCCGAGGTGTTTGACTTTTGTGGTCTGTACTCGTCACATGGACAATCAGGTCCTGCTTCCCTCTGAGCCGTGCACAGTGACTCGGTCTCACTGTTCAAATGGAACCTAGAAGTCTCTATAGTCTTCTCCAGCTCTTTGCCGTCCTGAACTGAGTCTCAGCATTAGTGCCTCTCGGGTAAGCAAGCTGACTTCCTTTTGAGTGTGTGCAGTATTTGGGGACATTCCATTCATATGCAGAAAAGCCAATGGGAAACTTGAAGCCTAAGCAGCTACCTACCAGGGCTCATTAGCACACACCGTACAGAGTTCTGTGAGCAGACCACCCTGGCTCCCTGTATGTTACCTGGCACCAAGGAAGAGAAATGTCAGGAGGCTCTGCCAGGCGTGTATCTATCATTCTTTTAGAAGCATAGAAATAAAATCGGTTTCAGTCTTAACATTTATAATTTAAAAAAATATTTCAGCTCTTCATTTCCACATTTACAAAAACAGCAAAAAAAAAGCTGTCCAAGCACTGTAATTATAGCATCCTGGGTTAAATAAACATAGTTTGGGGGTATTGCAAAAATTATTGTCTTAAGCGCTGCACTTTCCTTCTAACAGAAAAAAAAAAATCTCCTAAACAGGAAAAAGAACAATGTGTGGCCTTTAGTTTATAATATTACTCCTCCATTTCCTTCAGAATTGGAGGCCAAATTTTTCAAGGCTCATCCTAAGAGGCTTGGATTGGTGCCGTCCTTTTTTTAAAAAAAAATTATTTTGTTTTATAACCTAAGCAAAAGCGCTTCGGATTTAGGGTGTTTTAAGATGGAATGTGGAGAGAATAATAGGAAGCAGGACTTCTCTCTGGGAAGCAGGTACCTTTAGCTCATTCCTCAAGCCTCCTTCCTCACATTCCTTGAGAGTTACCGCATCCCCTGTCCCTGGTGCGGATGCTGCTGCTACGCCCAGCAGAGGCCAGCAACAGGAGTCACGCCTGTCTGGCCGCTCCCAGTCGAACCCAGTCTGTGTAGGTGGGCGCGAGGGCTGGCGCTGGAGGCTGGGAGGAGAGCCTGGAGAACCTTTCAAGCAACCAGCAAACGCGCTCGCTCGGGAGTTCATTGACTGGCCGCTTAGAGCTTCAGCGACCCAGGAGATAGCGCTGCACTGGATCGGCTGGGCTGTGTGTATATATGCGTGTGTGGGTTTTTGTTTTTCTCCCTCTCCATCTTCATCCTTCTCCTCAAGCCGTCCCCCCCCCGGGAGAGTCGCTTCGTCCACGCTTTCCCTCCCCTTCAAGGGGTCCCAACGCTTGGCGCCTGGAATGTTTAGGACTCTGGAACCTTCAGTTTCCTGTCTTGCCTCCGTGTGGGCGACAGTGGTCTCACCTGGCTTGACCCTCAGCCCCAGAGAGTGCTGCCAGGCCACGATCTGATGTCCATTCTGGGTGCCCATCTCGGAGGGATACTCTGGGGGCAGCCTGCATCCAGAACCCAGCCTGAAGAGGGAAACTTGATCCCAAGATATGGGTTTCAAAGCCTGCATTTGAAAAGGACCCTAGCGACCCGAGCGCAAAAGGCGACTTGTCTGGGGCGAAGGGAACGGCGACCTTCTGTGAGCGCCTTCATTAGGTACCCTACACCGGAAGGTGCAGCGGGGCACTGGCCCTCGGGACATTCGCTGGGGATCCTTTGGCCACCCCAGCCTCTTACCTCGAAAAGCTGAGGGATGTCCCTCCGGGCCAGGTACTCCTTGGCGTCGTTGGTGTTCATGGCTGTACGGCGCGCGTGCAGTGGGGAGCAGGAGGAGAAGCTCCCGAGGTTGGGGCTGGCGGGGCGCAGCCCTCACTTGGATGCGCTCAGGCCGGGGTCCCCTCAGCGACTCCCGGGCAGCTGTGCCGTCCGCGCTCCCGTCGCCCCCGCGTCCGCGCCGGTCCCCGCGCCAGCCAGCAGCGAGCAGCAGCGGCTTCCCGGGCGCAGGCAGCGCGAGCGCCAGGGGAGGGGCGCGGAGGAGGACCACGCGGCCGACGCCACCAGCCGCCGCCTCCCGGCTCTGCGCGCCCGGCCCGCGCCTCCGGAGCTCGCTGCGGCGGCCGCCAGTCACGCTGCGCGGGCGGGCGGGCGGGCGCGGGGCGCGGGGGTGGGGACGCGCGGGCTGCAGTCACTCCCCAGCCCGCAACGCAGCCAGGGCAGCCAGGGCACCAAGGAGCCAAGAACCGGGCGATTGGAGCTGGATACAGTTTTGCTTCTACACACACACACACACACACACACACACACACACACACACACACACACACACACCAGACACACACTATAGACAGACACTCCCCCCCACACACACACACACCAGACACACACACCAGACACACACTATAGACAGACACTCCCCCCACAAACTTACCACAGACAGACACTCCCACACACACCACAGACAGACAGACAGACAGACAGACAGACAGACAGACAGACACCACTTACCAGGAGCTCTTCCAGGGGGGAAAAACCCAAGTCAGAGAATTCATATATTCTTAAAGTTAATGGCCTTTCAGTGATAGGGAGTTGGGAGTAGGGAAAGAGGAAGGATTCTGTTGGGTCTTTTAACACTGGAGTACCCAGCCCTTAAGAAGAGTTGGGCCAACTTAAACATTTGAGTAGAAGGCCTGAAATCCTTAGCATAAGATTTAGTGAGCAGTCAAAGAATCTTTTCTGCTGGGAGGAGCTGAAGGAGGAAGAGAGGACTGAGTGGTGGAGAGCTGGGGTCTGCTTTAAACTGCAAAGGGCTGGATGGGTGGAGTGCGTGGACCTCAGATTAGAGGGTCAGGTGGTCACTGGCCCAAGGGCCATCAGAATGCCCTAACAGGAGGTGGCGGCGAGGTGTACTGGTGCCTACCCAGTTACAGACCAAGGTGCACCCATCCTCCCCACAGCTACCACGATGACTCATTTCCTACAGAAGATGTCTTTTCACTGCCTCTTTGAGAGATGCTCTGGGCCTCCTGGGAATGTGATCTCTAACTGCCTGCAAGGGCCCACTCTGGAGAGGGTAAGTGGAAGAAAGAAGGCAAAAGCTACATACAGACTCCTGGCATCTGGGGTCTGGTAGAAACCAGCGCTCTAAATACTTCAAATTAAAAACTCACCATCTGAATGTCTGTTTCAGGATCTTTCCTTGGACCTATTTCTTGGTCCACATAAGCCGCTGTTGCTCAAGCCTGAGGATGGCTACAGCTTTATTTGAGCAGGGGGAGGGAGATCAAATTTTAATTAGCTCAATTTGAGAATTAAATAAAATTTGTGAACATTTTTGAAGCCACATGCCATAATAATGTGTTGTGTTAAGGAGGCGATTTTTTTTCAATTCTGAGGACATTGGTGTCCTCTGTGAGAATGTCTCCACCTAAGTTCCTCTCACTTAGTTGACAGCAGGCTTTGGAGGGAACCAAAGCCATCTCTGCCCTGTGCAATCATTTCCACAGTCCTTGGAAAATCCTAGGGCCTGGTGGCTTAGTCGGCTTAGAAGCACACGGGACTGAAGAGGCCAGTTCCTGTACGCCTTCTTGAGGTCCTTCTTTCCTTGGTTCTGTTGCTAGTGTTATGCTTTGTTTTTGTTTCGAGGTGATACATGATTCTTAGTATCTTTAGTAAATCCAGCAAGTGACAGCAACAACCCAGTAAAGAGAGAGGGGTCAGAGAATATACACTGTAGCCAGCTTGGAAACAGATGTAGCAAGTTTACATCAGCCTTAGAGAGTGAAGGCTGGTGTATCCCAGAGTAGAGAGGTGCAGGAAGGGCAAGATGCTTGTCACTGTTACTGCAGACTGCGGCCTCACAGGGACAGAGCATATGCAGAAAGTACAGGCTTTCAAAGCTGGGCGAGAGATAGCAGGGACAGGAGCAGAGGGGCATCCTTGCCAAATCTATGCCGTCTTACCAGCTCTGTGATGGTTCTAAGGCTGGGTATAGAAAGCCTGAAGCCCCTCGTACTGTAGAGACACATTCCTTCAAGCTCCAACAAACTATAACATTCTCCAAGTCTGCGTATTTGGTAACAATTAGCATATCATGATATTTTCCTACCTTGTATTCAGATAAGTGGATCATGACCAAATAAGTTTAAAGAGACAAAGACTTCATTTGGGGGCTCTATATTTAATACAAATGAAATTGTCTCCATCCTCTTCAAAAATCTTTTGGTATAGCTTTAATTTTTACAATTTTCGAGAATGGTTAATGTTTTTGAAGGTATAGGAGTTGGGACATCTGAGGAAAAATAATAGAATTGTCTCTTGTGATCATATCTTGGGAGACCATGGTAAGTTTCTGTGCTATGGCAGTAACTAAGACAATCTCTTGCCGGTAAGGACTCTAGTTTCCATTGGAGAATGTGTGTAATAAGTGTGTGTAATAAGTGTGATAGGGCCAGTAAGATAGCTCAGTGTGGACGAGTCTGATATTCTGACTTGTTCCCCAGGATCCACATGCTTGGGAAGAGAGAACTGACTTCCCATATCTGTCCTCTGACCTTTACACATGCGCTGTGGTGCTGTGGCACAGGTGTCAGCACCCATCCACCTACACAGACACATGCAGACAGACAGACAGACACACCAAACAAACAAACGAATAAAGTGTAGTAAGTACTTTAAACAGTACATTGAAGGAAAGGCAAAGAAAATGGTCAAACAACATCAGACTGTGATAAACAAGAAGAAGTAAAGCACAGAGATAGCAGAAAATCAGACACAAGCAAGAACACATCAGATAGTGGCAGGTGTGGTGGGAAAAAAATCAAAGCTGACTCTATAGATCTGAAGCAAGGGTACCAGTCCAGACCTCTCATAAGGAAGGGGCAGAAGAAGTGGAAGTAAAGATAATCACAAGACAATGATGAGGACTTTCAAAGGACCAGGGATGTTGGAGGAGGAAGGAGCTTTGAAAGGGATTGCTCTCTGAGTCACCCATAAGGAGCCAGTTCCTGCTGACACACAGATCTTGTCTCTGCAAGGGCTAAGCCTGCTGGGCTTGCTCAAGTGGCTAAGATGGAGGACCAATTGCCCATCCACACAAAGAAGGCTTGAAGACTTTGTTTGCACTCTGCTAGACTCTAGACCAATGGTTCTCAACTTTTCTGATGCTGCCACCCTTTAATACAGTTCTACATGTTGTAGTGACCCCAACCATAAAAATACTTTTGTTCCCATTTCATAACTGTAATTTTGCTATCATTATACATTGTAATGTAAATATTTGTGTTTTCTGATGGTCTTAGGCAACCCCTGTGAAAAGGTCTTTCTGACCCCCAAATGGGTCATGACCCATAGGTTGAGAACCACTAGTCTAGACAGCTAACACATGCCTACACTCAGCCCCATCAGTGACCATGGCAGGCATGTCTGTCATCCATCATCTAACTATGGCCAGTTTAGCATTACTTTAGCAGTAATGCAGAAAACATCGTCACAGAGGACAAGGTTTGCTAGGAGAGGTTTGGGGGGGGCAGAGAAGAGAGGGGGGAGAATAATAGAGGGCAATGGATGGTATGATCATTTGTAAAAGAATAGAAACTCTCTATTGATAACACTTAAAGGAATGAAAAGGAAACATTTCTCATGCTGAAGTTGACCCCTCTCCCTCATGGGAGCTGAACAGAGGCAATGGCAGGGACTAGTCTAGTTGATGGTACTTGTATAATGACAACTTTGACTGTAATGTGCAACAATGTATTGTTTGTTATGTGTCCTCATGTGCTGAGAACCTCACAAAGTATACAGTGTTACATATGTGTCTATATGTCATAGTAACTTTTAAAACAACCAGTAATTATTTCCACTATGTTAATGAACTCACCAAGAATCAGAGAGCCTAATTCCAAGGTTGCACGATGGCAAGCATCAGTTTGGTTACAGACTGGTGCCATGCAACCCTTCCCTTACACACCAGCAGCACAATGCTCTGCAAGTTGACAAAGGTCTGCAACAATTTCCTTTTGCCTTTATCACTGCCTCTCCTTTTCCTACCCCTACCCCGTGTGTGTGTGTGTGTGTGTGTGTGTGTGTGTGTGTGTGTATACTTGGGCGTGCACGAACAGTTATGTGGAGGCTAGAAGTTGACTTCAGGTCTCTTCCTTGCTCACTACTCACCTTATTTTCTGAGACAGCATTGCTCACCAAACCTAGAGCTCATTGTCTGGTTAGACAGGTAGACCAGAAAGCCCTAGGATCCTCCTGTCTCTGCCTCTCCAACCCTGGAATTGCAGGCACAGGCCACCCTTCATGGCCAGCTCCCCACCCTCTGTAGGCACTGGGGATTGAACTCAGGACCTCATGCTTGCACGGTAAGCATTTCCCCCTAAACTCTCCCCATCCCCACTACGGCTGTTCTCTAAGGGACTTTCCATTGCTCACTTCTGTTTTTCAGTAGATATTATTTTGTATTGGAGTCACAAGCATCATAGCAGCAAACTTACACTGGGGGTTTGTTTCCAACTGTCGAATGCTCTTTTCTGCTCCAAAGATTCTGTGAGCCCAGAGATTGTGTAGGAAGGATACCATCTCTAATCATTAAATATCTGCGTGCTGAATTTCTCATGTTTAGTGCTGAAAATATGTCTTCTAATTATTCTATTCCCTTCACTAACTCATAACCCATTGGGTCATTTAAGTCTGTGAGAAGTTTGGAAGCTTTTTATCCCCTACAGAAAGCACTAAACAGTAAGACCTACTTCCACACATTTGCATACAGCGTTTTGATAAGTAAGCCTCTGGTTAGCAAGCAGTCTCTCTATAGGGTGTCTTCATCTTTTGTGGTCATTGAGATGTATGTGTTAGTTTCTTAAATCTGGGATGAACGCAGGACTATGTAATAGTGTGTGACACTCTTCAGCCAAAGAGAAATTTCACTATATTCCCTTTCTTCCGTACACAGACTGGACACTTACATTCTAGATTTCAAAGATCACCAGGAATTCTCAGGTTAGAGTTTAAACTTCTCATGGTGTCTGAAAGAATTAAGAAAAATAATTTTAGTCTGGCACCAAAAAAAGCTATGGTTCTGAGGACCTTACCTAACGACTTCATCAACAGACTGTCGAAGCGCAGCACATTCCTTGATCTAACATTTATGGATAACTATGTTTCCAACCCATATTTGGAGATAGAAATACAAAGGGCAAGACCCAAGGAGCTCAGTGTCCCGTGGAAAGAGAGCAATGTGTATCCGTTAGGTTTAGATGAGTTTTATAGTTCAGTGATGGCGTATGCATGTGGAGGATTTTACAGTGCGGCAAAGAGTAAGCATCGCATAAACTTACACAAAAGGCACGGAGCAGAAACCCCCAACAGACTTTGCTTCCACTTTTTACCATCCTCAATAAACACTCTGTGTTTTCCCTGCTGTCGCCTCCAGCTTCTCACTAAGACAGGCAGCTCTTTACAGACCTCATCATGGCCATTCCTACATGTTCACACTGTCACATCACTTCAGATGGCTTTTCAGCCACTGAAAGGCTTGACGCAACATTCCCATCTTCTCTCAAGGATGCACACTTTGGTTGCTTCTACTATTATGCTACGCTAAGCAATTCTGGTACAAACTCCATGCATATTTTTTCACATTTTAAATTATTCCTTAGTATAAACTTCCCAAAGTAGGATTGCTAGATGAAATGGAAAAATCATTTTGTGGTTCTTACTTAAGTTTCCAGAAGGGTCTGCTCTATTTATAGCACCATAAGTCATGTTTGGAGTAGATGAGAGATCTAGTTTTATTGCGCTTTCTCTAATAAGGAATTCTATTTTCATCATTCATTTTAACCAAAATGGATAAAGGTTGCACATTAGGGCAAGTGCACCTTTGTTCCCATCTCCTTTGTTGGGCCTGGTCTTCTGTCTGGTGTTAGAACATTTTCATCTCCGCTTTCCTTTTTTTTTTTTTTTTTTCGGAGACAGGGTTTCTCTGTATAGTCCTGGATGTCCTGGAACTCACTTTGTAGACTGGCCTCGAACTCAGAAATCCGCCTGTCTCTGCTTCCCAAGTGCTGGGATTAAAGGCATGTGCCACCACTGCCCCGGCTCCGCTTTCCTTTTACTGTCTGCTTTGCACTGATTTCTTGTGATGACACCCCCATTTATGACTTGATTAGAGTATTTATTAAATTGCTTCCTAAATTGTGTTTTTAATAGGCGACATCTTTTGAAAGGAAGTTATCTTTGTGTGGGTCACAACACAGTGGAGCAACTTATCCATGGAGATGTTGGCAAGCGAAGCACTGCGCACACTGCCTCCCTTGTCAGCACATAACTTAAACAGGCACTGTTTCTCCCTTTGGGACAAGAAGAAAATGAATCTGAGTCTCAGATCGCACGAGTACAGAGAGATTAAACAGTACAGCAAATGTGCTTCCGATCTAACTGTAAACAGTACAGGCACACAGCTTCTAGAACGTGGAGGAGAAAATGTCTGTTACCGAGATGTAGGTTAAAGGTTTTAAGTGGGTTGTTGGCATTGTTAGAAGTAGAAATAAAATAACGATAGTAACAGGGGTAAGAACTTCTGCTCTTCAAAAGATACAATAAAGAAAGTGAAGACACACCCAACCTAGAGGGAAGTGTGCTGTCAACAAGCAAAGACACACCAGACAGGGAGGGAGGTGTACTGTCGACAAATGATACAGTGAAGACACACCCTCCTGACCCAGAGGGAGGTAACCAGAGTAACAAGGAGTAACAGGGGTGGATAAGAAGTTCTGTTCATCAGAAGATACACTGAAGAAATTGAAGTCACAGCGGACCGAGAGGGAGGTGTGCTGTCAATACAGACAGCCAATAAAGGAGTCATGCATAAATGACTTCTACAAATCAATAAAGAAAAAGACACGCCGTTGTAAAACTGATCAAAGACACAAAAGATCACTTTATTAATATAGAAAAAATATGATGGCTAGCTTTTATTGCTAAACTGATATAACCAAGAAACACCTCGAAAAGTCTCAAGGAATGATTGTCCTCATTGGTCTCCACTGAGCGTGGCTGTGAGAGGATTGTATTAATTAAGGTAATCAATGTGGGGGGATCCAGTTCGCTGTGGGTGGCACTATTACCAAGGTAGGTTTGTGTAGATATAATATCTAGAGATGCGGTAGTTTATAAGTACAAAGTCGAGCTCCGTGAGCCACTGTTTAACGGTGAGAAATTGAGACAAGCACAAGCGAGCGAGCAAGCACATATGTCTTCATTCGCTGCTTTCTGCTCTTAATTACGGCTGTGAGGCGACTACTCAGTGACGCTCCTGCCTTGACTTCCCTAGACTGACCGACTGTAAGCTGAAATTGGGACTTGACATAAACAGCTTTCTTCTCTGAGTTACTTTTTGGTCAGGGTGTTTTATCACAGTCACTAAAAGTGGGACAAAATGCAAACTAATATCACAAGATGACGCCAGTGTATACCCACTGGAACGCTTACATTGGAACAAAATAAAAGATGGCAATTATCAGCTAGTGGGCCTGTGGAGCTGTGAGAGTCTACTGTGCTTTGGGGAGAAGGTAAATTCATGCAACCACTCATTATATAGTAGGTCCTTTATAGAAGCATTGTCTGAAACAGCCCGAAGCTGGAAACTACAGGAGCAGTCCCCAATAGCACACACCGTACGTTACTCACAAAAGGCAGTCCCCCAAGCACTGAGGATCACTGCTCTCCAAGTAATTGTCGATGGATGAAGCTCACAAGCACGTTGAGCAAGCGTCAGACAAAAAATGTTCACTCTGTAATTCTATTTATTCGAAGTACAAAACTAATCACGAGAAAACGTAGATACTGCAACAGTGTTTTCCCACAGGAGACTGAGGTGGCCACGAGCTTGAACAGAGTCTTGGAGATGACTGTGGACCTTCTGTTCCTAGATTGGGAGCAGGCTTGCACAGGGATGCTCATTGTGTGGATGCCCATTCAGCTGCAAGTCTTTCTCGGCATGCGTGCCACACTTCTACAGAGACTTAGTCAGTAAAAGCCAAAGGTGATGGAGCATGAGATTCAAACCCAGGACTCTACTGTTCCTAAACCCTGGCCTTCAAAACTGCACTGGTCTTCATTGTTGCATCTGGAGTCAACATTGTACTGTACATACATGATATTGTGGGCCATAACCGGTTTCCAGTTTCTTCTCTCCCTGGTTCTGGGCTCCTCACAAGCAGGGATCATGCCCTAGAATTCTTTATATTTCTGTGTTTTGTACAATGACTATCCCCAAATAGGCACACATGGGTGGAGGAATGAAAATCCTATATCTATAGCTATTATATCTGTAGCTATACTATAATAAGATGCTTAAGAGTCAGTCAAAGGAATTTATAATTTATAAATATTCTATTATCCTTTAAATGAAACATTGACACTGTTTTAAATCACAGCATAACAGCTTGAATTAACCCCTTATATAAATTCTAAATTATCTCACAGGACTATCTTTAGGTGCTAAGAGAATTTAGCTCTAAGAGTGGCTTTATAATATCCAGAAATTCAATAGTTTATAAGTACACAACAGAGCTACACACACCACAGTAAAAATAACACAGGATAATTCCTTCAGTCAACAGCTGTTTCATAAGGACCTACTGTATACCAGACACCAATGGCAGGAGCCGAAGTGAGTAGGACACACACCTGGACCAGCTAGGTGGCTCATCCAAGTGGGTGACCCAAGTGCTGTCTGACCTGCAGTCTAAAAACAGTACAGAATCCAAATGATCCATTAATTGCCTAGAAGTCTGAAGTGCTATCCCACACACCTGCATCAGAAGCAGCAGACCCTTCCGAGGGTTGACCCTGCCTTATTTTTATGTCTTTACCTTGTGGCTCATGAATAATGCATTAGTAATGCACATGTTAATCTCCAGGGATGAGTAAGTCAGACCCTTAGCATCCAAGGAATAGAATGTGATGTTTCTCAGCAGTCGCAAGGCAGTCACGTTGGTGTGCTAGAATTTTTTAAAAATTACCAGAAATCTACCATCTGCTCCTGTTTTTATCTCATCTTTCCAGCCACGTTTCTTCTGTTAATTGTCATTCTGCAGTATAATTAATTAATTTCCATGCTGCTTCTAACTGGGTGAAATTACAAGATTAAGGATCGACCACACCTGCAAGCAGTGGGCGTGCTTAAGGAGAGCTCTTCCCAGGTTAAGTCAGCTCTGCCACGGAGGCCTGAAGGCAGTGTCAGGACCTCTGGAGTTGGAGCTATGGGCGACTGATCTGCGGCTGACTTGTGTGGATGGTGGGATCTGAATTCTTGTCTCCAGAAGAGAAGCAAGAGCTCTTAAGTGCTGAGTCATCTCTTAGGTCCCTTGTGTAGAAGTTTGAGTGTCATCACACGCAAGTCCAACGTGGTACCCATTGTCTACCTGCATTTAAATTTAATATAGTTAAATGCAGCTAAATTTAAATCCAGTCAGAATTTTAATTTCTTTGCTGAATGAGCCACAGTGCAAATACTCAATAGCCATGTGTGCCCAGTGGCTGCCATGTGTGCCCAGTGGCTGCCAGATGTGCCCAGTGGCTGCCAGATGTGCCCAGTGGCTGCCCGATGTGCCCAGTGGCTGCCAGATGTGCCCAGTGGCTGCCGCATTGCACAGGTATAGAGCACGCCGTTACCGTACTAAGACCTAGTAGGTCTGTATAGAGAACAAATTGCCAATATCATTGCATAGAGCTCCAGGCATTCCATGGTTGCATCCCAGCTTACTCTGTACATGTATCTTCCACTGTTGCTCGCACATGAGCTGTGTGCCCTGAATTTCTTTGTGTGTTTCTGAGCTTCATGTTGATTCTCTCAGTTAAAATTCAACCCCCCTTTAAAAAAAATCAATCCCCTTCTTTCTTTTCCACTCAGTCAAATATTCCTGAACCACTTGAGGCCCCATTTGGAGAAAGTGTCCGTAAAAGCCATTGAGCCTTAATGGGCTTAATTACTTTCTCCTTCAGCCCCGTCTCCTGCCTGTCTCCTGCCTTGTACCTTTTGACCATCTATCGGGCCTTCAAATGTGTCTCCATGGGTGTATCCCTATGCAGCTTGCCATAGTGCTGTGTGTATAATAAATACTCTAAGAAGACTTTAGAAATTTCAAATATGAGGCCTATCTTATGAATAGCTATAGTTCCATTGCTTGATGTGCACTGAGTATTAAAATTTACTTGATTCATTGATTTCTAGAATTATTATTGTTGTTTTGAAATAGGGTCTCACTCTGTAGGCCTGGATAGCCTGGACCTTGCTATGAGGATCAAGCTGGTCTTGAAATCACAGAGATCAACCTGTTTCTGCCCCCTGAGTGCTGGGACTGAGGTGTGTGCCACACTGCCTTGCTTCTAGTGTTATAATTGCCAAATCTCATCAGCATTGGCTGGGGGCAGTTGGGTCAACTAATTACATCCTGACACAGGAGCAAGTTTCTCGTTGGCTGGCTGAATTCTGAATACCTTCCCACCCATCTATCCGGTAACCACACCTCTGACGCTTCTGCTTATGATTTGACTGGACATCTTCATCCGTGGCTGTCCCCTGTTCTCAGTTCTCCGGGGCAGTGGACTGGTCAGTCCTTTCCTGCATTCACCTCACACTTACTGATCATTGGTTGTATGCCAAGGATGTGCTGTGCTTTGAGGAAATAAAGTCACAGTCATGTGGCAAAAATGTTCATGGTCTCCACAGAGGAAAAAGAGTCCCAGACCAAGACATCCATACACCACAGCTCAATGTAGTGCAACAGAAGGAGCAGAGATATGGAGTTGTCCAACCCGCTTGCCTCTCTTACTCAGATATTGGTGTGCACATGTTATTAACTACACTCTGACCTTCCCATTTCTCCTGCAATTACAGTCCTTGAGCTGCAGAGGAAAGAGGAACAAAAGTCCAAGGTCATCCGTGGTTTCTCAGTGAGTCTGGTTACCGGAGACCCTGCCTGAAAAGCTCAAACCAAACCAAGAAAAAAATAAGATGGTAAGGACATAGTCACCTCTGTCTCACTGAGTTCTTGTGCAGGAGTGAGCTGATGCATGCAGAGTTGACTTTTTTTTTTTAATTTAACTTCATTTAATGGGGGATGGGGTTTATCAAGGCAGAGTCTCAGAGTGTAGTTCTGGCTGTCCCGAAATTCACTATATAGACCAGGCTGTCTTCAAACTCACAGGGATAACCTGCTTCTGCCTTACAAGTGCTGGGGTTAAAGGCATGTGCCACCACGCCCAGCAGTAGAGTTAACATTTAATACAGCTTTTTACCTCCAAATTATAGTTCATTGCTTCCTAAATCCCTCCTTGTAAGCATTGATAAGATCCGGATTCTAACAGCCCCTGCTCCCTCCCCCACACATGAGCTCAAATTAGGTAGATTTGTTTCCATGGACACGGGACCTGATGCTTCCTTGTCTCTGCTGAGTGGATCCTTCCTGCCCAGATCACATTCTCCACCGCGCACAGCTAAATTCTTCCGCCATCAACAACCTCCATGAACCTAGTCTCCCCTCCAATATTTCCTTGTTTTCTGCACCAGGAAATAGCTGTCTTCCGTGAAGTCCCCAGCATTTCATTCCAAGTTGTAAAAACGTTGTGGTTTTTCTGTGAGACATGATAGACTGAGTACAGAATGAGAATAATTAAAACCTGTGCGTTGAGAACTTGAACTGTGGAGATAGTTTACACTCAGACTTGGGGGGGAAATGTGGTGGGCAGTTTTAACACTAAGATGAAAAGAAACCTGTGGCTTATGAAGAAGGGACCGTTAGCTTTCGTGTCACAGTGACAAAAAGCCCAACAGGAACAACTTCTGGAAGAAAAGATGCCGCGTGTCTCAAAGGTTTCAGGAGGGTTGTCTGGCCCTGGGTAGAACATCATGGCAACCCAAGGAAGAGGTTGTCCACTTCCTGACAGGTGGAAGCAGAGAGGGGAGACGTAGGAATGGCCAGGGCATGTCCCAGCTCCAAGACACACTGTAAGTATTTCTAGCGCTCGCATTTTCTTCTCTCTCAGGAAGCGGTGTGTATGTTTTAAAGCCAATTAAAACATTAACAATTTACTAGTCATGAAAAGTTTATGCTCGGAGACCTTGTGGGTAATTTGAAGGGGGCCATTTCAAACCTGTAGCTGTTAGACTGCTTCTTGGTAAGCACGGCTTTGTTTACTTCTCTTTAAACCAGCTTTCAAAAGAGCTGAGCACTTGCAAAGCACACCTGCAGAGTTTCAATATGTTTTAATTGTTGAAGAAGGAATGGACTTCATGGTAACGTCATTTGCCTCCCATGCCATTAGACCTCCAAAGCAATGGACATGTTAAAAACTCAAATACGGGAGACTCTCCAAGTCCGCAACTCCGCCCCACTGTAAGGTTTGCTTCTGGGGAGTCTGGTGCATAATGAATTAAATTATTCATTAGCAAACAATAGAACTTCATGCTTCTGGTTGTGTAAATTTGGTGCAGTGTTCAGAGCTCTGAAAATGTCCACGTTCTCCGAGTGTCAAGTGTGACTTGGTGGTAAACCCTTCCCACTTCCACGGTCAAGCAGGGCTTAGAAGGTGCTGAGACAAAAGCTATTTATAGTCTTACATTTTGCTCACACCACCAGTTTAACTTCTTTTGCAGAAGTGGCCTTTGCCTCTGAGTCCTCACTAATGTGCACAAGAGATGAAATAAAACGAGCATATGTCTCCCAGTAATCTGACAAGCCTGCCCTTTGCCCTTTGTCCTTCACCCATTGAACTTGACTCATACTGTGCTTTCTTGTTCCTCAGTGAGGGTCAGGGTGGGGGGAGACTCTCTGTTTGTGTTTATATAATGTTCCTGCACTCAGCCGCCTGCCTTCTGACCAGTTCACGACTGCTGCTTCATTTGTTTTGCAGAGTCAGTGACATGGGAGCCCAGGCAGCACCGAGGTGAAAGGATTCACCTTGAGCAGGCGTCTAGACCTGGGCACACCCAGTCCCACCAGGGACCACCAGGGGTGCTTCGTCACAGGGGTCCCTGACGCACCCCATTCTGAGACAGTAGATTGGAAACCAGGGTATGGAAATAACCACAGAAAGAAATATTCTGCCATGGTATTTGTGAAGGGAAGAACAGTTAATCCCAAGAGTGGTGGAGCCTGTTAGGCAACTTGGGCCACACAGGGCAAGAAACCTTTGTCGCTCTCCCGAGATGGAGCCGAGTTATCGGAAATGCCTGACCTTGGCAGTTACAGAGAGCTCCAGCGCATGAGCTTCCCTCACAGCAGAACCCAAATTCCACAGGAAGCAGCCAAGGAAGGGACAGAGGAAGCAGGGGACAGCTGGGAACATCAGCTCTCCTTGTTGCCTCCCCAAGGCACACATCACGACCATCTATGGAGAGAGGAGCAAGAAGGGTTTTCTGAGATGCTGGGGTTTATATAAGATAGAGCGTGTCAAATACTTTCCATCTGTCCAAGAACTTTTTACACAAGCCTAGGTATAAGGTATATAAGATAGGTTTACAAATCAAACTGATAACTTACTGATAATGTAAGGAAATGTATTTTAAAACTGCTCTGTGCTAAATATACATTTTCACCAATAAAACTGAAAACAAATCCACAGACTAATGAGATGGACACGTTTATTTATTTTACATAAATAATTTAATCTTGGCTGAATATTTGGCACCACAGGACATAGATCACCTATAATGCTTTTCTGAGTTGACTGATGATTTTGATTTATAACCAGTGCTGAGAATTCTGCTGCGCACAAGTACATAATACAAAATGGCAGAAGTGTGTGGATAGTCATCTCAGCAACTTCACAGCTCTGTACTATTCCCAAGCCAAATTTTATTGATTTCTTTTTTAATATCACCCAAGTCAGCAATACAAATACCAATATTTAAAATCAGACATTTTAAGACAATAATATAAAAAACACTTTAATTTGGCACTTAGACTCTGAGGACTGACTGTGGGACAATATTGTCATTTTCCACAATAAATTAATTATGTTGCTCTAAGGGCAGAAAACTTGGCACCCACAGTAAAAGGCCTGAGGTTCATGTGTTGGCATCTGTGGGATACTCTCTCTGTCTCTCTGTCTCTCCCTCCCTCCCTCCCTCCCTCCCTCCCTCCCTCCCTCCCTCCCTCCCTCCCTCCCCCCTTCCCTCCCTCCCTTTCTCCCTCTCTGTCTCTGTCTCTCTGTCTCTGTCTCTGTCTCTCTCTCTTTCATACACACACACACACACGCACACATGCACACACATAGAGTTTATTCAGAACCAAGACAGTGGTAAAAGCATTGGATGCAACCCAGACAATCGCTGCCAGTAACACCTTGGATTTGCTATGCATTTGATTTCCATCCATTTTGTTGATGTTATTGTGTGTTCAGAAACCTTTCAATACTGTTCAAATTTTCATGACCCCATATGCAGCTGCATGGAGTCATGACCCAGGGTTTAAACACCTAGGATCTAAGGGAATAGAGACCTCACATAGGTATTTAAATGATTGTGTGATGCTGAAGTTTAAGACATATGGACTGAACTATTTCTGTTCCTTCTCACCTGTGAATGAGAGGCTCATTTCCTTTGTGTTTCTAAGTTTTCAGATCTGGATTTCTGACTTCTAAATATACCGTTATGGGGATGAACAAGTTATTGCATGGCAACCTCACAGGCTTCCTCAGCAATCCTGGCACGCAAACAGTGCTAAACACTGGCAGACACCATCAGTATGAGTACTACATGCCTTGGGCTTATTTCAAGTGGCTGTTATTTTACTTAGTATGGTATCCGAAGGACAAGCGTATTGACACTGGCATTTGGATGTGCCAAAGAGAAGCCATGATGGGATTTTCTTAATGAGGAAAGAAAGATCCTACATGCTGGGATCACTAAAATTGAGAGTAGATTATCAATTTTAATCTCCTGGTGTTTCTTCTTCTTCTTCTTCTTCTTCTTCTTCCTCTTCTTCTTCTTCTTCTTCCTCCTCCTCCTTCTTCCTTCTCCTTCCTTCTCCTTCTCCTCCTCCTCCTCCTTTCTCCTCCTCCTCCTCTGAACCAAATTTCCCTTATTTATTGTTATCTTCTTGATTCTGTTATGTTGTTTGTAAGTGTTTATATATTACAGGGTTCTTTCTTTCCTTGCACTATATTCCTCATGTTTATCATGTGATTTTTTTTTAGGTTAGTAAAACATGATTTTAATATACTCAACTGCTAATCTTCAACAGACTAATTATTTTAAGATATATTTCATTGTTATGTCTCCCTTTTCATTTCTGATTTTATTAATGTGGATACTGTCTCTGTGCCCTCTAGTTAGTCTGACTAACCAGAGGTTTATCTATCTTGTTTGTTTTCTCAAAGAACCAGCTCCTGGTTTTGTTGATTCTTTGTATAGTTCTTTTTGTTCTATTTTGTTGATTTCAGCTCTGCAGCCTACTCCTCTTGGGTCTTTTTTGTTCTAGAGCTTTCTTCTTCTTCTTCTTCTTCTTCTTCTTCTTCTTCTTCTTCTTCTTCTTCTTCTTCTTCTTCTTCTTCTTCTTCTTCCTTCTCCTCCTCCTCCTCCTCCTCCTCCTCCTTTCTCCTCCTCCTTTCATTGTGTCCCATAAGTTTTTGTATGATGTGTCTTCATTTTCATTAAATTCTAAAAAGCTTTTAATTTTTTCTTAGTTTCTTCCTTGACCAAGTTATCATTGAGTACAGCATTGTTCAGTTTCCATATGTATGTGTGCTTTCTGTTGTTTTTGTTGGTATTTAAGACCAGCCTTGGTCTCCCACTATTATTGTGTGGGGTATGATGTGTGCTTAGAGCTTTAGTAAAGTTTCTTTTATGAATGTGGGTGTCCTTGAATTTGGAGCTTAGATATTCAGAATTGAAAGTTCATCTTGGTAGATTTTTTCTTTGACCAGTATGAAGTGTCCTTCCTTATCTTTTTTGATAGCTTTTGGTTGAAAGTTGATTTTTTTCAATATTAGAATGGCTACTCCAGCTTGTTTCTTGGGACTATTTGCTTGGAGAATTGTTTTCCAACCTTTTTCTCTGAGGTAGTGTCTTTCTTTGTCACTGAGGTACATTTCCTGTTTGCAGCAAAATGGGTCCTGTTTACATATCCAGTCTGTTAGTCTATGTCTTTTTTGGGGGGATCTGAGTCTATTGATGTTAGGAGATATTAAGGAAAAGTGATTGTTGCTTCCTGTTATTTTTGTTGTTAGAGTTGGGATTCTGTTCTTGTGGCTATCTTATTTTGGGTTTGTTGAAAGATTACTTTCTTGCTTTTTCTAGGGTGTAGTTTCCCTCCTTGTGTTGGTGTTTTCCATCAGTTATCCTTTCAAGGGCTAGATTTTTGGAAAGATATACATTTGGTTTTGTCATGGAATATCTTGGTTTCTCCATCTTTGGTAATTGAGAGTTTTGCTGGGTATAGTAGCCTGGGCTGGCATTTGTGCTCTCTTAGGGTCTGTATGATATCTACCCAGGAACTTCTAGCTTTCGTAGTCTCTAGTGAGAAGTCTGGTGTAATTCTAATAAGTCTGCCTTTATATGTTACTTGACCTCTTTTCCCTTATTGCTTTTAATATTCTTTCTTTCTTCTGTGCATTTGGTGTTTTGACTATTATGTGATGGGAGGAATTTCTTTTCTGATCCAGTCTATTTTGAGTTCTGTAGGCTTCTTGTATGTTCATGGGCATCTCTTTCTTTAGGTTAGGGAAGTTTTCTTCTATAACTTTGTTGAAGATATTTACTGGTCCTTTAATTGGGGAATCTTCTCTCTCTTTTATACCTATTATCCTTAGGTTTTATCTTCTCATTGTGTCCTGGGTTTCCTGGATGTTTGGGGTTAGTAGCTTTTTGCATTTTGCATTTCTTTGACTGTTGTGTCAATGTTTTCTATGGTATCTTCTGCACCTGAGATTCTCTTTTCTATGTCTTGTATTCTGTTGGTGATGCTTACATCCATGACTCCTGGTCCCTTTTCTAGGTTTTCTAATGCCAAGGTTGTCTCCCTTTGTGATTTCTTTATTGTTTCTATTTCCATTTTTAGATCCTGGATGGTTTTGTTCATTTCCTTCATCTGTTTGATTGTGTTTTCCTGTAATTATTTAAGGGATTTTTGTGTTTCTTCTTTAAGGCCTTCTACCTGTTTACCTGTGTCCTCCTGTATTTCTTTAAGGGAGTTATTTATATCCTTCTTAATGTCCTCTATCATCATCATGAGAAGTGATTTTAGATGTGAATCTTGCTTTTTCAGTGTGATGGTGTATCCAGGACTTGCTATGGTGGGAAAATTGGGTTCTGATGATGCCAAGTAACCTTGGTTTCTGTTGCTTATGTTCTTATGCTTCCCTCCTGCCATCTGATTATCTCTAGTGCTACCTTCCCTCCCTATGTCTGACAGGAATCTGTTCTTCCTGAGATCCTGGTTGTTTCAGAGCTCCTGAGAGTCAAGCTGCATCTGAGACCCTGAGATCCTGGTGTGACCAAGGTCCTGGGATCCTGAGATCCTGGGATCCTGTGGTCCTGGGAGTGTTAGAGTGCCTGAGAGTGGATCTTCCTCTGGGTGTTGTGTGACTGGCTACAGAGTTTGAGCCCAAGGTTGCTCAGGGCACCGGCCCAGACCAGAAGGAACACTGGTTGGGTGGAGTTCCTGGGTGCCTGAGTCCTGCTGGTCCCAGTTACTTCCAGTGTTGGGGCAGATGTTGTATCCTCCTCACCTCTGATCCTATGATCCTGGGAGCATTCGAGCACCTGAGAGTGGATCTTCCTCTGAGTGTTGTGGGACTGACTGTCTGTGAGAGTTTGTGCCCACTCTCCTGGTGTTTGTAACTTATAAACTGAGCTTTCTCACAGGAAAGTACCTGCTGAGGTCCTGACTATATCTCAATGGAAAATATAATTAACTTATTGTTATCTTATTGTTTGAAACAAATGTTTGTGGGGTTTTACTTTATTGTAGTTCATACCATCATCATTAATTATGCTTCATAACTATGATTTCAGTATTGCCCCAGTTTTTCTGTTCTTTGTAGCTGCAGTGACCCTTAGTTTCCTGTTACTATTGCACTAGTAACACTCCTGGCTGTCCTGAGACTCCTCTAAATTAAAAAACTCTGCCATTGCTTCATCCCTATATACTAATAAGTACCAAATGCATTTTACTTGCAAGCTGTGTTTCACACTATCTTTGGATGAAGAATTTATGAATCCTTAAAAGTTGATGAGGCAGTAAAATCAAATGGAACTCAACATCAATTTCTGGTTCACATTCCCAATATATGAACCATAAAGAAGACTACTATAGGCCAGATGGCATTGGCACATGCCTCTAATCCTAGCACTCAGGAGGCAGAGGCAGGGGGATCCCTGTGTTTGAGGCCAGTCTGGTCTACAGAGCAAGTTAGGGAGGAAAATCCAATATTTGATTTAGCTACAAAGGACCAACTGTGAGGCAACAAGCCACGCCTCTCAGCTATTTTGTCTATTAGCCGTGCTTTGGTTCCTTTGTTGGTTTCTCTAGTAGTAATTATAATGATAACTAGGCAAGGCACTTATTTGCGACCTTATCCAGTCTCCTGGCTTTATATACCATGTGTATACTCTCTTGGCCTACATGTTGATTCTAACAAACTCTTGTATACAATATTTACTTGATAATTCCACTTTAAAGTATACTAACACTTTAATTTTAGTACTCTGAATCCAAGTTTCTGATCATGCCCTGCGCCCCTACCCTTGTGAAGACCTCTCTATTGTTGTGGTTAGAACATGGGTTTCCCTCCAAACAGCGCAGCAATGTTTAATCCCCACTGTGTGTGCTGAAACTTCACTCAGCAGTGGTGTTCAGACTTGGGACCTTAGGGAGGTGATGAAGGTTAGAGGCAGAGATGAGGATAGAACACCTATGATTGACCAGTGGTGGTTCGTGGAATTAAAGATAGAGATTAAAGACTACGAATACACTCTGTGTTTGTGCACCCTCCCAGGACTTCTTGTCTTTTGATATGTGGTCTCTTGTACTATCTTGGATTTCTTGTTTAACATAGGAAACCAAGAAAGAAATGGCTCCCTGACATCTCCCTGACCTTGACAAAAGGATATTGTCCATGCACAATCCATATGATAAGCCAACTCCTCAACTGCTGGAAAATTTTGAAATGAAACAACTTGGGACAAAAGCCAGGCTATAACCTCTGTCACAAGGGAGTTTGTGTCTTCTAATACTTATTTCACTTCTGTGATTATTATTATATATATAAAGGATTAGAAGTTTTAATCTACTTGTCTGGAAAGATAGTTTTTAAGGGTAATTTATCATCTGGAGGAAAAACAATAAATGCTTAATTTGATAGGACTTAATTCCTGGAAAATATTCCAAGTCTTGACTCAGACTGTTGGCAAGATAATCAATTACAAAACTTGTTTGAATTTCTTGCTTAAGATAGGAAATGAAATGATCATTTTTAAAGATTTTGTCTTATTTTTATATGTATATATGAGTGTATGCCACATTTATGCAGGAGCCTGCAGAGACCAGAAGAGGACATTGGAGTCCCAGGCTGGAGATACAGGCGGCTGTGAGAACTGAACTCAAGTCCTCTGCCAAAGCAGCAAGGGATCTTAACCTCTGAGCAGCCTGTCCAGCCTCTCCAAGGCTTGCTTTCTGAAATGCTGTCAAGGTATTTGTAATCGAGTTTAGGAATTTCCTTAAGATAGATTTGAAAATGGATTTTTTTTCATATAATATATTCTGATTACAGTTTCCCCGCCCCAGATCCTCTCAGATCCTCCACACTACCCTGCCCACCTAAATTCACACCTTTTGTTTTTTCTCTCTCTCTCATTAGAATGCAAACAGCCATCTTAAAAAAATACATTTTATCTATCCTCATTTTGCCACTAACTCAAATTTGTCAGTGTTACTAATGAGGACATAGTCTGTGTCATTTAGGGAATGCTTTTTAGTTTTTCTGTCCAAAACCAAAAAATAGCGTTTGAGCCAATTAAATTATTAGCTCTATATATCATGCTTGTTATTCAGTGAAGATATTTTTATGTCACATTAGGAAAAAGACCAAGAATTTCTGATGTCAACTTCACATTTTCTCACCCCTTGTCTCGCACCCTCGCCTCCCTCGCCTCTGCCTGGCTCGGGCCCCTGACACTGCATTGCACAGCATGTTTTGAGATTGCTCCCCTGAGGTCCGTCTAAAGGATCAGTGAATGTACTGCTTGTTTGCTTTGCTTTATTGTCATAGAAATTATTCTAGGTTCGAACTCTGCACTCAAGGCAAGCACGGGAATGGATACGAAGCAAGGAAATCAACCGGGAGCAGCTCAAAGCAGACGAGCCTTAAAGCTGGAATATTGAGTTCAGTTCTCACAGGTTTCTGAAGCCTCATTGTAGAGGCTTCAAATGGCATTGGGTCACCACCATCTAACTGTAAGCTTCTGAAAGAGACTGTATCTACTTACAGGACTGTTGGTTTACAGGCAGTTCTGCTAGGCTCTGCCCAACTGCTACCTAGCAACAGCTTACATCATCACCAGGTGGGTACAAGGCCTAAAAGAGGGACTGCTGGTTCTCTCTCTCTCTCTCTCTCTCTCTCTCTCTCTCTCTCTCTCTCTCTCTCTCTCCCTCCCTCCCTCCCTCCCTCCCTCCCTCCCTCCCTCCCTCCTTCTCTCCCTCCTCTTCCTTCTCCCTTCTGTCCTCTGTGTCCCCCTTGCTCTGCCTCTACCCCTTTTCCAGGTCCCCTTCCCTCCCTCCCCACAATAAACTTCCTTTATACTTGGCCTGTTGCAAGGTGTGATTATTCAGGGGGTACCACAGCATGGGCACAGGAGTTACTCCCCGTGTTCCTGCCACAATTATACCGCATTACAAAACACAACATAGACAAGTTAAAGGAGTCTTTTGAATTCCTGTTCAACCCAACAGCACCAATATTAGTATGTTTACTAGATACAGCCAATGTACAGGTCTTCCCAGAATAAAAACAGCCCGTAGTAATAAAAGCTGAACATTCAAAAAGCATAATAAAGTAGTGCGCAATTCCATACGCTAAAACTCCTGATAAACTCCTCTGGGGAGAGGGAATGATGAAATAACGGATTGTCCTCTCTTGGTGAACTTAGCCAGGCTAATGCTACCTCAGCATGGCAAGTGCGTCGTGATGGCTTCTGTGGCCTGTGGGATGGAGAAGCACCTGGACCGGCACGCTGGATCCTGGGCCCTGGGCCCTGGGCCCTGGGCCCTGGGAAGGCGCTCTTTGTCCTTCACAGCACGCTATGGCTCCTCGGCTCTTGCCTTTGCTGTAACCCTGGAATTTTGGGCCCAACAACCCAGTGTTAAGCACAGGCCATGTTTTTGTTTGTTTTATCTACCGTGAGGGTTTGCTTGTCTCATGTTATATAAGTCGGTCACGTGCCAACAGCAAGAACTTAACATCTTTTGTTAAAATTAACATCTTATGTCTAAAACTCCTCTACGAGCAGGGCTCTTGTCCAACAGACAGACGGAAGCCTTCCACGGTTGACTTTCAGGGCTTGCCCATCACTTATGGCAAAGATACTGACATGGCTAATTTCCTGTCCTTCATCTCCGCCCCTCAGCTTGCTCCCAGCTCCCCCCGCCCCCCCGCCAGATATTGTTCTTCAGGTGACCACTATATTTATAATGTCCATTGGCATGGTGAGATCTGTTAAAAAGTCTCTGACAATTCATGCATGGCTGTACATATTGCTTGTAACCAACATGCAATAAGAACTACCCTGCTAAAATCTTACTTTGAGGAACTCACAATGAACTAGACTAAAATTTACTTCATTTTTTATTCATATAATTTTTTTCATGTTTTGATGAAAAGAGACAGCGTAACTTAGCAGCTAAGAGGGCAAAAAGTCACTGCAACTCCTGGTGCCTTAATTTCCTCATCTGAACGACAGGGGTAAAATTGTATCACCTCAGAGGGCTGAGTGCTGAGGTAACCCGTGTGAAGCAGTTCCCACGGCTCCATGTAAGCCAGCGCACAGTGGCTTAAGTGGAGACATTGGCTGCCATGGGACAGAAACAAAGAAAAGGCATTTATTCCAAAATGGAAACTTTCTTTCTTTTTTCAAAAAATTATGAATGAATAGAAGCTTATTTCCTGAATGAAAGAAAACAACAGGCTCAGGCAAGGATGTGCATACCGGGAAGAGAAACACTGCTGTGTCATTGAGAGAAGGCACAGATCTGACCCCTGGGACTCAAGTGTGACCGCCATTTTCTATCTCCACGCAGGAGAGCCCATGGGCCGCAGAAGCAACAGAGCTTCTTGGACAGGGTCCCTTTGGGCCTTCATCCTCAGCCAGGAGAAGGAGCTGATCTTCAGTCCTCTGTGCACCTTCCCTGCCAGAGGAGAGCTTGCCTGCAGTGATCCCTGGAACTCAGGAGAGAGCTGGTCTCCCAGGAGTGCTGACAGAGACTAACAGACTCACAGGAGGAACAAGCTCCAGCCAGAGACAGCTAGAACATCTAACTCCAGAGAATACCAGATGGCAAAAGGCAAACATAAGAATCTTACTAACAGAAACTAAGACCACTCACCATCATCAGAACCCAGTACTCCCACCACAGAGAGTCCTCGATACCTCAACACACCAGAAAAGCAAGATTCTGGTTTAAAATCATATCTCATGCTGGTAGAGGATTTTAAGATGGACAATAATAACTCCCTTAAAGAAATACAGAAGAACACAGCTAAACAGGTAGAAGTCCTTAAAGAGGAAACACAAAAATCCCTTAAAAGAATTACAGGGAAACACAACCAAACAGGTGAAGGAATTGGACAAAACCATCCAAGATCTAAAAATGGAAGTAGAAACAATGAAGAAAACCCAAAGGGAGACAACTCTGGAGATAGTAACCCTAGGAAAGAAATCTGGAACCATAGATATGAGCATCACCCACAGAATACAAGAGATGGAAGAGAGAATCTCAGGTGCAGAAGATTCCATAGAGAACATCGGCACGACAATCAAAGAAAATGCAAAATGCAAAAAGATCCTAATTCAAAGCATCCAGGAAATCCAGGACACAACGAGAAGACCAAACCTAAGGATAATAGGTATAGATGAGAATGAAGATTTTCAACTTAAAGGTCCAGTAAATATCTTCAACAAAATTATAGAAGAGAACTTCCCTAACCTAAAGAAAGAGATGCCCACGAACAGACAAGAAGCCTACAGAGCTCCAGATAGAGAGGAAACACAGAGTCTGTTTGTGCACTTAATGGGTGAAGCAAGTCACTGTCAGCAAGTCTGGCTCCTCCAACCCCATGTCCACCACTCTCTGGGCACCTGCCAGTGAAATCCAGTCATGTGCCGGACATCTGCAGGGTGTGGACACTCCCTGTCGGGTTGAAGAGGGATGTGTACCACCTCCATGGAACAGCAAATGACCTTTTAACTCTAGCTCTGGTCCAAAGAAGATGCTAGCATGTGATACAGCATAGGTTAGAAATGACCACTCCCCTCCCCCAGTCAGTATGAGGAATGATGATGAAATTCAGATCGGGGTCCCACATGCGGTAGCATGGGATTACGGATCACTTAACGCCATTGTTCATCGGGAGCTCTGCTAAACACTGAGGGTTTCCTGCTTTCTCCAGGGACCGAACCGTCTCCCAAGCTTTTCTCTCACCTACTTCAATAGGCTTGCCCACGAGACCCTGGCTGTTGGTGTGCTTAGAACTGCCTTTCTACTGGATGCTGGTTGTGTTTTGATTGAGCCCAGCAATCATTTATCTACATTAGCTGTTCTGTTAAGTTTTTGAAAGAAATACTGACAAATAGGAACAGTAATTCAAAGGTTAAAACTCTCAAAAGGTGCAAGGTTAAAGGGACAATTAAACCTTTTATCCCTCCATTATCCAGTTGCCCAAGATGACTTATTAAGTGTCAGACATTTCCTTCCCAGAAGTAGCCATTTGTAAATACAGTAGTTATTTGTATAATACACACATAGTCTTATTTTGTTATTACTGACATTTTTGTTTTCAGTTCTGAGGACAGAACCCAGGACTGTAGGCTTGTGAGGCAAACATTCTATAGCGAAGCTAACTCTCCAGACACCTACAAGTCTTATTTTGTGCAAATAAAAATGAAGTTGTATTTGTCGACTTTGTTCCTATATCACACAAGGTCACCTTGGTGAACAGTGTCTATTTAGGATGGTTTGAGCCAAAGTATGGGCTACACAGTAGAGATAAAATTCACTTTGTAGAGTCCCAGTAAATATTACAGAGTATCCGGTTGCTATTGTCTAAGCAGTGGTTCTCAAACTTCCTAACGCTGTGACCCTTTAATCCAGTTCTTCATGTTGAGGTGACCCCCACCCATAAAATTATCTTATCGTTGCTTCATAACTGTAATTTTGCTGCTTTTGTGAATTGTAGTGTAATATCTGATATGCAGGATATCTGCTGTGCGACCCCTAGCAGGGTTACAGCCACAGGCTGAGTGAGAAGCTTGTGTTTCACTGCCTTCAATAAAAGAAGTGGCCTGCAGGATTTCAGACATGGCTCCCCCTGGACATCCCTGGACTTGTTACTTTACATCACAGGAGCTGGTTTCTGGTGAAAGTCTTTTATGGGGAGACATTTTTAGTTTCCTTTGAGATAAGTATTGGTGGGGTTTGCTTTTGCAATATATGTTAACGTCAAACCACGCCGGGAAGTTTGGTAATTCCGCATTCTTCCTCCCATTCCATTCTACAAAAGTCTGTGAATGGTTACTCGCATCCAATCACTGTGCTAAGTGATTCGTTTATACAAATAAACGACACATGTTCTTGAATCCACAGAAGCCAATTCAAACTAAGACAAGTCAAATTCCCTAAGTGGCTTGCGAGGCTCCGAGATGTCAACTTTGAGCCTGAAGTTCTTTACTTTTCAGGAAGGAGAACATAAAATACAGCAGCTTTCGTAGCTACAGATCCATTATTTAATTTTCCCTTTATTCATCCTGGACATCCATCCACTTAACAAACATGCACATCTTTCCTATGAATAAGTTGTGCAGCAAGCAGCTGATTCTACCAACCATCTATGGAAAATTATTTGGTAAAAATGTCTTTATTGACATGTGTGGTCTTTCCCCCTGCAAATGCTCCCTTAAGCTATGCACTGTAACAACTCTCCTGGTAGCACTTACATCATTTCAAGGGCTATATGTAACTTGAATCCCAAGGGAGGATGAATGTAGGATATATGCAAACATCACAGCTTTTTATATAAGACTCTGGAACATCTGCAGATTTTGGTCTCCCCAAAGGATTTTGACACCAACCCCCAATGCGTACCCATGAACCACAATATGATTTGGGCCAAATAATTGCTGTTAGGCTCTGGTTAGTCACTGTGAGGACTTGACCTTTAACCCAGGAACAGTAGAAGTGACTTCAGTGTTTGAGCAAAAACGTGTTGTATACTGTCTCACTGTTGAAAGTTTACAATGACTACAGCATTGATTATGGAGAGGTAATATTAATCGGCTCTATCTGGGATATATTCTGAGACAGGTTTGCTGATGAGTCAGATGCAGGAGGTTCAGGTAGAGAGTTGCATTCAGTTGGGAGTGTTTTTTAGTTAATCACGTGCACCACATCTCAGAGCGTAAGGTTATAAAGCAGCAGACAAGAATCTGAGAAGATGTGAGGGAAAGAAAAGGCAGTGGAGGAAATGGACTGATGGATGTTTGTTGGAAAGCTTGTGTTGGGAGACAGTGTTATAGTAAAAATAGACGATGGCGAAGTTTGAATGCTAGAAATTTAGATTGCAAAAAAAGATTTGCAATGTTTGGTCATAACAAGACCTAAGATGTTACATAGAAACGAGTGGCTGGCATAAGGCAATGACCACATTCACGGAGGAAAGCAGGCATAGGACTTAGAGAACAGAAAGGCCATCTACACCGATAGGAGGGCACCAAGAGTTACGTTAGCAGCACTGTTGAAGAGAATGGGTCTGAATCAGACTGAAGCCTGTTGATAATTGCAAGAAGAAAAGGAAATGGCTTATATTGGTCAGAAGAAATCATATCAAAGTCATAGTCTCAGGAAGAAGGAGAGGAAAATGCTCTGGTCTGAAGGATGGGGACAACCCTCATGCTCTGTTCCACTTACAGATCCAGAAGTTCAGGGAGTAGAAGAACAGCCACCCTACAAAGGACCATAAAGGAGGGCTAGGCTTACAATAGAGCAAGAAGTGTGAGGGGCTTGGGGGTGGGGACTATGGACATAAGAGTTCACTGCTGATCGACCACGACCTTTAGGGGGCAGCACCTCCTTCCTTACCCTTGCCTTTGGTTGAGTAGAGGCCATCTTAGTTAGGGTTACTATTACTCTGATGAAACGCCATGACCATAGCAACTCTAATAAAAACAAAACAGACAAACAAAAATTTAATTGGAATGGCCTTAAATTTTCAGAGGTTTAGTCCATTATCATCATGACAGGGAGCATGGTGATGTGCAGGCAGATACAGTGCTGGAGAAGGAGCTGAGAGTTTTACATCTGGATCTGCAGGCACCTCCGAGAGAGATGGGCTAGCACAGGCTTTTGAAATCTCTAAGCCCTCCTCGAAGGACATTTGTCCATCTACAAGGCCACATCTCCTAATCCATTTCACGTAGCTCCACTCCCTGATTATAAGTATTCAAATGTCTATGGGGGCCGTTCCTATTCAAACCAGCACAGAGGCTGAAAGGGAGACAATCTTATTTCAAAAACTCTTTCAAGGAGCTTACATGTTCCAAGCTTCATGGACCTGGGATTAGCAGATTTTTCTAAAATGCTTTTACATGTCAAGGCTAACATGCTTTGTCTACTATAGGAAGACAAATTCCTACTAATTCCCATAAGTGTGATAGGCATTCTGTAATGAAGGGGAGGGCCTGATAAAAAAAAAACAGAGAAGAGGCCCATTGAAATGGGTGAGGACACTCTTTGATAGCACTATTTAGCAATGAGTTGGAGACAGAGCGGTGTCCCCAGCCTCTTTCCATCAGCCCCAGTTTGAAAAGGAATTAACACCTAGGTAGATGGGTGGGTGTGTAGGTTCTTGGAACATTCTGTGATGCGATGTGAGTTTCATCCATTCTGCAGAGTGAAAGATCAAGGGCTAGGTGGAAATTTCTGGTCTCCTTGGAAACTCAGTTGTGTCATGTGATGTTTTTCTGGAAACTGTCTTATGAGAGGATGTTTTCCCCGAACAAACAGTTGGTGTTGTTCTGGAAGCTTCCTGGAAAAAGAGCATGTGACACTTTGCTAGTGCAGATGCTCGAGAGAACACGTGATGTTTGGAAAGGGTGTAACTGTATCCCAACAGAGAGTGGACCGTGCTGGATGGTATTGGTTCCCCTTGCCAATGTTTGCTGGTCAGCATTTGTTGTGACTTCATAGAGAGAAACAGACCAACACCCTTCTGGCGGGGTTCTGAAGATGTGGGCTGACTGGCGGAGTCTCGTGGTTTCTTCTGGGTTGACCTGCTCTTGCTGATTCGGGAACGGTGTGTGCGAGTGAGTCAAGCTGCGGCTGCAGATTCCTAAAAGTGAACTGCTAATAGCTTGACAATGCAGACTGGATTCACCCCAAAGAACTATTTCTAAACAGGTCCACCTCCTCCTTTGCCCTATTAACCTTTCCTTTCCACGACCTCTGATGGGTGGTGGACTGGAAGGGAGGTTAAAGCATTTAAGAATCCTTATTAGAAAGTAGGTTTTGAAAAAAATCTAAGGTAAAGATTTTTTTTCACCTAGTTTCTGTTATTCTCACCTCCAAGTATCTGTTTTCTGGCCAGGGTGCTAAGATACATCTCCATTAATTAAGCCTGCAGTCCTTGGCACACAAGGACCACATCAGTCTCTCTCCTCTCCCTCTGAGTAGCTGCTCTATGGCACTAATTCAGAGTGACAAATAGAGCTAGACTTCCTTATAGTGATTTTTAAAATATTAGACTAAGTCATCACTGTGCTTCACTTAGCCTTCCTCAGCTGGAATAATGTAATGGACTTTTAAAATCATTTTCTTCCTTCATGTCATATTTTGGGGGTAAAACTGATCTCCTGTCCAAGCAATTTCAAAAGCCTTTTATTGACTTGTTTCAGGAAGATTTCATTTTTATGTTCTTAAAGTAGAAATAAATGGTATCAGACTCACTTAAGCAGTATACATTATATTTAGTTTCTTTCGTAGCCATTACCAGGAAAGCAATAATGAAAATCAATTCTATGCTTCTGTCCTTTTCTTCTGGCGTCTATAACCTGGGAGGCCATTGCATGTTACTTAGGCACAATTTTATCTTCAGTTTGTAAAGAGCTTTGGGTGCTTTTACTGGCCTGTATCAAAAGAAAAACATAGTGATCGTTCGAGAATCAAAACTCTTGTGGGCAGGGTCAGGTCAGAGGGAGGGGGAGGGGCGGGCACTGCAGCAGACTAGGGCTGAGCACAGTTTGCACAGCCCTGGATTCCATCCCCAGAACCCAGAACCTGCGGAGGTGGCACACACCTGCAGTCAGCACTTAGGCGGTGGAAACAGGAAGGTGAGAAATTCAAGGTCATCTTCAAATGCATAAGGAATTTGAGGTTAACCTGGGCTACATGGGCTACATGATACTCTGACTGAAAACACAAACTTCCTATCAAGAATATCTAAAAATACAAGCACGCAAACAATGACAATCCTCCTTTTTCCCAGAGACAGTCTCTGAGGAGCCTGAAGACCTTGGACTCCAGGTGCTTCCTTCGTGTAAGTTAATCACTAAAGCAAGTGTGGGGAGGAGGCTGGCCTTTGTCCCTTATCTTCGTTGTCTCTAAGTAACTCAAAGTTTCTACAGGACCTTGTGCCTCATCTTCCTGGCAGAGAGGCACAAGGAACTTCCCTGAGGCCACACATGCCTCATTTTCAGATCTCCAGAGTGGAATCCACAGAATTCTCCTCTACTGGGTCCACCAAGGTTTGCATGACAGTCGTCTGCCCTCCGCTGAGAGACCAGCTCTTAGAAGTCTCAGAAGGCAGCAAGTGGGTGCTACTCTGGTAGTTTTTGGAAGGAAACCCAGGTCTTGACTCATTTAAAGCTTAAACTTTTAAAACTCCAAAACCTACTGATTTCAAAAGTCTACTGCAAATCTAAGATATGAGCACTGGCTACTCCTCTTTTTAATTTTTATTTGTGTGTGCATATGTGTACCTCCTTGTCTGTGTGTGTGCCTTAGGTGTGATGCTCAAAGACACTAGAAGAATGCACCAAGTCTCTTAGAGTTGGAGTTACAGGTAGATGTGGCCCTCCCAGTTCAGTACTGGGAAGTTGGGTCTTCTGCAAGTGCTCTTAACCAATGAGCCATCTGTCAGGCTCTGTTTAACTATTTCTTTTCATAGTCTGAGTCTGCTACCCCTGGAGTCAAGAGATGCCTTGACCAAGCAGAGGAAGTGTGAAGGAATGGACCAAGGAGGAGTCAGAAGAGAGGACTGGAAGGAACCTCGAGCCTTTCTCCACAGCCTCTGCTCCGAACTCTCTTTATTCCTCTGGGAGTCCTGTGATAAAGCCTGCTGTGGTTGTCTTCTGACTTCTTCCACCGCTGGCTCAACTCTTCTCTTTCCTCTCCTTCCACCCCACTTTCCTTGATGGCCTCTGCTCCTCTAAAATTCCAAGTCATCCTACCTTCGTCTGCTGTATCTGTAGACTATGACCGCCCTAATTCTCCCTTTTGCCGTATCTGTAGACTATGACAGCTCTAATTCTCCCTTTTGCCCTATCTGTAGACTATGACAGCTCTAATTCTCCCTTTTGCCATCATACATCAATGCTGGAGACATTTCTGCTTGGACTGAGTGTCGCTTCAGTGTAAGACACCCACTAAGACTCCATATTTTATCCACACTGTAAAACTCGCCCCACTTTTCTCTTCCTCTCTGTGGAAGGTAGCCCTCCATTTCCTTGTTCCTGTGCTCAGTGACCTTCACTGTTTTGACTTCTTGCTCTGTCTGCGCCCTGAGCTTAATCACCTTGAAAATGGCTCATGTTCAATCCCATGCTGAATGCCTGCCTTGAACAGTGGTAGCCTGTTTTCTGAGTGTGCTCCCTTTGATGTGAGCATTCCTTAGCTTCCTCTCCCTGTTCTGTTCATCTCCTTTGATCTCTAGCCTGCATTTATCCTGATTTAGCTTCGTGCTCTCGCTCTTCGGTTCCATCCTGTTTCTTGGGTGAATAGATTTTGGCCGTTATGGTGTCCCTCTGACTCTGAGCATCCTTTGAAATTCTGTTGTCCATCCTGTGATCTGGTGATGAACATTCTGCTTGCCCATGTTCCCATCTAACTTTGTGGAAGGGGAGGAAGGACCCCGACCAACTTGCTTTGCTGCTTGTAAGTTTGTGCACACTATCTTGATGTTAATGATAATTTTATTGTGCTTATTCCTCGCTTTCTGGTCTGCAGGGATTTCTCAGTGTCTACAAGAGAAGATTTAAATACATTGGTCTTATTTAAACCTAACTGCATTCTGTGATCTCAGCAGTCTGGCTGTATGGCTCATGACAGCCCTAAAAGAATTATGGAGTAAGTAAGTGGCTTGGTTGGGAACATGCTTGCTCTGGGATTGTATGTTGTAACATGCATCTGTAATCTCAGTGCTGGGGAAGCAGGAGGAGGGGGCACTAGGGCTTCCTGTCCACTTAGTCTAGCCACATCAGTGAACTCCAGATTTAGTGAGAGACCTTGTATTCAAAAAGAAGGTAGACAGAGATAGAGGAAGACATCTGATGTCTACCTCTGGCCTGCCCCAGGAACACATGTGAACACACAATACACACATACATATACAAAAATACATACACACACACACACACACACACACACACACACACTGAGGAACACTCAGTCACTCCACTAAAATATTCTGATTCTTGTCTCGTCAGCATCTCTCGCTTTTGGATAGATCTGCTGAGACATCTGAAATAACCTCCACCTGCTTGCACATCCCTTGTTCCAATTTGAGCTTAAATTATTTTCCGAAGATTTCTCCTGGGCAGATCAATTCTCTTTCACTGGAAACCAAAAGCAATAATCAGAAGTAAAGTAATGTCTTACTATAATCGTATAAACAGGAGCATGAAGCATTATGACATCCATATATCCTGGTTGCACATAAGTAATTTTATGATATGGCACAGCAATCAGTTTGCCAAGGTTCTGAGAGGTTCCCATGGAGAAATAAAAGATGTTTTAAAATTGTATGACAAAGATGCTAATGACCTCTGCATCCCTGGATCTGTTCTCTTCTCCCGGGTTTCCCTTTTCTCAGGTCTATTGCTAGTCTGATTTTCCCCTAGGAACCTTGTAACTTTTTGCTTAGTGTCTTCAGCAGCCATTCCTTGGGTCTTCCCTCACTGCATGCTCCCCTAAGTCTGGCTTTCTAGTTTTCTCATCCTAACCTGGAGTACAGTAGCTCCCCAAGGGATTTTAAGTGACTCCAATGGTCTGCTTTTGATTCACAGCATTGCTTCCTACTTATAATTCTCCCACTAGCTAACTCACTTTTTCAAGCATGTCCAACTCAAGGCCTAAGGGCTTCATGCAATCAAGGATAGTTATGAGTGCAACTCAGCAGCAACTTAAAGCATTACGATTGCCTTAACCATTGTAACTCGATCTTGCGGTTCTTTAGCCCCATTTATAGATGACGACGCTGTTTTTTGTAATGCTCAATGGTTGATCACACCTGATCAACAAGCGTTTGTAGCTTGGAGACTCTGTAGGTAATTTAGACTTCAAACGTCCCAAAGTGAATTCACTATTAATCTTTTCCCCTCCCATGTTCAGCAGTTGCAACGGGCGCCTCATCTTTGGAGGCATCCATTCCGAGATTATCATCAGCTGCGCATTGGCTCCTCCATCCTCACAACACCCATTCTCTCCCCCCACCCCACCCCGTACACTTGCACGTCTCACTACACTCAGAGAGATCTCAAAAAATGATCCCATGCTGTTGAAAGTCCTGCGAACCTACCTCTACTTGATCTCCAGCCTTGTTAATGACCTCAATCTCAACTCTCATAACTCATCTTTCAGACCATAAATTGTTAGGTTTATTGGGATTATTCACAGAAGAGCTTAAAGATGACCCATCAAAGTCACAATTTACCTAATTATGTTAGCTTCCCCTGGGTTCTTTTTTTTTTGGTTTTTCGAGACATGGTTTCTCTGTAGCCCTGGCTGTCCTGAAACTCACTTTGTAGACCAGGCTGGCCTTGACTCAGACATCTGCCTGCCTCTGCCTCCGGAGTGCTGGGATTAAAGGCATGTGCCACCACGCCCAGCCCTGGGTTATTTTCTATTGTTTGCCACAGACTTATTCTTTCTTGCTTCGCTCTATTGCAGAGTGGTAGAATGTGCCATTTTGGAAGGAGTGTGACTCTGAACCAACAGCACTTGGAAAGTGTATGTACAAGGATTCTCTGACTCATCCTCGTCTCTTCTGGAAGGCCAGCGATAATCTCCCCTGTGGAGGATATTCCCTATACCGGAAGGGAAGTAACAATCTTAACTTTTAAAAATTAATTAGTTTGGTGTGTATGTGTTTGGGCATGTGTTCTGTCCAGCACATGTGTGGAGGTCAGAGAAGAACTCGGAGGAGTCAGTTTTCTCTTTCTACACATGGGGACTAGGAAGCAAACTTAGGTGGTCAGACTCTGCAGAAAGCATCCTTACTGCTGAGCTATCTCCAATCTGGAAAATAACATTTTTGGAATCAAGGATGGGAGGTTTGGTAGTTAAATTTGACCTTCAGCTGATGGAGTTTAGAATTTCCCGGGTGACATGAGGCCTGTGAGGCTGTTGCCAGAGCAGTTTAACTGAAGTGGGAAGACCCACCCTGAATGTGCCTGGATCAGATGGAACAGAAAGTGTTGGGGATTGGTTCCAATGCTTTAAATTGAATTTTTAGGCCCCCAAAATCCGGAATCGGCGCATCAAACCGCTGAAGGTCCTTGTCTCCAATTTGTTTTTGAATAATCAATAAAGAGCCAACAGTCAATGGCTGGGAAGCTAGACTGAGGCGGGACCTTTAGATTTGCATGTGTTAGGAAGTGAAAGAAAGGAAGACAGAGAGTCACCGTGACTCAGGGGAGAAGGATGGGACATAAGAGCTGCCGGAGGGAAAGCTGATCAGCCATGTAAGAATTTGGGTGAGTGGTTACTTCCCCACCGAGCCTAGGGTAGTAGGGGAAGGTTTAGGAATCTCAGGAGTACAGGGGTGGGGCAGGTTTAGGAGTGCCCAACATTTGAGCTAGTCATGGCATGTCAAAAATTAACTCTGTGCGTGTCTCTCTCTCTCTCTCTCTCTCTCTCTCTCTCTCTCTCTCTGTGTGTGTGTGTGTGTGTGTGTGTGTGTGTGTGTGTGTGTGTGTGTGTGTGTCTGTCGGTCTGTCTGTCTGTCTCACTGTCTTTCATTCGAGAATCTGGATAGCTCCTGAGGGGGTGCAGGTGTGCAACCCATTGGGAGCGAAAGCAGTTTAACTAATCTTACCACTACAACAAAGGAAAGATGAAATGAGCAGCAGCTATCTCTCTGTGTTTGCTAACTGTGGGTACCAATGACGCCGTCTCACGCTCTGTGACAGAGCATTTCTCTCACACTCTGTAGACAGAACAAACTCCCGCTTGCTTAAGTAGCTTGTGTCATGAATGCCTGTGGCAAGCAGTTGAGTGATTACCCCAGGATTTGTTCTGAGAAGTGAGGCTGTGTGTCTTAGTTAGGGTTTCATTGCTGTGAGGACACACCACAGCCAAGGCAGCTCTTATAAAGGAAGCCATTTAATTTTCCTGGCTGGCTTACAGGTTCAGAGGTTCAGTCCATTATCATCATGGTGGGAAGCATGGCAGCATCCAGGCAGACATGTGATGGAGGAGCCAAGAGTTCTTTTTCCGAACATAGCAGAAAGAGAACATAATGACCCTACGTATCTTCCACGGATAGATCCTTCTTTATTCAAAGCAGCCTGCCTCCCACCCCCATTGGCTAAAACACATGAAAAAAAATAGCCCTTTTAAAAAAATTATCAACACTGACAGATAAATTTAGAAATTCTATTAAAAAATGTAACACTGTGAAAAAATTTAGTTTGTTTTCTTGCCAGAATATGCCTCTAAAGAGAAAGATGTCAGGCAGTGGAAATTATAACAACTCTATTTTACTATTTCCATGGATAGAATTATTACAACATTAATTTGAATTTTAGATTTTCTTGAAGTTATTGGGGAAATAAGAACAATGAAAATAGATTCTTTGTGAGTTAACTAAAATCCAGAAGAGCAGGGAAAGTGGATTTGATGGTACAGTAGTTATTTCTAGATCACTGTGATGATTTTAGTGCCTGTTGGCTTCCAGCGTGGTCTCTACATGGCAGTGAGCAAGTGAATCTGGGTGAGAGGAAGGAAGACTGAGTGAGGGTAACACAAAGACCCCGTCTACCATCAACACCAACTGAGCACTTGTTCTGCGTTAGCGTGCGTATTTACATGATTTCCTCTGAACCCACAACAGCTCCAAGGAGTCAGCACTTCTGTTATCTCTATTTCCTGTTAAGAAAACCAGAGCTTGAAAGGATTTGCCCATGGCTTCTAGGTAGGAATACTCATGCTGACAGCAAAACCCATGCTGGCTTGCCCGCAGGCTGGCAGATCTCAGCATCATGCCATAAAAGACAGAAGACCCATAAAGCTCTATATAGATAGATCTATATTTAACATGAACTACAAATAATGAGAGACTTATGGTGGTCCACAGATAGAAACTTACTATGATAGCAGCATACAGATGTTAGGTTTAACTTAGCACATTCAACAAAGTGGAAATCAAGGAAAATATTTCCGGTCACGGTTGATCACTGTTGGACTTTGAGGGGCTGTACGTCTTAGCTATGCTTTTAGACAAATAAAGGTAAGAGCACAGACGTACCAGGGTCAAGATGTAAATGAAAAGCCATAAAGTATTTGGTCCAATGGAGGAAGCTGTCCTGCTAAGATTGCAGAGAAGGTAGACTCTTTGCAATTGTGTCACGATCTTCAGAAAGGGTAGTTTCCAGTTTCCATGACAACATCATAGTCATGAAAGTTTCCAATGTTTAACCTAAACCTATCCAATCTCCCTAATTATAAATGATTTGTATGGGTTCAAGATGATGTCCAGTGTAACACTGCAGGGAAATGGTGACATTTTGGTAATTGATTAATTAGAGTAATTAGTGGCTAATTCTATAGGCTATCACAGTTCATGAATCGTTCAAGTGTTAAGGAAAAAGCCAACCCCAAAGGCATGGCCTGGATTTTGCATTTGGGATTTTCTATGCCGTTTAACTCTCTCCTCCATGCAACTGCTTTGCTTCTTTGCAACTATTTGTTAGTAAATGAGATCACAAATATTAGTTAGGCATTAAAGCAGAAATTTTGGTTGTGTCAACCATGCTGTAACATAGTGCTATAGTTGTTCTGATTGACAAACATACAAAACCCCATCCTTTGTGTCAGGGCTCTGCATTCATTACTTTCCTGTTCCTGTGATGAAAATAAAATACCCCGGGCAAAATCAATTTAAGGGAAGAGAGTCTATTCTGGCTTACAGTTCTAGAGGGCTACAGTCATTTAAACCACCAAGTTCTTCCCCTTGTTCTAAATAATAATCTCTTGGCCACATCCTGATGCAAAATGCATTTAGTTCAACCTCAAAAGTCCCCACAGTCTTTAATAACTCGACACTGTTTCTAAATCCAAAGTCTCTTTGGCAATCTCTTAACTGTGACTCCCTGTGAAATTAAAACAAAACAAAACAAAACAAAACAAAAAAACCCAAAAAACAAATTAGGTATTTTCAACGTGCAAATATACATTACCAATCCAAAAAGGAGCAATGCAGGTGTAGTGATAAAACCCAGGACCAAAGCAAGGCCAAACGTCAGGACCCGTGGAGCCCTGTGCAGCCTTCCTGGTGTTTCAGTCTTGAAGGCCTGGATGGCTCTACCCCTCCAGCTTAGCTACCTGTAACAGGGCTGTTCTTGGGGTTGTTTGCGTTGTGTGGGCTTTGACAGTGTGTTCTGAACCATCGTCACCACTGTAGTCTAATCCCAAATCGTCTTGCTACCTAAATCCTCCCTGTCCAAGTTTTCCCTCTTCGCCCCCTCATTCCTGCTCCCTACTAACTTGTTAAATGTTGATAGAGTTTTGCTTTTTCCAGAATTTCACACAGTTGGAGTCACACAGTATGTAGCCTTTTGGTTTGACTCCCTTCAGGTAGCAATCTATGTTAAGACTAAGGACGTTCTAATAGGCATGAAAAGGATTTTCTCAGCTTCTGCAACGGCAGGTGACAACAAGGAACCACAGACAGTCTTTCTATATGCCCGCTTGCTGTCAGTCATCGCTGACTTCTCAGTCCCCCTGTAGGTAGGCCAGCATCCTGAAGCTGTTTTCCTGGCAGGTGGCCACAGCTGGGGACCCTGTGGAACCCACAGGAGGTGGAGCCCAACTGGTGTAGGTCAGTAAGGGGCAGGTCTTAGAAGGCTGTACCCACTGTTGTTTCTGTCTCCTATCTCTGCTGTGCAGGAGTTGAGGCTTCAGGCCTCAGCAAGATTGAGCTGCTCTGCCATGTTTGTCCCTTTAAGATGAATAGGGACAAACAAACAAACCGGCCGGCCGACTGACCAACCAACCAACCAACCCTTCCTGCCTTTAGCTGTTTCTGTCGGGTATTTTAGTCACAAAGATGCAAAGATGACGAATACACTGTGCTTATGTCTCCATTAGTGGATTTTCCTGCTTACCTCTCTTGGCATATTTGTTTATTAAAATGTATTTTAGTTTGCATTTATGAGTGTTTTGTCTGCATGAATTTCTGTGTCCCGCATGCATGCAATGAATATAAGGACCAGAAGAGGGAAGTGGATTAATTCCCCGGGACAGAAATTGCAGATGGTTTTGAGCCACTTTGTGGGTGCTGGGAATCGAACCTGGGTTCTCTAAAAGACCAGACAGTGCTCTTGATAACCGAGTCATGATTATTTATTTATTTAGTTTTGTCAGTGTTGGGATTGAAACCCATTTTTGTGCCTCCTAGTATTGTGTCCAAATAGTGTGGTAGTTTGATTACAAATGACCCCCATAGGCTCATAGTATTGGAATGCTTAGTTAGTTACCAGGACGTGGCGTTATTTGAAAACTTGAAAGGATTACATGGAGTAGGAAATACTTTGTTGGAGAAAGTATGTCACTGCGGAGGGCTTTGAGGCTTCAAAAGCCCATGGCCTCTCTACCTCTCTCTCTCCCTCTCTCTCTCTCTCTCTCTCTCTCTCTCTCTCTCTCTCTCTCTCTCTCTCTCTCTCTGAAGATCAGAGCTCTTAGCTACTGCTCCAGCACCATGTGCTGCCATGCTCCCTGTCATTATGATAATGAACTAAATCTCTGAAAGCATAAGCCAGCCCCAGTTAGGTGCTTTCTTTCCTAAGAGTTACACTGATCATGGTGTCTTTTCATAGAAATAGGACAATGACTGAGACAACCAGTGACCTTAACTAAAAGGAAGGGCTGGTGAGTTGTTCCTGTGGTTGAATTGCTTGGCAGCCTGTGTTCAGTCCCCTGAATGTACACAGTGGGAAGAGGGAGTCAACTCCCACGCGTTGTCCTCTGACCTCCACTTGTAGGCCATGGCACCCATCCACATAAATAAATGCAATAAGTAATAAAAGATGTTTAAAAATAAAAACATTGAAACACTGTAGACACTAATAAGAGAGAAAACCAGAAAATTGTGCATAGAGTAATGTCTCTAACATTAGAAGTGAACTTTGTTAGTGTGTTCTTTTCTGTTTGCACACAGGGAACGTAGGCCTTCTCTGCTCATTCACACAGGTTATTCATTAGTCCTCCCCTCTGAGCAAAGAATGTTTGAGAACCAGGGACACAGGGAGAGATAGATAGACTCGCTGCCCTCCCGGAACTTCTGTGTTTAGCAGAGAAGGCAGCTGTTACTCAGACGATTGCACAAGTTATTAGTTAATTATGCAATGGCAGAATGAGTAAAGGATGGAACGAGGTGACATGGCCACGAGCGAGGGCAGGCTAACCCAGCTCAGAGCTGGAGGATGGACGGAACTGCAGAGCAAGGGCAGGAAGTAGAACCTCTACAGAGCGCATATGTCATTTTCATCAGAAAATGGCATTTTGAACTTTTAAAAGAGAAATAGCTGCCATCTCTCTCTCTCTCTCTCTCTCTCCCTTTGTTCCTGAAACCCACAGCTGCACAACGCCAGACGTTTCTACTCGCCGCTCCCTCGATTGGGGAGCAAGATCCAGTTTGATGATGAGACGTTTTCTCTCGAATTGTAGTACAGCGACTGAAGGAGATGGAGATAGTTCAGATAATAAATTCAGACAGAAAAGCTGTAAAGTAAAATGATGGTTAAATAGCCTCCTTGCCTGGGGCGTACATTAGGGAACAGATTTGTGACCTTTGAAAATCCATCCACCAAAAATAGTCTTGCCAGTGACCTTCAGGAGAATAAGAGCCGGCATCTATGCAGGCCGAGGTTCTGTTTTTATAGGTTCAAAATTAAGGACCACAGGAAGAACAAAGGACAAGAACTGTTTTGAAATCTGCACAAATGGATCAGTAATGGAATTTTCCTCAAGTTTCATGTACAAAGCCGCTGTTGCTGGAAGGATGCTACAGAGTAAGGGCTCTAAGTGCCTTCCCTTACACTCCCCTGGTATCATTCTCAAGAGATTAGTCTTTGATCTCTTTGAAACACATTCATCACTGAGTTATCCAACACATGCTTGCATTCGGCATTTCTGTAGGCATTGAGAATTCAAGGTGAAGAAGACGCTTGATGCCCTTGGCCTTGAGGCCTTCAGTCTTACTATCATAGGCGTTATAACAGAAATACCTGTAGGATGTGACAGGTGTGAGAGTGTGCAACCTCACTGGGACTGCACCTTCGGCGAGGATAGAAGAGAAACCACCTCCGTATTAAATGTGCAGCAATGGTTTGTTTTTTAAAAATTACATTTGTTAATATTATTACTGTTGATGATGATGGTGGTGGTGGTGATAGGACTGGCATGAGTGTGTGTGTGTGTGTGTGTGTGTGCGTGTGCGTGTGTGCGCACACACGCACACACACATTCCAGAGTGTGTATGTGTGCATGTGTGTTCTGGTGCACACCTGACATGATGTGCACGCAGAAGTTTGATGACAGCTTTCATGACTCAGTTATCTCCTTTCACTGTGAGTTCTATGGAGTGGCATCATCAGGTTTGCTTGACAAACACTTTTACCCACCCAGTCACCTCTTCAGTCACATTTATGATTCTTACAGTGTTGCGGCCTGCCCGCAGTCCACAACACGAACGGTTCAACTGAGAATGGCAGTTCAGGCTGAAAAGAGAGGAATCTAGACGGAGCGGAAGAAACAATGGAGCCAAGACAACAAGTTCTGATCAAGGCTCAATTTTACTATTTTGAGACACTCAGTTATAAAGGAAGGGGGAGGGAACCCAACTTCCCGCCAAGTAACTCAGGGTCCAGTAGCAGGACGAACACGTGTGTGCCTCCAGGCAGCAAAGGCAGGTTCCAGCAGTAGGTAGGCGTGGCAGGACGAATGAGCACGTAGCTCCACCCTTGAGCAAGCAGGTTCCAGGCTGGGGGAAGGGAGGCCACATTACAGTTACTATCATCTCTAGGAAAACAAAAACAAAAACAAAACATAGCTAGGCCTATTAACACCCATTAACCATGCCATGAAAAAAAATCACCAAGTAGCCAGGGTGCGATGGCCTGGTGGTCCAAAGCAAGTGTCCTGGTTTACAGCTCTGCGGTTAAAAGTCCGAATTCGATGGGGTGGCTGCCCTACTTCTGGAGGCTTTGGGAGAATCCACGTCCTTCTTCCAGGACTCTCTCCCAACCCTTGGCTCTTGGCCTTCACTCTGGCCACTGCTTCTGTCTTTGCATCTCTTCCGTAGCCCATTGCCTCATCTTTAAGGACCCCTATGATCTGAATTCTCTCAATAACTCAGTAGAATTCCCCTTTCTCAAAATGCCAAGTTTAATCACATCTTAAAATCTTTCATGTGAAGTAACATGTTCTCGGGTTTACAGGGTTCGTCCATATCTGTCTGGAGCCATTGTCCTGCTTGCGATGACGTCCTTACGGTAAATTTCTACAAAGAATGCTCATTCCTCTGTCTCTTCCCCCCAGGATCCTCCTATGGCTGGATTGTCACTTTTCACTGCTGTTATAAAAACACTATTACCAAGGCGACTTATAGAAAGAAGATGGCTTAAGTTTCCCGAGGAGAGTCTGTAACATCAGAAAGGCATGGCTGTAGTCAGCTAGAACCACACACAAACTCAGAGAGAAACTACATGTCGGGCAAGATAATAAGCTGTCAAAGCTCTCCCCACTAAGGACGTGCTTCCTCCAGCAAGGCTGAACCTCCTCAGACACCACCACCAACTGGAGATCAAGTGTCAAAATATCTGAGCTTTGGGGGGACATTTCTCATTTGAAACCCCCTCCCCAGAAGAGTCATTCAGGATGCCTTACAGTTTACAGGACATGCTGTAATCAAAGTAACTATTAAATATTCCCAAGATTTCTGAGACTTGCAAAGGACGTTTAATAAATTTAAAAAAATGTACAATTAAATAAAAAACAATTAAGAAAAATACATTGCATTTGTAGGGACCTCTCAGTTCAAGAAGAACTGAATCTCCCGTCAGTCAGCTTTGTGTGAAGATAACTAGAGGCTTCTGGGTTGACATGAGAGGATTTTAACAACCTTCCGATTGCTAAAGAGTTTGACATGACTTTATGTCCAGGTCATGATGGCATTTTAATAGCAGCACAAGGTTTTAAACAGGAGACACGGAAGGGCAGTTGCTCTCCTTTGGCACTAGAGGTCAGTCTGCAGCGAATTAGCAGGTCATAGGTGGAAGTGGACTGTGGCGCAATAACAAACACTGTTGTTATCAGTTCACTGAACGGATGGAAGAAAGGCATTTCAAGTCAAGCCAAATGCAGCTGAAGGTGACGCAGTATCAAAATTAGACTGAAACTGGTGCAGATGCACTGGAACCCAGGTCTGCTTTAATTATCCTTTCCTGTTCGCATCTTACTCTATTCCTACAATTTCCCTTTAGTAAATTTAACCCTGCTCAAAAAAAATATGTTGGCTGTTAGATATGACATGATTTAGCCAAATGCTTTGGATTTTGATTGTCATAGCAAATAAATTTTCCTGTGGCAATTAAACTATAGGGTGCAAATCACATTGGGGGAATCTCAGAGATTGTGATTGGCCCTGATGAAATTCATCTTTTCCACACACATTATTTTGTAACACTTATGTGGTAGTCACAAAAGTATTTTTAATAGATGTATGTACATTTGTCTTTCAAATTGCTTCAGGTAAATATTTACCCCAGACTTTACCCACTCTACTTCATGTGGTCTCCGTGCTTGAAAGAATGGTAGTATGATGTATTCATTGGGATAGACTAGATATCCAAAAGGTCTTTTGGATAGCTGGTCTTCTCTTGATCCAAGTTTAACCCCCAGAACCTACATAAAAAAGCCAAGTGTGGTGGCATGCTTGCAGTCTCAATGTGTGGGTTACAGGCTGCTTGGGCTCACCAGTCAGCCTCCCTAAATCATTGAGCTTCAAGCCAATGAGAGACCCTGTCTCACAAAACAAGGAGGCTCCTGAGGAATGACACCGAGGTTGTCCTCTGGTCTCCATACACAAATGCATACATGTGCACATGTACTTCTTGCACACACATACATACAATTGCATACATACAAATGGATATACTCAGGTGTGCCTTTCTAGAAGTGATCTGTCTCTTGTTCCGAGTTATAAGTCATCACTATGTTCTTTTGGTTGCTACTTACTTCAAAGCCCCTCTTGCTTTTTGTCATTTTTCCTAAACTCTTTTTTTCCTTTTTTTTTATTAGATATTTTCTTTATTTACATTTCAAATGCTATCCCGAAAATTCCCTATATCCTCCCCCGCCCTGCTCCCCTACCCACCCACTCCCACTTCTTGGCCCTGGCATTCCCCTGTACTGGGGCATATAAAGTTTGTAATACCAAGGGGCCTCTCTTCCCAATGATGGCCGACTAGGTCATCTTCTGCTACATATGCAGCTAGAGACACAGCTCTGGGAGGGGGCGGGTACTGGTTAGTTCATATTGTTGTTCCACCTATAGGGTCACAGACCCCTTCAGCTCCTTGGGTGCTTTCTCTAGCTCCTCCATTGGGGGCCCTGTGTTCCATCCAATAGCTGACTGTGAGCATCCACTTCTGTATTTGCCAGGCACTGGCATAGCCTCATATAAGACAGCTATATCAGGGTCCCTTCAGCAAAATCTTACTGGCAGATGCAATAGTGTCTGGTTTTGGTGGCTGATTATGGGATGGATCCCCGGGTGGGGTAGTCCCTGGATGGTCTATCCTTTTGTCTTAGCTCCAAACTTTGTCTCTAAGTCCTTCCATGGGTGTTTTGTTCCCTATTCTGAGGAATGAAGTATCCACATGTTTTTCCTAAACTCTTAACACTGCTCCAAGCTATGGTTGGCTGTAGTAGCAGTTTTCCAAATGCTCTATTCAGCACATTCTCCTGATTGGGCCTGGTATGATCACCCCCACTCATCCCTGAACCCTCAAAGCCCGAAGGACAGGGGACATCTACTTACCAAGACAGCCTCCTTCGTAACAGCCTGTATTGTGTTCTCTGAACTGCAAGTCCAATGTAACCCTCACCATTCCTCTGTTAATTTAAACTTCTTTCTGCTCTGGAGTGTGCACACAGGTTGCTGTGTTTGTCCTGACAGCTTTTCTGTTTGTCCTCTGCTTCACTGTGACTTTCTCTTCTCCTTGGAGTCTGTTGGCCACTGGCCCTCGTAGAAAAAGGGAGCAGAAGTGGGGGACCAGGGTTCAGAAAGCTAAGAATATCAATGGATTGACTTCTGGGATCAACTTCAGTGAGACAGTTCAACTTAATTCGGAGCTGTATAGATCTTGGGGAGTGTGTGGGGATTTACAAGGTGGGTGAATGTTATTGGTGGGGGGTAGGCCTTGGGAATGCTTCATTTACATGACTTTCAAGAAGAACCTGCTGAGCAGGTTTTTATGTGACTCTCCCCAGAGATTTTGGAGGGTTACTGGTGGGAAGGGATGATTGGTCATAACACAGTACCTAATTATCATATGCTGTGAGGGGATGAGAGGGACTTATGAGCTGAATCATGCCTCTCTTGCAGGAAGCTCTAGAGCAGGGTCATCCTCCAGATAAGGTCAGGTGCCTGTGGTTGGAGACATTCTCCAGAGATCAGTGGAGAAGGAGAAACCCCACTGAGAAAGGGCACCCTCCATTTTGTGCCCATCTTGGAGAGCTGTCTGGACATGTGATCTGAATAGCAGGAACTTCCAGCACTTAGTTAACATATTAATTTTAGCTTAATCATTTCCCCCTGGGAAACCTACTTTGGCTTTTCTTAAGTGATTAGACCTTCCTTTAGAAACTCTCCTGTTAGCCTTTGGTATGTGGTTAACAGCCTCTGTTATCAGTGTCTAGTTCCTCTAAGCTGTAAGGTAAGAAACTTGCTCTACTTATGTTTTTGTGTGTGTGTGTGTTTCCCATGTCTGGCACAATGTAGTAAATAGCTGATGTCAACTAAATATCTGTTGATGGAAAGAATATTTTAGCCATGTTCATTATATATATGTATATATATGCATATATATATATCCATCTCTCTCTCTCTCTCTCTCTCTCTCTCTCTCTCTCTCTCTCTCTCTCTCTCTCCATCCATCTGCCCGCCAGCCTGCCTACCCACCTACCTACCTACCTACCTATCTGGTGTATGTATGTATGTATGTATGTATGTGTATCTATGTGTATTTGTACATGCATGTGCATATGTGTGCACACTGGGGAGGCCAGAGGAGGACGTTACAAGCCTTCTACCACTCTCCTGTTATTCCCTTGAGACAGGGTCTTTCACAATTTGAAACTTGCAATTTTGGGTTAGGCCATTGAAGCTCTGAGATCCTCTTTCCCACCTCCTCCCCAGTGCTGGGGTGACAGGCACATAGGGCTGTGCCCAGCTTCCTACCTGGGTGCTGGGGTCCCCTCAACTCAGGTCCTGTGCTTACACAGTAAGTGCTTTTACCCACTGAGCCTTCTTCCCAACCCCATAGTCATGGTCTTACTGCCTAAAGAGGAGAGAACCAGAGAAGAACACAGGATATGGAATGAGGATCGGTGAGAAGGGAGGCAGGATGCACTGATCCAGTCAAGGCACTTCTGAGTCTGTGAGGTCAGTCTCTATTGTCATTGTATTGAAGGATGGCAAAACAGCATAGAAAGACTGTGTGTGTGTGTGTGTGTGTGTGTGTGTTGATCAGTCAAATGCTTGTTTCTCTTTCTATTGCTAGTTTAAGCCTCCATGAATTGATTTACTGAATAACCAAACAAGTTAGTGAAATGAATGATAAATTATAAACCATGCTCTCTCATATGTTCATAAATAAAATGGAATTATTTTCAATACTGCATGGTGTTTAAAACTGCCCCAATGTCCCTTTGGATGTGAAACTGGTATAATAGCCTGTACTTGGAAAGTAGAGGTTTTTGATGAAAACTAAAAAAGAAAAATATGGAGACTTACTTCTTTGATAATTGATATTATAATCTAAGAACTACTGATGGATATAGTGGAAAGCAAGAAAACCATTAATTGTGAAACAAAAACAAAATAGGAACTGCTAGTTCCTACCAATATTAGTAATTAATATTGAGTCATAACATAAAGCATGAAAGAGAAATGGAAAAAATATACCGTAGAATCAAAAGGGCAATTCACCGATTTTTTTTTTATTTTATTTTATATTTTTATTACATATTTTCCTCAATTACATTTCCAATACTATCCCAAAAGTCCCCCATAGCGCCCCCCACTTCCCTACCCACCCATTCCCATTCTTTTGGCCCTGGCATTCCCCTATATTGGGGCATATAAAGTTTGCAAGTCCAATGGGCCTCTCTTTCCATTGATGGCCGACTAGGCCATCTTTTGATACATATGCAGCTAGAGACAAGAGCTCCAGGGTTCTGGTTAGTACATCATGTTGTTCCAACAATAGGGTTGCAGATCCCTTTAGCTCCTTAGGTACTTTCTCTAGCTTGTCCATTGGGAGCCCTGTGATACATCCAATAGCTGACTGTGAACATCCACTCCTGTGTTTGCTAGGCCCCGGCATCGTCTCACAAGAGACAGCTATATTTGGGTCCTTTCAGCAAAATCTTGCTAGTATATGCAATGGTGTCAGCGTTTAGAAGCTGATTATGGGATGGATCCCTGGATACAGCAGTCTCTAAATGGTCCATCCTTTCATCCCAGCTACGAACTTTGTCTCTGTAACTCCTTCCCTGGGTGTTTTGTTCCCAATTCTAAGAAGGTGCACAGTGTCCACACTTTGGTCTTCATTCTTCTTGAGTTTCATGCGTTTATCAAATTGTATCTTATATCTTGGGTATCCTAAGTTTTGGGCTAATATCCACTTATCAATGAATACATATTGTGTGAGTTCTTTTGTGATTGTGTTACTTCACTCAAGATGATGCCCTCCAGGTCCATCCATTTGGCTAGGAATTTCATAAATTCATTCTTTTTAATAGCTGAGTAGTACTCCATTGTGTAAATGTACCATAATTTCTGTATCCATTCCTCTGTTGAGGGACATCTGGGTTCTTTCCAGCTTCTGGCTATTATAAATAGGGCTGCTATGAACATAGTGGAGCATGTGTCCTTTTTACCGGTTGGGACATCTTCTGGATATATGCCCAGGAGAGGTATTGCTGGATCCTCCGGTAGTACTATGTCCAGTTTTCTGAGGAACCGCCAAACTGATTTCCAGAGTGGTTGTACAAGCTTGCAATCCCACCAACAATGGAGGAGTGTTCCTCTTTCTCCACATCCTCGCCAGCATCTGCTGTCACCTGAATTTTTGATCTTAGCCATTCTGACTGGTGTGAGGTGGAATCTCAGGGTTGTTTTGATTTGCATTTCCCTGATGATTAAGGATGTTGAACATTTTTTCAGGTGCTTCTCTGCCATTCGGTATTCCTCAGGTGAGAATTCTTTGTTCAGTTCTGAGCCCCATTTTTTAATGGGGTTATTTGACTTTCTGGAGTCCACCTTCTTGAGTTCTTTATATATATTGGATATTAGTCCCTTATCTGATTTAGGATAGGTGAAGATCCTTTCCCAATCTGTTGGTGGTTTTTTTGTCTTATTGATGGTGTCTTTAGCCTTGCAGAAGCTTTGTAGTTTCATGAGGTCCCACTTGTCAATTCTCGATCTTACAGCACAAGCCATTACTGTTCTATTCAGGAATTTTTCCCCTGTGCCCATATCTTCAAGGCTTTTCCCCACTTTCTCCTCTATAAGTTTCAGTGTCTCTGGTTTTATGTGAAGTTCCTTGATCCACTTAGACTTGACCTTAGTACAAGGAGATAGGAATGGATCGATTCGCATTCTTCTACATGTTAACAACCAGTTGTGCCAGCACCATTTGTTGAAAATGCTGTCTTTCTTCCACTGGATGTTTTTAGCTCCCTTGTCGAAGATCAAGTGACCGTAGGTGTGTGGGTTCATTTCTGGGTCTTCAATTCTATTCCATTGGTCTATTTGTCTGTCACTATACCAGTACCATGCAGTTTTTATCACAATTGCTCTGTAGTAGAGCTTTAGGTCCGGCATGGTGATTCCACCAGAGGTTCTTTTATCCTTGAGAAGAGTTTTTGCTATCCTAGGTTTTTTGTTATTCCAGATGAATTTGCAGATTGCACTTTCTAATTCGTTGAAGAATTGATTTGGAATTTTGATGGGGATTGCATTGAATCTGTAGATTGCTTTTGGCAAGATAGCCATTTTTACAATGTTGATCCTGCCAATCCATGAGCATGGGAGATCTTTCCATCTTCTGAGATCTTCTATAATTTCTTTCTTCAGAGACTTGAAGTTTTTATTATACAGATCTTTCACTTCCTTAGTTAGAGTCACGCCAAGATATTTTATATTATTTGTGACTATTGAGAAGGGTGTTGTTTCCCTAATTTCTTTCTCAGCCTGTTTATTCTTTGTGTAGAGAAAGGCCATTGATTTGTTTGAGTTAATTTTATATCCAGCTACTTCACCGAAGCTGTTTATCAGGCTTAGGAGTTCTCTGGTGGAATTTTTAGGGTCACTTATATATACTATCATATCATCTGCAAAAAGTGATATTTTGACTTCATCTTTTCCAATTTGTATCCCTTTGATCTCCTTTTGTTGTCGAATTGCTCTGGCTAGGACTTCAAGTACAATGTTGAATAGGTATGGAGAAAGTGGACAGCCTTGTCTAGTCCCTGATTTTAGAGGGATTGCTTCAAGCTTCTCACCATTTACTTTGATGTTGGCTACTGGTTTGCTGTAGATTGCTTTTATCATGTTTAGGTATGGGCCTTGAATTCCTGATCTTTCCAAGACTTTTATCATGAATGGGTGTTGGATCTTGTCAAATGCTTTTTCCGCATCTAAGGAGATGACCATGTGGTTTTTGTCTTTGAGTTTGTTTATATACTGGATTACGTTGATGGATTTCCGTATATTGAACCATCCCTGCATCCCAGGGATGAAACCTACTTGGTCAGGATGGATGATTGTTTTGATGTGTTCTTGGATTCGGTTAGCAAGAACTTTATTGAGGATTTTTGCATCAATATTCATAAGGGATATTGGTCTGAAGTTTTCTATCTTTGTTGGGTCTTTTTGTGGTTTAGGTATCAGAGTAATTGTGGCTTCGTAGAATGAGTTGGGTAGAGTACCTTCTGTTTCTATTTTGTGGAATAGTTTGTGAAGAACTGGGATTAGATCTTCTTTGAAGGTCTGATAGAACTCTGCACTAAACCCATCTGGTCCTGGGCTTTTTTTAGTTGGGAGACTATTAATGACTACTTCTATTTCTTTGGGGGATATAGGGCTGTTTAGATCATTAACCTGATCTTGATTCAACTTTGGTACCTGGTATCTGTCTAGGAACTTCTCCATTTCATCCAGGTTCTCCAGTTTTGTTGAATATAGCCTTTGGTAGAAGGATCTGATGGTGTTTTGGATGTCTTCAGGATCTGTTGTTATGTCTCCTTTTTCATTTCTGATTTTGTTAATTAGGATGCTTTCCCTGTGCCCTCTAGTGAGTCTGGCTAAGGGTTTATCTATCTTGTTGATTTTCTCAAAGAACCAGCTCCTTGATTGGTTGATTCTTTGAATAGTTTTTCTTGTTTCCACTTGGTTGATTTCACCCCTGAGTTTGATTATTTCCTGCCATCTACTCCTCTTGGGTGAATTTGCTTCCTTTTGTTCTAGTGCTTTTAGGTGTGTTGTCAAGCTGCTAATGTGTGCTCTCTCTAGTTTCCTTTTGGAGGCACTCAGAGCTATGAGTTTTCCTCTTAGAAATGCTTTCATTGCGTCCCATAAGTTTGGGTATGTTGTGGCTTCATTTTCATTGAACTCTAAAAAGTCCTTAATTTCTTTCTTTATTCCTTCCTTGACCAAGGTATCATTGAGAAGAGTGTTGTTCAGTTTCCACGTGAAGGTTGGCTTTCTATTATTTATTTTGTTATTGAAGATCAGCCTTAGTCCATGGTGATCTGATAGGATGCATGGGACAATTTCAATATTTTTATATCTGCTGAGGCCTGCTTTGTGACCAATTATGTGGTCAATTTTGGAGAAGGTACCATGAGGTGCTGAGAAAAAGGTATATCCTTTTGTTTTAGGATAGAATGTTCTGTAGATATCTGCCAGATCCATTTGATTCATAATTTCTGTTAGTTTCACTGTGTCCCTGTTTAGTTTCTGTTTCCATGATCTGTCCATTGGTGAAAGTGGTGTGTTGAAGTCTCCCACTATTATTGTATGAGGTGCAATGTGTGCTTTGAGCTTTACTAAAGTTTCTTTAATGAATGTGGCTGCCTTTGTATTTGGAGCATAGATATTCAGGATTGATAGTTCCTCTTGGAGGATTTTACCTTTGATGAGTATGAAGTGTCCCTCCCTGTCTTTTTTGATGACTTTGGGTTGGAAGTCAATCTTATCAGATATTAGAATGGCTACTCCAGCTTGTTTCTTCATGCCATTTGCTTGGAAAATTGTTTTCCAGCCTTTCATTCTGAGGTAGTGTCTATCCTTTTCTCTGAGATGAGTTTCCTGTAAGCAGCAAAATGTTGGGTCTTGTTTGTGTAGCCAGTTTGTTAGTCTATGTCTTTTTATCGGGGAGTTGAGTCCATTGATATTAAGAGATATTAAGGAAAAGTAATTGTTGTTTCCTGTTATTTTTGTTGTTAAAGTTGGCATTTTGTTCTTGTGGCTGTCTTCTTTTAGGTTTGTTGAGGGATTACCTTCTTGTTGTTTCTAGGGCGTGGTTCCTGTCCTTGTATTGGTTTTTTTCTGTTATTATCCTTTGAAGGGCTGGATTCATGGAGAGATAATGTGTGAATTTGGTTTTGTCGTGGAATACTTTGGTTTCTCCATCTATGTTAATTGAGAGTTTGGCTGGGTATAGTAGCCTGGGCTGGAATTTGTGTTCTTTTAGTGTCTGTATAACATCCGTCCAGGATCTTCTGGCTTTCATAGTCTCTGGTGAAAAATCTGGTGTAATTCTGATAGGCTTGCCTTTATATGTTACTTGGCCTTTTTCTCTTACTGCTTTTAGTATTCTATCTTTATTTAGAGCATTTGTTGCTCTGATTATTATGTGTCGGGAGGTGTTTCTTTTCTGGTCCAGTCTATTTGGAGTTCTGTAGGCTTCTTGTATGTTCATGGGCATCTCTTTCTTTAGATTTGGGAAGTTTTCTTCTATAATTTTGTTGAAGATGTTTGCTGGTCCTTTGAGTTGAAAATCTTCATTCTCATCCACTCCTATTATCCGTAGGTTTGGTCTTCTCATTGCGTCCTGTACTTCTTGGATGTTTTGAGTTAGGATCTTTTTGCATTTTACATTTTCCTTGATTGTTGTGCCGATGTTCTCTATGGAATCTTCTGCACCTGAGATTCTCTCTTCCATCTCTTGTATTCTGTTGCTGATGCTCGTATCTATGGTTCCAGATTTCTTTCCTAGGGTTTCTATCTCCAGTGTTGCCTCATTTTGGGTTTTCTTTATTGTGTCTACTTCCCTTTTTAGGTCTAGTATGGTTTTGTTCATTTCCATCATCTGTTTGGATGTGTTTTCCTGTTTTTCTGTAAGGACTTCTATCTGTTTGATTATTTTATCGTGTTTTTCTTTAAGGATTTGTAACTCTTTAGCAGTGTTCTCCTGCAATTCTTTAAGGGATTTTTGTGCTTTCTCTTCATTGTCTTCTGCCTGTTTAGCAGTGTTCTCCTGCATTTCTTTAAGTGTGTTATTAAAGTCCTTCTTGAAGTTCTCTATCATCATCAGGAGATATGCTTTTAAATCCGTGTCTAGCTTTTCCGGTGTGTTGGGGTGCCCTGGACTGGGCGAAATGGGGGTGCTGGGTTCTGATGATGGTGAGTGGTCTTGTTTTCTGTTAGTAAGATTATTACGTTTACCTTTCGCCATCTGGTAATCTCTGGGGTTAGTTGTTATCGTTGTCACTGTTTAAAGATTGGAGCAGAAGCTGTGTTCCACTCACCAGCAGTCTCTAAATCCTGCGGCGGGTGTCGTGGGTAGCTGACGTTACCCTGGTGCTGGTCCAGCCGGAAGAGGCCTGTGGTTGTACACAGGCCGTTTTTCTGCTTCCCTAACTAATGCAGTCTCTGGTCCCGCGTGCAATTGGATTGGAGCAGAAGCTGTGTTCCACTCTCCAGAAGTCTTAAGATCCTGTGGTGGGTGTTGTGGGTAGCTGGTGAGTGTCAGCCGACCCTGCGCCTCAGCTGCCCCGGTGCTTTTCTGACCGGAAGAGGGTTGTGGCCCTATGTAGGCCGGATTTCTCTCTCCCCAACCAGAGCAGTCTCAGGTCCCGCGTGATTGGACTGGAACAGAAGCTGTGTTCCACTCACCAAAAGTCCCAAAATCCTGCGGCGGGGGTCGTGGGTAGCTGGCGGGTGTCAGGCAACCCTGTGCTCCCGCTACCCTGGCACTGATCCGGCCGGATGAGGCCTGTGGCCCTACTCAGGCCGGTTTCTGCTTCCCTAACTAATGCAGTCTCAGGTCCCGCGCAATTGGATTGGAGCAGAACCTGTGTTCCACTCACCAGCAGTCCCAAAATCCTGCGGCGGGGGTCGTGGGTAGCTGGCGGGTGTCAGGCAACCCTGCGCTTCCGCTACCCCGGCGCTGATCCGGCCGGATGAGGCCTGTGGCCCTACTCAGGCCGGTTTCTGCTTCCCTAACTAATGCAGTCTCAGGTCCCGCGCAATTGGATTGGAGCAGAAGCTGTGTTCCACTCACCAGCAGTCCCAAAATCCTGCGGCGGGGGTCGTGGGTAGCTGGCGGGTGTCAGGCAACCCTGCGCTTCCGCTACCCCGGCGCTGATCCGGCCGGATCAATTCACCGATTTTTATTAGGAAACAAACAAACAACAAAAAAGTAGAAACAGGCCAGGCAGTGGTGGTTCATGCCTCTACTTCTAGCACTCAGGAAGCAGATATCTGGGCTACATAGTGAGTTCCAGGACAGCCAGGGTTACACAGAGAAACTGTATAACAAAACAAAAAGTGAAAGTTTTAATAACTTTTATGTCAAGATGAGGAAATCTTTACTATTAAAATAATGAAATAATACTGGACAAAAATAATATGCATTTTTGCATCTAAATGCAAAATGAATATTCTAGATGATGTACATATGTATTTTTTACATAATGAAAACTAATATCTAACAAGGATTTTAACAGATATTGAAAATACCTTTTGATAATTATCTAAATTTTTCTGATAGTTTTGAAAATTTTATTTAAAAAGTAGTAACTGATCAGAAAACACAAATAATAAGTTACACGTGGAAGACTATATTTTAAAAGATGTCAATTTTTATTAAATTAATTGATTTTTAATAACACCAGTAGAATTCCATTTAGCATTTCTTTTCTGATAGCCTGAAAAAAGTTATGAGATTTAATAGTAAAAGCATTAATTAAAAGGCCTTTGACCTTCCAGTCTGTGCCAGTGCCCTGAGCAGATCTTGGGTGCTGGCTCTACAACATCCAGAGGGAGCCTGACTCCCAGGTGCTCTGAAATGCCCAGGATCATAGGACCACAGAACAGGCTGGACTCCCAGGAGATCAGACACTCCAGGAGTACTGGATCTCTGACACACTCAAGATCACAGCTCAGGCCACAACATCTTTCCCAACACCCAGTATGACTGGGACCCATACAGGAACCAGGGAAACGCAAACCCCAGCCCATCCAGAGACATGGGTTACTTCCAGCTTGCACCTATGCCCAGAGCAAACCCAGGGCTCTGGCTCCCCACCCACCCCTTGCAACACCCAGAGAAAGCTTGAATCCCAGGAGCTCTGACACAACAGGATCTCAGGAGCTTGGTCACACCAGGATTTCAGGATCCCAGAGGCAGCTTGATTACCAGGAGCTCTGACACACCCAGGACCAAAGGATCCCAGGATCCCAGAATCACAGGATCACAGAGACAGCTGGGTTCTGAGGAGTTCTGACACAACCAGGATCACAAGAGGGGCAGGCTCTAGTCAGAGACAGCAAGGGCAGGAAGGACTACAGATAACCGGGTGGTGAGAGGCAAACACAAGAACATAAGCAACAGAAACCAAGGTTACTTGGCATCACCAAAACCCAGTTCTCTCACTACAGCAAGTCCTGGATACCTCATAACACCTGAAAAGCAAGATTCAAATTTAAAATCATATCTCATGATGATGATAGAAGACTGTAATAAGGACATAAATGACATCCTTAAAGAAATACAGGAGAACACAGGTAAACAAAAAGAAGCCCTTAAGGAGGAAACACAAAAATCCTTTAAAGAATTACAGGAATACACAATCAAACAGGTGAAGGAAATGAACAAAACCATCCAGGATCTAAAAATGGAAATAGAAACAATAAAGAAATCACAAAGGGAGACAACCCTGGAGATAGAAAACCTAGGAAAGAGATCAGGAGTCATAGATGCAGGCATCACCAATAGAATATAAGAGATAGAAGAGAGAATATCAGGTGCAGAAGATACCATAGAAAAACTTGACACAATAGTCAAAGAAAATGCAAAAGGCAAAACCACTCCTGGGCATATACCCAAAAGATGCTTCAACATATAGCAAGGACACATGCTCTACTATGATCATAGCAGCCTTATTTAGAATAGCCAGAAGCTGGAAAGTACCCAGATGTCCCTCAACAGAAGAATGGATACAGAAAATGTGGTACATTTACACAATGGAGTACTACTCAGCTATTAAAAACAACGACTTCATGAAGTTCTTAGGCAAATGGATGGAACTAGAAAATATCATCCTGAGTGAGGTAACTCAATCACAAAAGAACACACATGGTATGCAGTCACTGATAAATACATATTACCCTAATAACCCAAGATACAATTCACAGACTACATGAAGTTCAAGAGGAAGGAAGAACAAAGTGTGAATGCTTCAGTCCTTTGTAGAAAGGGGAACAAAATATTAATGGGAGCCAATAAAGAGACAAAGTGTGGAGCAGAGACAAAGGAAAGGCCATCCACCCTGAGACTGCCCCACCTGTGGATCCATCTCATATACAGTCACCAAACCCAGACACTAGTGTGGATGCCAAGAAGTGCTTGTTGACAGGAGCCCGATATAGCTGTCTCCTGAGAGGCACTGCCAGAGCCTGACAAATACAGAGGTGGATGCTTGCAGCCAACCATTGGACTCATCATGGGGACCCCAATGGAGGAGTTAGAGAAAGGACTGAAGGAGCTGAAGGGGTTTGCAACCTACAGGAAGAACAACAATATCAACCAACCAGACCCCCCTGCCCCCAAAGCTCCCAGGGACTAAACCACCAATCAAAGGGTGCACATGGAGTGACCCATGGCTCCAGCTGCATATGCAGCAGAGGATGATTTTGTTGGGCATCAGTGGGAGACGAGGCCCTTGGTCCTGTGAAGGCTAGATGACTCAGTGTAGGGAAATACTGGGAGAAGCAGTGGGAGGGGTGATGGGATAGAGGGTTTCCAGAGCAGAAACATGGAAAGAGGATAACATTCAAAATGTAAATAAAATATCCAATAAAAGAAAAAAAAAAGGGCTTTTGTGGGGAGTGAAGAGAGAGCTCAGTGGTTAAGAGTACTGGCTGCTCTTGCAAAGGTCCTGGGTTTAGTTTCCAGAACCCACGTGGTGATTTAACAACCATCTCTGGTTCTAGAGCATCTGATGTCTACTTCTGACCTCTGCAGGCAATGCACACACATTGTGCTTAGGCATATATGTAGGAAAAATATCCATACACGTTACATAAAATCCAAAAACTAAAGTTTTTTTTTTTTTTAAACAAAAAGGACACAAAACACTTTCAAGCAAAACTGGCCATGGTAGCATGTGTTTTTAATGTCAGCACGTGGGAGACAGAGGTAGGCAGGTCTCTCTGTGAGTTCAAGGTAGCTTTAGGTCAGGCAGGGCTTCATAATGAGACCTTGTTTCAAAAAAAATTAAAAGAAATATTCAAAGAATAATTAAAATGGATGAGTAATAGTGTTACAACAAACATTTTTTTTTAATTAGAAAACAGAATGACCAGAAATACTGTATATTTTTTCCTTTCTGTATGGTGTCTGTGTGTACTTGTGTGTGTGTTTACAGGCCCACTTATGGAAGCCAGAGGCAGGTGTTGGGTACCACCTCTTTCTGACTTGATCTCTTGAAGCAACATCCTTCACTGAACCCATTTTTTTTTTCCTGTAGGTTGGCAGTCATTAAACCCCAGTGATCATATTTCCATTTTTGTCGTCCTTTAAGATTTAGAAATCTTGGACCACACAGTCAACTAACTGACAGCACCACACCAAAGGGAAACATTAAATATTGTGGATCCCCAAATTATCTTTTCAAAATTTCCTCCTTAAATATTGTGTCTATTTACACAGCTGAGTAAATAATTCTCCAATTAGGTTGCCCCGGCCACTCCGGAACCTGAATGGAGGAAGGTGTATGCGGTGGCAAACAAAACAACAAAATGAAGCAACAAAACAAAACAAAAACAACTCAAGACCACCACCGTGGAAGAACAAACCAAACCACACCCCCCCGTGCACGGCAGCGGCAGCGCTGCTTTACGGCACTCGCCCCGCCCCTTTGCTCTTCGGGGCGTGAGAAGCCGGCAAACATGGCGGCCCCCTGCTTCCTCACTCTGCCGGCGGCTACCCTGGCCGCCTTGGCGCTCTTGTCTCTCGGCAGCTCCGCCGCTGGTCACATCGAGGTAGGCATCGGTGTCTGTTGAGGACCGACCCCAGGGAGGACCGTGTGGCTGTGAGCGCCTCAGGTGCGGGACGCACGGCCCCTGAGGGCAGCCGCCTGCAGCGTCTTCCTTCCCCGGGCTGTGTTGTGGGACACAGGACCGTCCGTCCTGAGGACAGGTACCCGGCACAGCCTTTTAGATTGCCCTGTTAAGAGCGCGAAGCCGCCGGTGACGAGGGAGGAGGACCCGGTCCTGTGCTCCTGTGACAGGCAGGGCACGCGTGGGGACTGTCATGGCTTTGGTGTTTTGCTCTTCAGCCCCGACCTCCTCCCTGAGGCTGCAGGACGTCTGGTTTTTCTTTCCGATGCTGTAACCAGCGATTTCCCCGGCGACGCGACTTGCGTTTCTAGCATTATTTTTTAGACCTGTTTGCCTGCTCAGGAGCCCCGGCGTCCGCACACATTGTAAAAACACCTCGTCCAAGTTTATCTCACCGAGGCTGCCCTAGTCTCCTAACTCAGCCGGGGCAGTTCTGGTTTAGTCTGTTCTCTAAGCTGAGGTCGGAGTAACTTTTCAAATGCTGACCTGATCGTGTCACCCAGGCCCCCTTCTTGAAATCTCTTGCTCCCTCTTTAAATGTCTAGGTTTGTTAAGCTTTCAGTTTCTCAAACCACTGGGACCCTTCTGCCATTGGCCCAATTTTTTTTTGGGGGGGGGGTCTGGAATTGTCTTTTCATCTTTTGGATATTCGCCCAAAATGTCACTTCTGTAGGGAAACTTTCCCTGACAAAGTCATGTTCCCCTGTTACAATTCCAGACCACATTTGGTGTCTTTATATATTGTGTGGTGAGTTCTTTGCTAATGTGTATCTATGTAACTGGACAGTAATCTCTGATGAAGGCACGCACTGCGATCCGCTGTCCCCCGACAGGATAGATGTCTAAGCACACAGTGAATCAGTAATTATACATAGTAGTGCAGTGCATTTACATGTCCACCTGCATTAAACTCTGATGTGCTTGAGAGAAGATTGCATGCCTTTTGGTGATTTTCCTATCACCGTATTCCGTGGTGCTTGGCACGTAGAAGGTGCTCTGTTAACTAAATGTTGACTGAGTAACTGTTACATTGCCTGCCACAGAGTTCTCAGTAAAATTTCAATGGAGCCAATGGAGCGACAAGTTTGAGCCTGGAATGACAAGTTTGAGCCTGGAAAGGACGCTAGAGATTATTTAGATCAAATCTCATTTTCTTTTGGAGAAATTCAAGCCTAAAGTGCAAACTGACTTGCCCCGGTGTCATGTACAGCTCAATTTTAGCTCAGGCCTTCCCATGCCTAAACCAGGGGTTATCCACAGTAGCACCCTGCTTGCTGCTTTCTTCAGTGTCTGGGCAGCTATTAGGAACGGTTTTGGGGGTTGAGGGTGGTTGTAGCGGTGGGTCTATTCCCACACTTGTTTGGAACTTTTTGTCTCTGAAAGTTTCCTGCTAGCCACACAGCCGAAATCGCCATTTGTTAGACAATCACTTTGTTGCATTCTCTGCTCCTACATTGTGAGTCTGCTACCAGCTTTGTAGATGATGAAGGCTGGGGGGTGGGGGAGTGGGGGTGGGTGAGTGGAGGTAAGCTCTAAGGTATGCTCAAATCAGCGAGTGGTAGGTAGATCCAGGTTTGAATTCAGATGTGCCAACTGCTCTAGTAATGTGCCCCAGTTAGAGCTTAGCTCCTGTGGGAAGAGGGGATTGTAATGTTCACAATAAACTACTAGTGCCCAAGAAGAGGAGGAGCACAGTGAGAGCATGAGTCATGGTAGGGAAGATGGCGTGTGTATGTGTGTGTGTGTGTGCGCGCGCGCGTGTGCGCGCGGCAGTTTTAAATGATAACCTAGTTTTAAAAACAGATAAATTCCATACAGGAAGACTAAAATGTGACTTCAGTAATTCACTTGCATTTGTTTAATGCTTCCTAGTTTTAAAGCAAGGACATACATGCAGCATACTTCTGTAGTTCTGTAAATGGCACTGGGGTGGGGTTGGCAGTGCTTTTTTTGCTCAGAGTGTGTGGAAGGGGACAAGAGGATTTACTTAGTTACGTACTTACTTCTCTGTGATAGAGATGAAATCCCGGGCTGATGGTTGGTAGGCAAATGCTCTGCCATTAGCTTACACCTTCAGCCCAGGAGCCAAGCATCCTAGTTAAGGTTACTTTGTTTAGTCGGTGTGTCAAGCAAGGCTGCAGCTTAATGTGCAGCTGTCTAGGTTAGGGCTTCTTCCTCAGGTAGTGCCTTAAATTAGGTAGGGCTTTTTGCACTGACATAGGATCTTTTAGAGGTTACATTAATTGGCATTTAGTTAATTAACATGAATTCCTTGTATGTAGCATGGGATGCTGTGGGTGTCAGAGGACAGCATAAGGGAGTCCGTTTTCTCTACTGTGGGATTGAACCCAGGTCCCCAGACTTGGCAGCAAGCACCTTTACCTGTTGAGCCTAAAGTACTTCCTAGTTTATGTTTGATTATCCTGTTCATAAGGCCAAGTACAGAATCTTCATAAACGAACTTGATTGCTAGTATAGAGAAGCCCCCAGGGGATAGGGGTGGCGCAGTGGTTAAGATCAGGAAGCTTTTCCAGAGGACCCAGGTTTGGTTCCCAGCACCTACTTTATGGTTCCCAGCTGTCTAGTACACCAGTCCCAGAGGGTCCAGTGCCTTCTTCTGACCTGTGTGGACACCAGGTGTGCCCTTGGTGCACATACATACATACGTACATACAGGCAAAGCATGTATACACATAAGTAAATCTAAAAATTCAAATAAAAAGGTCCAAGAGTCCTAAATGTTGTTTACCCCTCTTTAATTCTGGAAAAATCGTATGTTTTCATAAAATGTGTGTATGTGTGAATGATTTTGTCTTTATCTGACCCACAGGATCAAGCCGAACAGTTCTTTAGAAGTGGACACACAAATAACTGGGCTGTTTTGGTAAGTATGCTCTTCAAACATATATCTTGGTGCTCACATTAGATATGTATCTAAACAGTTGTGTGAATTGTGAATTACATTTTTAAAAATAAAATTTATCCCTTAAAATAAACATTTTGATAGAAAAAGAAAGCCCTCCCCCTCCCTCTATCTCTTCTCCCTTTCCCCCTCCCTCCCCCTCCCTCTGTCTCTTCTCCCTTTCCCCCTCCCTCTTCCTCTCCCACCCCACTTTGTCTCTCTGTGAAGAGGGGTCTTGTGTAGCCCAGGCTGGTTCAGACTCACTGTGCTGCTGAGGCTGGCCTTGAACTGCTGGCTCCCTTGCCTCTACCCCTGGTGTGCTGGGTTTACAGGTGTGGCCACTATAGAAAAAGCAGCAATTCTTTTTTTTGTTGTTTTTTAACTTTTATAAAATATATGTTTGAAGAGCATACTTACCAAAACAGCCCAGTCAATTTTAAATTGACAACAGCTACTAATATTTCTTACTTTAAAATTTTCTGCCAAGTGGTGATTTGCAAATAAATTCAAGAATATATTTGAGGTGCTGTCATTACAAGAAACACTTACAAATACAGAATTATTTTATGCTTGAAGTGAGTAATTACGTTTCTCTGAAGCACTAGTTTATAGATAACTATACTTCTGCTGTCTTCTTGAGTTTTATGTTTGCAAGAAGTGATAGTTGTAGAAAATTCAAATCATGCAGAAAGGTGTAAGAGAAGAAAAGACAAATTGCCTGTGTGACTTTGACCTCAGCTACAAGGGAGGGGATGCTTTCACGCTCCACTTTCCAGAGTCAGTATCTGGGGAAGCCCCTCTCTCGCCATAGAGCCTAGAGCTGTTCTGTGTATTTGTGCGTTATGTGTTTCTCACACTGGGACTGTCCGTGCTCTATTCTGCTGCATTGCCTTCCCGTGCCGAGGCTCTTTCCTCATTGGCGGATATGTAGGTTTCTGGTGTTTTCCAAATGCTGTAAGGTTCTCTGTGTTGGGACTCATTGTATCATTCAGTTCCTGGAAGCTGAGATCCTAAGTTGGTATTATTTTGTTCAGAGTTATGTTGGACATTCTGTTTGACATTGAGGCTCTCACTCTGTAGCCCAGGCTGACCCCCGATGCATAGCAGTCCGGTTCCAGCTTCCTTAAAGCTGGGAATGCAAGCAGCAGCACCTCCCCTACCTGGCTGTTCTTAAGTGTGCGAGTTTGTGAACCTGACTTTTCCCCTCAGGATGGTAATTCGTGGAGTTGGAGCTGCGGTACATGTTGTCCCGGGAGGCTGCGCTTCTTGTTCTGAGCCCAGCTCTTACTTCATTAGCTTTTCCTGTGTGACTGCTGCATAAGAAATCAGTGTGTGACTTCCCACAATTTCATTCCTAAGCACGGTTTGCTTACTGGCCTAGTGTTTTCTCTACTTTCCATCTCCCTGCATGGTGTGAATTTATGCTTTTAATATAATCTGGATCATGAGTTTGTGTTTGTCATTCCCCAAATAGAATGCACGTAAGTTCACTTTTCCTGTATGTGGATCATTTTTACCACCAGCGTTCCATGTAATGGCCTCTGGTTAGGAGAGAGGCTGAGTCTGCTTCAGGAAAAGACAAAGGTTGTAGACGGTTCTGAAAAAAATCCGTGATTGGATGCATATGAGGAACACAGTTCTGTTTCACTCCCATCTCTGGAGGCTGGAAAGTCCACTAACCTGGCATCAGCCTCTCTGTGTTTCAGGGATGGAGTGGGGCATCTTCAGTGAACCACCATCTCACCAAGGGCATCACATGGAGAGACAGAGAGCTTGCCAGGTCAGAACGCGTTCTTATGAGACCATTAATGCTGTTGTGGGCCAGCCTGATGACCTCAGCCAGCTGTCATTACTGCCCAGAGGCCCCGCCTCTAAATCTCATCAACACGAGAAGTGGGAGTTAAATTTTGGATGTATGAAATTTGGGGATCGTTTTTAAATGATAGCAAGGGACAACTAGGAGAAAGGGGAGTGAGGGGGAGTGCAGGAAGGCCAAGAAGGGAACAGAGACTGTGTCAGCATTGTCAACTCACACACTGGAAAAGGAAGGACGTTTGGGACCAGGACTTGTAAGAATACAGTGGGACCATAGAAGAATAGGAGAAACATATCCAAAGTCCAACGTAAACACGAGACGGATGACCTTCTCAGGGCTTACAAGGGGCTCGCTCAGGGCTGTTCCCTGAAAGGATGGGGTTATCTACAGGTCATAGGAACAAAGTGCAGCTGCAGGGAAGATTGTTAACTGCAATTATAGCTGAGTGTGATCAAGTAGAGTAGGATAGCATGGGATAACCCTGGGTACGCTTCCCACCACAGGAGACTTTATGGAGGGATTGAAGGACAGGAGAGTTTTCAGTGACTCCAACAGTGACAGCCAGAGGCCAGGCTGTGACACCTGCTAGGAGGAAAGGGAGGCTCCTCCGTGACTAACTTAGGTGAGGACGGGATAGCTGCTGGTGTGCACACCCCGACTGCTACACAGTAGAACTGTTAGCTTAGGCTACACATATGTCAAAGTCTGTGTGGCTTGTGTTCTGGATGACAGTAAGGGTGAGAAACAGATTCTACTGCTGCATGGGACCTCAATCAATTGTGCTTTCTTAAATGGAAAATCAGGAAGTTTGTCCAGGCTCAATGGAAAGTACCAGAAGTGGCACAGGGAGATTGCTCAGTTAGTCAAGTGGTCAGATCCCCAGAGGCACAGAAAAGCTGAGCAGGGCGGGAAACTCTGTGCCTGCACTGAGGCTGGGTGGAGGCAAGGAGATCTTTGAAGCCAGTTTAGCTGAGTCCAGAGTCAGTGAGAGGCCCTGCCTCAAATGTAAGGTAATGATTGAATGTGACAGCCAAAATTGACATGTGACATCTACACACCAGCCATATCCGCCTGCGGCACACCTACCGTTAGCTAGGCTTTCAGAATTCCAAGTTTGTTTCCCAGTTTGAGCTAATCTGCTTTTAGTTTTGAGTAGAGGACGAGAGATGAGTGTGAATCCTGCCACCAGAGCGAGGCGGAAGGGAAGCAGGATTCTGACTGGGCTCTTACCCATTTGGTATAAGCATTTTTGTGCCCTAATAGAGCAAGCAAGGAAACCATGAAGCCAGTCTTCCCCTCAGCGGAGGAGACAGTGCTGGAGGATGAAGGAGGCTGTGCCTCATCCTTATCACTGCTGTCCCTCCCATAGTGTCACTGTCGGCTTCCTCGTGTCATTTTAGAAGCTCCTGGGGGGGGGCATGGCTGTACCCCACTTTCTCTTGCGAAAAAATGGCTGGTTTAATGCCCCACATGAGTGTATTTGCTGGGTATTTGCAAATTTATATTAAGTTGATATTTCCTGGCATCTCTACTTGTCTTCTATCAGTACTCTTTCTATTCCTTGTTAGTTTTCTGGCTAATAATTTGCAGTTGAAAGTGAGGGTAGTTTCTTTTTTTTTTTTTTTTTAAATTTATTTATTATTATATCCAAGTACACTGTAGCTGTCTTCAGACACACCAGAAGAGGGCATCAGATCTCATTACTGATGGTTGTGAGCCACCATGTGGTTGCTGGGATTTGAACTCAGGACCTTCAGAAGAGCAGTCAGCACTCTTAGCCACTGAGCCATCTCTCCAGCCCCGAGGGTAGTTTCTTATGATTACTAAATAACAAGCTGACACAAGGCTTTTACTTCACATAAAGTGCAATGGAAATCCTGGCCTTCGTTGTGGTTAATTCTTATAAATTGTTTTATACGTCTTCAGACTCTCAGAGGAACTGCAGGCTTTGGCAGTGACTTGTATCCATCTTACTTTGTTTTCATTTTTTCTTTCTTTCTTTATATATATGTATTTTTTTCTTTTCTCCAGTGCTCAGTCGGAAGAGACAGGAGTTCTTGTTCTTGTATTAAATGTCTGTAAATATATCCATTCCCACACATACTGGCTTACTTGTTTTAATATGGTTAGACATTTCAGTGTGTCCCATTGCATTCTTGGATGATAATTCCCTTTAAGTATTAAAGATATGACAAGAGTTATACCCCTCCTCAGATTTGTCACTTGTGTTGTGGTCACAGGCCTATGGCAGGAGGCAGGAGTGTCCGACAGCCAGTCTCTCTGCATGTCTCATTGGGGGTAGATTAAAAAAAATAGTTTTCTTTGTGTTAAACTTAAATTTGCCTAGTAACTTAAAGGAGATTTTTCTTTTCTATTTTTATATATGTGTGTATGTGAGTGTGGGTTTGTGGGTGAGTACAGTGCCCACAGAGGCCAGAAGAGGGCGATGGGGCTCCAGAGTCTGAAAGTTACAGATGATTGTGAATTTACCTTTCCTGGGTCCCGGGAACTGAACTTGGGTCCTCTTGATATTTTTAGTGATTTTTATTTTAAGTGAAAAATTTGGTTGACTTCTTGTAGTCTTTAGTTCTGTAACTTTATTTTTTATTTTTATTTTTATTTTTATTTTTTGTTTTTGTTTTTTTCGAGACAGGGTTTCTCTGTATAGCCCTGGCTGTCCTGGAACTCACTTTGTAGACCAGGCTGGCCTCAAACTCAGAAATCCACCTGCCTCTGCCTCCCAAGTGCTGGGATTAAAGGCGTGTGCCACCACTGCCTGGCAGTTCTGTGACTTTATAACATAGCTCATCCTGTGTGTGCACGAACCTATTTTGTAAGTTATATTTTGGTGTCTGTCTCACTTTCCACATTGAATTAAGCAATTAAATTAAGAAACAGATATTACAGTCAGGCAGTGGTGGCACACGCCTTTAATCCTAGCACTTGGGAGGCAGAGGCAGGTGGATTTCTGAGTTCGAGACCATCCTGGTTACAGAGTGAGTTCCAGGACAGCCAGGGTTACACAGAGAAACCCTGTCTCAAAAAAACAAAACAAAACAACAACAATAACAAAGAAACATATTACATACCACAGGGTAGCTAGTCTGAGATTACAAATGTTTTCTCTGATCTAAAGAATCGAATCTTTTAGAAAGAAGGACACTACAGATGTGCAGAAATGGAGTTGAGCTGTGTTGGGTCGGCATTTGTTTAAATTCTGTTTGGACTGCTTTCTCCTCAGCTGGGTAATCTTATTTAATATCAGTTGTAAGAGCCTTTCTTTAGGGAGATTCGTTTTATTGAAAGTTTTTTATGTTCTTTGATGTTTCTAAGTCTGAAATGCTTTCTTCAGGCATTTCCAAGTAGACTTGAAGTGCGGTAATTCTGACATCCGTGCTTTGACTCATAAATCCATGTTTTTGTTTCACCTCTAGGTGTGCACATCCCGATTCTGGTTTAACTACCGACATGTTGCAAATACTCTTTCTGTTTACAGAAGCGTCAAGAGGCTAGGTATCCCGGACAGGTAAGTCACCTCAGCTAAGTTTAATTTAAAACCCTGTGAAGACAGTTCTTAGCTGAGTTGATTTTGAAAGAGGTAAAGAGCCCTGATTCTCAGGTTTTGTTGTGGGACATACCATCACGTATGATGTAGATATTAACTCAGGGCCACAGTGCACATGAGAGCAATGAGCACTAAGGTAAGAGGATTTGGTAAGCGCTGGGTATTTCGTGTTTTTTATTAGGCGCTTTCCTTGGAGTTTTTTAATAGGTTACTATTTTAAGCCGAAAAAGGACTGATTCCAAACATGTTGATTTATTCATCAGATTCTGGGGAGTGCTGTAGCCTTAGCTAAGCGGGAACAGGAAAGCAGATAGTAGAATGGGAAACTAAAAATATGGCATGAACCCAGCCTGGTGACAGGTGCCATGCTGCAGGCTGCTGAAGCTGGGCTCTGTGCTGCACAGTGGCCGGGATGTCCAAAGCTACTTCGTGTTGCTACTGCCTCCTGCTGCCCAGAGCCAACCCTGGCAACCCTCAGCTTCTTACTGTTTCTTCTAGTACCTGTTGGAATGCCATGCTGGTAGGAGAACATAGGTTTGCAGTCTGAGTCGATGCTGCAGAGTGCCTGGAGGACGAGTGAATGGCATTGTGTTTTCTGAGTAGGAAGATGGGCTCTGCCTCTGGAGAACGTCCCTCAGGTGGGACGTTTCATATTGTAGGGAGTCAGGGACCTTCACCCAGACCGTGGAATTGGGATTATTACAGGAGTGTGGTTCTGCTGCAACCACAGAAGGCACAGTTGTCTCAGTTGACGGTTGATTGATTCACTCATTGCCCTCATGGGAGGGGATTGTTCGATGAGCTTGCTAGTGAGACAAGAGTTTGAAACCTGGCTTTTGCGCTGATTTTGGTTGTGACTTCAGAGGCTCAGCACCTGTGACATAGTGCTAATGTAATGGGACCATTGTAGGATTCAAGCCAGGAAGCAGAGGTAAATAAGGTGTTTCGAGGCAGAGGACACAGTGCACGGCTTGGGGGTCAGAGGCGCTGTGTTCTAATTAGCAGATGGTTTCAGTCTTAGAAAAGCACAAACACATAGCTCTGTCCGTACTCCATCTCACCTCGGAACACCTCGGAATCAAAGCAAGCACATGCTGCTATTAATTACTGCTTTAGTAGTGTCGTCTAAGTCTGAGAAGGAGGGGACCTGTCAGGTATGCAGGTGGACTTCTCTCTTGCTGTCTGTCAGTGGGCCCTTTGCAGGTACACTTTGGTTTATAGCTTTGCCCTCTGTCCATCCAGAGACTTGACAGTAGTTTTATTTGGAAGCGAATGGAATGGTGCTGTTGTGAGTCGTTAGGACAGCCTGCTCTGGCCTGAGGAGATTGGGAGGGGCGCTGAGAAGCAGAAGGCAGTGACAGCATGTGCTAGTCTGCATGCCGAGTTATTAAGTTTGCCCCTGAGGTTCTGAAGGGTCTCTTCTGAGGTGATCTCTATTTCAGATGCTTGCTTGTGGCTTTGATTATACAGCCTTTGTTCTAGACGTGAATCGGGGGATTCAGACAATGAGAATCTCATACTGCTTATTTTTTTTTAACAAAGAGAAATTAACAACAACAACAAAAGAGATGGTTTTGCTGTTAGTTTAGTATGGGAAATGTTCCTTTACTATCACAGCATTTACAGTTACAGGCTTCTCTTAATATACATTATCTTACTTTATTTTACAATACTCTTTAGAGATTGGTATAATTATGCATATGATTTAAATATCTAATTAAGTCCTAAAAGGTATATTTCCATATTGAAGGCAGTAACTAGGTGGTCATGGAAACAGTATGAAGTAACCCTGCGGATCCACCCTTGGCTTTCTCACTTTCTTTTCCTAAGTACGTGGGTGGCTGCTGTCCATTTTGTTTCTCCTTCCTGTCTTAGCCTTCCTGCTGCAGCGTCTCAGCAGGCTCTATGCACGCAGCACCTGTCGCTCTCTAACCCCTCAAGCCCCAGGTCTCCCAAAATCTGACACATTCACATAATTCCAGAAGAGACATCTGTACTTAACCTGGAGTGATAGACGGAGGCGAGACACAGGTGTGCTAGCATGAGTGTCTGAGGCATCAGCAGGTTTCCTGAGCAGAGCTGGGTCCCATCTGCAGGGTACCTGAGTGTGCGTTCTGCAGTCTGAAGCATCTCCTCCTTGCCGGATCATCCTACACGCAGCTGTTAGACCGAGCTTCCTCTGATACTGTGGGTGTCCTCTCACGCCCACGAGCTCTGTGGTGAATCTGTCTGTCTAACAGACCTGAGCATTTCTAGCTATAACTGGTGTTTTGTTAATTTGGACTCACTGTTCAATTCGTTAGCTTGTTTTGGTTTCTCTGGCCTAACATTTGGTCAGTCATGTCTAATTTTGACCATTTATCTTGCCTAGACATTGGAGTACATCGGGTTCATTTCAGACTCATATGTCTTGCTGTTTTCATTGTGTAGAACACTCTGTGTAGGAAGGTCACCCTGATTTCTGTTAATTGATTGATATATTAAAGCCATTCTAATTAGTTTGTAAAAAATTAAAGTCAATATGTTAATAGCATTAAATTTTTGTTCCATGACTAGTTTATACTTTTGTTTTATTGTGCAGAAAATCATCTTTATAATTTGTAATGGACAGAAGTAGTGGAACTATATAAATATCTTTTGTAAACAGTTTCTGATATGCTGCCATAGTAACAATCAAGATAAGTTCATGTCTTTGAATGTTCTTTCTCTTGTCTCCTGTCACTTTCTAACAGTTGCTTCTCATGTAGCCCTTAAACATGTAAATAATGATATTTGAATATAGATCCTCACACGTTCTGAACAATCTGTCCTTTTTACTTTGGCAGCTGATGTGTCTCACACTTTATGTGATATTCCTAGCGGAACAGTGTGTAAGATCTTGTGTGTGTGTGTGTGTGTGTGTATGTGTGTGTGTGAGTGAGGTGGGCATTTAGTGTGGTTAGGAAGTTAAATATGCTTTAAAAAGAATAGTGATCCAGGTAGCAGGGATATTTTAGCCACTACCTTTGTGCTGTGGTGTTTAGAAAACAAAAAAGATGAGTTTGCAAGCCTCAGAAGACCTTGAAGGGCATTTGCCAGGCGTGAAGGAACATTTTGTCTCCATGTGTGGCTGGATTGAGAGGTCTTTGGATGCTGTTTCTTCCCCAGTACCAGTGTGTTCCCCACTGTCACTGTCCTGTCTGGTAAGAGGGTTTTCTTGCTCCTGATCTTTAGAATCATCTACTCATGGATCTTTACTTTCACATGGCCTCTCTGTGTGTGGTAGTGGGGATGGTACCCACGCCTCCTAGTCACATGGCCTCTCTGTGTGTGGTAGTGGGGATGGTAGCCATGCCTCCTAGGCAGGTGCTTCATCTCTGAGGTACATTCCCAGCCCTTCTACATTTACTTATTTTCTAAGGGAAGCATAATTATTTGGATTTTTTTTTTTTTGGATGTTGGCCTGAATAGAGGACAGCTTTCTCTCTCCCTCCCTCTCCTGTTCTCCGTCTGTACACACGCACATGCACACACATACACAATGTATTTCAATCCTGTTCAACCCTGTGTCTGTGTCATCTTTTATTTCTCTTCTCCTCCCACTGCACGCTTTCTTCCTAAGTAGCCCTGTTCCTTTCTTTTCGTGTGACACATTGAGTTTGGTCAGAGTTAGTTGCATGAGCAGAAATAAGTTCTTTACCCGAGGATGGCTTGTGTCTATACCATTTATAAAATGCCTCTTCCTCCTTCAACAGACATTAATAGCCTGTAGTTACTCAGGGAGAAGTGGGCTCCATGGAGTCCTTCCAGCAGCCTTGGCAGAATGCTGACACACTCTATCTTGTGCATATAAGCACAGCTCTGTATCTCCATGACTGCTGTGGTCATGCCATGTTCAGAAAACGGTGCTCTTCCCACAGAACACAGTGCTCCTTGGTGCTCCTCCCACAGAATGCAGTGCTCAAACTCAGTGCTTCTCCCACAGAACACAGAGTTCCACGGTGCTCCTCCTGTTCCCCTCCTATGTGCTTTTTGTTCCCTTTCTGCGATGTTCTTCCCCGAGTCTTGGAAGGGCGTCTGGATAGTTTTCTCTTGTCAGTTTGACACTATCTAGAGAACTTCAGTTGAGAAAATGTCTTAATCAGATTGCCTGTAGGCATGTGTGAAGGCTATTTTCTTTATTAATAATTGATGTGGGAGGGCCCAGCTCACTGTGGGTGTCCACTCTCCTCCATCGGAGTTCTAGGTTGTATAGAAAAGCAGGCTGAACAAGCCAGAGCTGTGAGAGAGAGCAAGCCAGTAAGCACTTTCCGTAGCCAGTTCTGCCTCCAGTCTGCACCCTGGAGCCCCTGCCTCGGCTCCCTGAGGGCTGTGGGTTGTCAGCCAAATGAAAGCTCCCCTGCTTGGTTTTGATTGGTGTTGTATCACAGAAGGAAATTAGGACAAAGGAGGTGATAAAGATGTCCTGCTAGGGTGAGCACCCCATGCTCACTGACTAGAGTCTGCACACTCACCAGTTAGGAGTCTCAGAGTGTGGTGCCACATTAAAGATGGAAACTTCCCCTTGAAGTAATTTAAACCAAGAGCAAGTCTGACCTTGTTCTGTCACCTCTGTCTGATGTCTGTCCCTGACAGCGCTTTGCTCCCTAGCACTGTGCTTGGCCTTGTAGTGAACTGGGAGACTAACCCAGGCAGGGCTTTCTGAGTGTCGGACTTTTCTGTGTATTAGCAGGCTTCTCTCCAACTAATAATGTATAGCATCCATTGAATTCAGTCTTACAATTTTCAGTTATTTTCAATTATTTCTCTCTTAAACATTGTTGGTAGAATGCTTTTTTCTCTTAAACATCTTTAGTAGAATGCTTTAGTTATCTTCCTTTTTATTCATATTATAAATAAAACCTTCCTCCACACAGGCTTTTTCTAGCTTTGCTCACCACATGTGCAGTGGTGTAACTTGTTGAGCTCTAATGATTTGATGATAAACTTATTTTCTCAGAACTATGCACAGCTTCTCTCTTAAAAAGCTTTGTACCTAGGAAAATGTTAACAGTCTCCAAAATGGAAGCTTTAAAGTAGAAATTGTTTCTGGAGCCCTCAGAATTCATAGTCCAACGGAACACTTTTATTCTGAGAGAATGTGTTCTAGAGGAAAGTGACTTTTCAGGTCAACACAGTGCTTGTGAAGTTCTTGTGTGCAGAGCCTCACAGGCTTGATTTACTGTCATAAGCAATGACTTAATAACCACAAAAACTATGGCAGCCAGTCTTCAGAATTCTCAATAACACCTTGTTTTTATTTTCAGTCTGGTACTCTCTTATAGTAACCTATTGGTGTTTTAGTGTTCTAGCTTGGTTTTTCTGAGCATTGTAACAGTCCTATTAATATAATGCTTATTTAATGATTGTTTTAGCTATAAATGTAAGTCCAGTGTTTCCAGCTATGTAAAGCTAAGAGTGATGTGGCTCAGCAGAAAGACAGTTAGCTGTGCTTGGGGTATAGACCCTGGCGTCAGGTGACTTGTTTCAGTGTTAGCTGTGCTTGGGGTGTAGACCCTGGTGTCAGGTGACTTGTTTCAGTGTTAGCTGTGCTTCGGGTGTAGACCTGGCGTCAGCTGACTTGTTTCCGTTGTTGCTTGTTAGTGCGTTAGGCCAGACTGCAAAGTGATGGCAGCAGTGATGACTTGGTGGCTTTTAGTTTAGTTTGGTACCAAACCAACAAAAGACAGTGCAGAGTCTGTGAGCCAAGGGTGTGAGTGGCTGGCTCATAGCGCCTCGCCCCGTGTTCCTCACTGCTGTGCACTCAGATGTGGCAGTTAGCACATGGAGAAATTGGATTGGCCAGAGGAGTCCTGAGCAGTCAGCAGGGTAGGATGCACCTGTCACTCAAGCCGATTCCTTGCTGTGCCTGCAGTAACCATGTGCTTCATGTGCTCCATCCTTCACACAGCATCCTCAGGCTTCAGTGACCTCCGAGATAGCCTGGCGCAAGGTCATGGAGAGAGATGGGCCACATGCTTGTGGGTGCCTAAAACCCAGTTCTCTTCTCTTTCTTCATAGTGTCTTGAATCAGCCTGTCATCTTTTAAAATCTGATCATGTTACTCTAGTATTAACTGACTTGGCTCTGAATACTTTAGTATGCCATTGTGTAAATGGCGCACATTTTCTGTATCCGTCCTTCAGTTGAGGGGCATCTAGGTTGTTTCCAGTTTCTGGCTATTATGAATGAAGCTGCTGTGAATATAGTTGAACAAGTGTCCTTGTGGTATGGTAGAACATTTTTTTGGGGGGTATATGTCCAGGAGAAGTATTAGCTGGGTCTTACGGTAGAGCTATTCCTAACTTTCTGGGAAAATACCAAATTGATTTCCTGAGCAAGTTGTACAAGTTTCCATTCCCACCAGCAATGGAGGAGTGTTCCTCTTGCTTCACATTCTCGCCAGCATGTGCTGGCACTGTTCACAGATGATATGATACTATACATAAGCGACCCCCAAAATTCTACCAGAGAGCTCCTACAGCTGATAAACACCTTCAGCAAAGTGGCTGGATACAAAATTAAAAAAGAAAAAAGGAAAAAACAAAACAAAACAAAACAAAAATACCAGTAGCCTTCCTTTATACAAACGATAAACAGGACAAGAAAGAAATTAGGGAAACAACACCCTTCACAATAGCCATAAATAGTATAAAAATACCTTGGTGTAACTCTAACCAAGAAAGTGAAAGATCTGTATGGCAAGAACTTCAAGTATCTAAACAAAGAAATTGAAGAAGATATCAAAAGATGGAAAGATCTTGCATGCTCATAGATCGGTAGGATTAACATAGTAAAAGTGGCCATCTTACCAAAAGCAATCTACAGATTCAATGCAGTTCCCATCAAAAGCCCAACACAATTTTTTACAGACCTTGACATTGACTTGGAAAGGTAACCCAGAATAGTAAAAACAATCCTGAACAATAAAAGAACTTGTGGAGGTATCACCAGCCCTGATTTCAAGCTGTACTGTAGAGTAATAGTAGTAAAAACTGTATGGTATTGGCATAAAAACAGATGGGTTGATTAATGGAATAGATTCAAAGACCCAGAAATAAACCCACACCTACAAACTCTTTTAATTTTTGACAAAGAAGCCAAAACCATCCAGTGGAAAAAAGAAAGCATTTTCAACAAATGGTGCAAGTCTAACTGGCTGTCTGCACGCAGACAATTGCAAATACATCTATATCTAACACCTTGCACAAAAGTCAAGTCCAAGTGGATCAAGGATCTCAACATAAAACCACATACACTAAACCCGATAGAAGAGGAAGTGTGGAATAGCCTTGAACACAGTCAAACAGGAGACAACTTCCTGAGCAGAACGCCAACAGCTCAGGCACTAAGACCAACATTAATATATGGGACCTTGTGAAACTAAAAAGCTTCTGTAAGGCAAAGGGCACCATCAATAGAACAAAATGACAGCCTACAGAATGGGAAATATCTCCACCAACCCTACATCTGACAGAGGGCTAATATCCAAAATATATAAATGACTCAAGAAGTTAGACTTCAACAACCCAAATAACCCAGTTAAAAAAATGTGGTACAGAGCTAAACTGAGAATTCTCAACAAGGAATCTCTCATGGCCAAAAAGCAGTTAAAAAATGTTCAGCATCCTTAGTCACCAGGGAAATGCAAACCAAAATGATGTTGCGATTCCACCTCACACCTGTCAGAGTGGCTGAGATGGGAAGGTGGAAGTTTTACACTGAGCTGTTTTCAGTGCTGCCTGTTGCCTGCTTCCAGATCTGACAGGAGCATGTCTGTGTAGGCAGTGGATAAAACAGTGTTCCCCAAATCTGTATTGATTAAAAAAACTACTTGGAGTTCAAGTCTCTGCAAGACCTTTTCTGTGTGGTTTACCTCTTTGGTGCCAGGGATCAAACTCATGGCCTCTCACATGCACCGTCAGCATCTGCAGCGGCAGTCACCCCAGCCGCGCTCCCGTGCACAGCTTTCCTGATTCTCTGGTTAAGCGAGATGTCTAGAGTGCTGTGTGAGGAAGTACCAGGAGAGCTTGACTTGTGCCTACTTTCTGTTACTGCTCTGTAACTCTGTTAAAGGCAGTGAACGTTCTTTATGGTAAAGATTTTTACCTAATTATGTAACTGATTAGACTGGGCTGTAGAAAGGATAACTATTGGGAAGAAAGGGTGTTTTTGGGCTTCTCAGAGTCATATTTTCTATAAGTTTGTTTCTTTCTTTTTGAGAACCCTGAAAGCTTAGAGTCAGCTCCAGTTGTTAGTAAGAGTGAATATTCTGCCCATCCAGCATGAGTCTTACTCCCTCATGCCTGACTATCTCCTGCAGGACCAAACAGAATAGTTCTGGAAGACTCTTTCATCTCTCCTCCTGTTCCTGCTTCTCCCACTCCTTCCCTTCTTCCTTCTCTTCCTCCTCCCCATACCTGGTGTCTCTCTTTTTCACAGACACACATACACACTGACACACTCACACACACACACACACACACTCAGTCACACTCACAAGTACTCTCTCCCTGCTCACTTGCACAGGCGCACACGTGCCATGCTGTCAGCTACAACAACATGACTCACGTGTTCAGAGCCTTTGCTATTTACAGTACATTTACTAATCTGTGTGATTTCAGCAGAGGTGGGCACAGGAGGAGACGGAAGTACGTTATGGTGCTTTCAGAGGGTGTGAGCCTTGGATGGGAGGCCCGAGAGCGAGCCTCAGTAAGTCAGACAACCCTGACAGACACGCCTCCATAGAAAGCGCCACTGATTATTTCTAAGGAGTTTCTGAGATTTTGTTTTTCCTGGAGGACTGATGGAATGTTCTTTCTCTAGAATGTTATGTCTGACCCTTTGGATCGTCGACAGGTCAGTGGAACTGACATGTGTGAATATAATTTGAACTCAGAGCAAAGATATTTCACAAAAGTTTATGTTTCTGAGAATTTGTCTAAGTATAAATGAGAGGTTATCAAATCATTTAGATGCCTTGATGTTCAGTTGTTACACTCGTTCCTTAACTCACATCTAAAATTATCTTCATGACTAAGGCATGGTCAGGGAATTCAGATATGTTATTTTGGAAAACTCTATATTAATTAAACCTAATTCACTTGAACTGTTCTTCCTTCCTTCCTTCCTTCCTTCCTTCCTTCCTTCCTTCCTTCCTTTTTTTTTTTTTTTTTAAGATAGGATCTCACTATGCAAATTTGAGATTCTCCTGCCCCTGCATTCCTAGGTCTGGGCTTTACTGGTGCGCTCTGCGTAGCCAGATAAGCAGAGTGAGCTTCTGACAGGTAGGAGCAGAAGATAATACAGTCTGTAAGGGATTGTTCACTAATGTGTTTCTGAAGTTTCTTTTAAGGAGGAAATGGTCTAACCTCATTATACACACACACACACACACATACACACACACCCTCAGCTAATTTTGTCTCTGTCCCTCTACTCTCTTATTATGCTCAGTGAAGATATTCAGATGTTGCTTTGATCTGCTGATTATGTGTAGCATATGGTGCATGTATAGGAAAGCCCTTTAAACCCCAGTGTATGAAGGGACCGCTGTGGTGACTGTCACTGGGTAAACTTAGCTCTTTGCTTCCAGCATCCTCTGCCAGTGCCTCTGCTTTCCTGTGGCCACTCTGTAAGTGGGTCTCAGTGTGTGACATAGATCATGTGTCCTAAGCAGTGCAGTCAGGGGCTTGTCCAGTTCCTCACCCACAACTCCTTTCTCTTTTACGTTCAGTTTGGTTATTATATTCATCAGGATCTTATTAGAGGAGCCAAGGAACTATTCATTCCTTAACCCAAGTCAATTTTCTCTTTTTATAAAGTATAGTTATTTGTATAATCTTATTTTATGCCACAAGCAATCCAATCTTTCTGTGATCTTTTTAAAACAGGGAAACCAGAAATTCATGATTAAGGTAAAATTTTGTATCAGTTCTGGAACAAATACTATAGAATGGTTATGTCAAATTCAGGTCTGTGAAGACAGCCATGCCATTTAAAAACGCTTTGTTGAATTTCATTTAATTGGGATTGGTCTGTGATTACTCCTATTTTGTCTTGTTCTTGCTTAATTTTCCCTACTTGACAGATTGTTGCATTCAAGAGCAGGTCAGTGGCTCAGTGCGCTTTATCCCTAGTGTTTGATGTATTCAGTGTTATTTAAAAATTAGTAAGGGAAGCCCGGGAGGATAGTTCAGTGCTTAAAGCACTTCCCATGGGCCTGCATTCAGAATCCCCAGAGCTCACATAAATGAGGGGTGGGCATGGTAGCCCACCTATAATTCCACCTGTTTACACACACATACATGCTTATGTAGTACACACAGATAGTCCTGTACATCTTAACATGGGTACGTGCATATACACACATCACACACAAAAAGGAGAAAAAAGAAAAAAAAATACCGTATGAGATGCACCTGTTCAGATTCTTAGCCATCATTATCCCTAGAAAAAGCTTGGAGGAACTTTGGATTTTTTTGCTGTGAGAATCCAAACAGTGACTCTGAACTTTTGACGCCGGTGACCCTCCTGAACTTCTGACATACCTTACCCTCCTTAACTCCTGACTTTCCTGACCTCCTGACCCCCTGAACTCCTGAACTCCTGACCTTTCTGAACTCTTGGCTCCCTGACCTCCTGACCCCCTGAACTCCTGACCTTTCTGAACTCTTGGCTCCCTGACCTCCTGACCCCCTGTACTCCTGGCCCTCCTGTACTCCTGAACCCCTTGACCTCCTGACCCCCCTGAACTCCTGGCCCCCTGACCTCCTGACCCCCTGTACTCTTGGCCCTCTGACCTCCTGACCCCCTGTACTTCTGGCCCCCCTGAGCTCCTGACCCCCTGTACTCCTGGCCCCCCTGTACTCCTGAACCCCTTGACCTCCTGACCCCCCTGAACTCCTGGCCCCCTGATCTCCTGACCCCCTGTACTCCTGGCCCCCTGACCTCCTGACCCCCTGTACTCCTGGCCCCCTGACCTCCTGACCCCCTGTACTCTTGGCCCCCTGACCTCCTGACCCCTTATACTCCTGGCCCTCCTGATCTCCTGAACCCCCTGACCTCCTGACCCCCCTGACCTTGACCCCCCCTGACCTCCTGGCCCCCTGACCTCCTGACCCCCTGAACTCCTGGCCCCCCTGACCTCCTGACCCCCTGACCCCCTGTACTCCTGATCCTCCGGCTGCCATCTCCCAAGTGCTAGAATTGCAGGTGTGTGCTGTAGTGCCTGGCTTTAAGTCTTAGATTTGAGAATCTTTTTTAAAGACCCATTTAGACTTTCAAGGGCCTACTTTATTTTCATTATGTGTCATGAATATTAGCAGTCACAGTGCGTTCCTGCTTCTAACTTAATCATCTCGGTCAATTAGGTTATCAGTATAAGATGAAACATGTATTAAATCTTTCTAAATTAAGTTAATAGAGCTTCAGGATCTCACAGAGTTGTTCACCGTAATAGGATAGGTGAAAGCAGTCAAGCTCCACTGCTTTCATTCCACGTGGCCCAGGGCGCGACACTCAGTGCCATAGCTTCATTCTTTACTGGAGAGGACAGTACAGATTTCAGAGGAGCAGTGAAGACAGCGATTCGGGTGATAAGCTAGCTCACCCTGTCAGTGCCGAGCCAGAGCCACACCCAACACTTCATATGTGCTTGTGGTTGTGACTTGGTTGAGTGTGAGCCTGTATCAAGGCCGCTCTACCCTCATGACATGTTTGCAGTCCTTGTGCTACCAATGACTTCCTGTCCACAGTGTGTTGTGAGATTCCCCCCCCCCCCCACCTCCGTCCTCTCCTCATTCTGTGTTTCTCTCCCTGCACTGGAACTTTCTCTTTCCCGGGTCTCTTGTAGCTCAGGCTGTCCACTAACTTGAGATGAAACTGAGGGTACCGCTGGTCTCCTCATCCTCCCATGTGCCGGATGCCTGGCTGCGTGTTTCCTCTGACACTGTAAGTACAAAGTGACTGGCATTTAACAGTCTAGGAAGGCAAGTGATTCAGAGTGCCCTGTTGTTGGGGGTTTGCTAGGGTTAGTGCTGTGCTGTATTGGTGGTAAGAGTTCAGAGTTCAGAGATAAGATAGAGGAGGAAGAGATAGCATAGAAATAGATACGTTGAATTCAGGCGTTCTGCGCCTGACCTTTGTTGGTCCCCCAGTCATTACAGAGCCACAGCCGAGTGCCTGAGCAGCTGAGTGCCTGAGTGATGCCTGCAGGGAAAAGGCAGCACCGCAGAGGCAGAAAAGAGGGCGCTAGGGACCCATGAGCTCACTTCAGCTGCCTTCCTTTCCAGCTCTGTGTGGTGGTGTTGGACAGAGCTGCAGCCCAGTAGTTACAGATTGTCTTCAAGGAAGTATTCTTTGATTGTAGCATGCCTATATATAGACTATAGCAATTTTAAGGAAAAAAATTAAAAATATTTTGAACAATATCAATTATTTGTTTTATTCAACAAAACCATTTTAATAAGGCAATGCCAGTTTATTGTAAGTAAAATTTTATGTCTTTTGAAATTTCAAATTCATATTCCAGATTTGAAGCTCCATCTATATAAAATGGCATTTATAGCCCTTGGTTGCTGGTTGCATTTGGGGCTGGGGGGGGGGCACGTTCAGTAAGGAACAGACCCTTACCCCGCAGGACGCCCTGGGCCCCAGTGTTTGGCCAGGACAGAGTTGGGAAAACATTTATTTAGGTCATCATCACACCACACACATTTGTATAAAGTTGGACCTCTTCTTTTTTAAAATAGACGTTTTAAAGTTCGTATGGTGATCACGGCCATTAAGAAGTCTGCGCAGCTTCAATCAGGGTGTCCAGTGATGAGTGCAGGGAGGTACAAGTCTCAGCAGTGTGCTGCGTTTTCACTTCCGTCTGAGCAAACGAAAGTCCTGCTGTGGAGCAGTAGCCACATAAAGCAGCCAGGTCAGCAGGTGCTGTGATGGGCCCTCCTAATTCTGGTGTTACTGACTAGAGAACGTGGCTGGAGAAACACAACCGCCTCTATAGAGAGCGTCTAGATAGCTGACTTGACCTGCAGTGAGTGCTGGCCGTTTCTTTACCTCGTGCCACATTCTATGTGCTTTGTTTTGTGAAGAAGTGTTCGCTGTGGCTCAAGCAGAGTCGGGTGTGAGAGCTGCATCATCACATGAGGCAGCCGAGGCTCCCAGACGGTGGCGAGATGCATCCTCCTGCAGCTTGTGTCTGTGTGATGAGTTCTGTCTTCATTTAGTAAGACAGAGGGCCTTGCTCTTCACAGAAGCTGGCCTTCAGTCTTGGTATCTCTGTGTCTTGGACCCACAGTGGTTGATCTTACTGATCTGCTGAGTGCAGTTTAAATCCCTGCTGTGATGCTAAACTGGCCCTAAGAGAAGACACTGAAAGGAGTCAGCAGGTGAACTGCGACTGCTACTGCTGTCCCTCGGGATTGTGATGGGCAGAAGTTACCTAAATACACAACTTGATTGTCTGGAACAGCAGGCACTGAGGACTATCGGCTATGTATTTATTGTACAGTGGAGAGACACTGTCTCTATCATCAAGTTATGATTGTAGTGTAGTTGTCAAAGTAAAGAGAACACTAAAGGTGAACCCAGACTGACAACCCTCTGTGGCACATGGGCCCAGACTGGAAACCCCTCTGTGGCCCAGGCCAGTAATCATTTTGCGTTAGCAAAGTCATGTCTCCCTCATCCTCCAAACACGAGTAAGGTTTTCATAGCAGTGTGAGCTTGCTAATTTGTTGGAATTTAATATACAGTTTCTATCTTTAGTCTGTCATTAGAATTGTAAGCCCAAGTAGTGTATTTGTGTTTGTGTATTTAAGTGTTGCTATACAAAAGTTTAAATATCTGAACCAAAGAGAAATTTGTATTTCATCAGAAAGTCAGATAGCTCTAAACAGTGAGTTAGAATGTGCCATTATAATGAAATCTTTGTAATCTATTCTTTTCAACACCTTCTCATTTACATTATTACTAGTAAAATTATTTTTATAATATACTGATGATATTTAATCAAGGGTAATAGTACTTACACTGAGGCTCAAAATTATCTCTGAGAAACACATGGATTACATATACTGTGATTGATATGGTAATCAGTTCATTTCATTAGCTCTAAACAAAGCATGGCCTGAAGAAAGACTCACTTTTATACATGCTGAATCAGTTATTCTTGTTTAATGAAACATACATGATTTATTAATAACTTAATGTAAACTAACGATCTTCCTAAGTTATAAAATGTAACCATGTTTCCATTTTAGAGATGTAGCAGCTGCAGGGCTGATACTGGAGCGTTCAGGATTGGACTGCTTCCAGAGGAGAAAGCTTCCCAGAAAGTCACAGTGGTTCAGGCTTGAACTTTAGTGTATTTGGAACATATGCAGCAGAACATTTTCTTCTTGCCATCTCTGCTAAATTAATTACATTACCACCATGTTGGTCTCCCCTGTGCTGGGGAGCTCAAGTGTATGTAGAAAAGAAAATTCTTCTGACTCATGGTACCAAGTTTCAGTGGTAGGACCAATTTCCTCTTCAGGTTTTCAAAAATGAAGATACTTGAGTCACTTAAGTTATTAAGTGTCCACTATATTCTAGGCCTGAAAGTGGTGGTAACCAGGACAGGTGCATTTGAGTCCTCCTTTGGCCTGTATCCTCATGGAATGGTGACAGGGTGTGATGCAGGGTTCTCATGCATTCTTGTCCTGGAGGCAGTAAAGCAGACCATGAGATGCAGTGCCTATCAGGGACCGGAATCCTTTGAAGTCTGACTGGTCAGTGGCTTGGGAAGAGCAGAAGACACAGAAAGGCTGGTGAAGACTAGCATTCTGAATAGGAGTGGTAGGGTGGAGCCAGCAGACATTATAAATGGCTCCCACTGTGATCACAGCCTGACATTTGTAAGTGGCACAGTTTTGACTAACTGATGGAGAAACGTGGTGGCTAGCCTTCCTGAAGGGTGTGGCCTGGTGTGGTACAGTTTGTGGCTCCTTGCCTGGTTCCACCGCTTGTGCAGGCTCACAGACTGCAAATTTCATGCTTACATGTCTGAAAGTTAAATTCTTTAGAAGATCATAGTTAGCCAGGTGTGGTGGTGCACACCTTTAATCCCAGCACTCGGCAGATTTCTGAGTTCGAGGCCAGCCTAGTCCACAAATTGAGTTCCAGGACAGCCAGGGCTATACAGAGAAACCCTGTCTCGAAAAACAAACAAACAAACAAACCCAAAAAAGAAAAGAAGATCATAGTTTAGTGTGGAGTTTTCTACTCGAGGATGTTAGATATTAAAATGTTTGTCTGGTATAGCTCCTTTAGCTTCCCTTTGTTACATGGGAAATGTTAACTTACACCAAAAGTTGTAACATTCCATGCTAGAATGCCTGTTCTCTGCTTTGAGTCATACTACTAATATCTACTATAACAGGAGAGTTAGTTAAGGCTCTTTGAGTGCCTCAATGAAAATTCAGCTTTTTCTAATGAGGAGAAGGTTGACTAGGATTCTGCTTCTAATACATTAACCACATCTGTTGGACTTTGGGCTATATGTAAAGATCACTTTTCTGAAATTCTTTTGCTAGTCACATTGTCCTGATGCTTGCTGATGACATGGCGTGCAATGCTCGGAACCCCAAGCCAGCCACAGTGTTCAGCCACAAGAACATGGAGCTCAATGTGTATGGAGACGATGTGGAAGTGGACTACAGAAGCTATGAGGTGCGTCCTCCATCAGAAGCATGACAGCCATCTTTAAACTCCAGTTAGTTATTGTTGAGCTCTGGCGGGATTCAGTCAGTGTTTGGAGTTCACAACTAAATGCAGGAAGTTGACCAGGTTGACAGTTGTGCTGCCTGTTTCAACAGGAAAGGTTGGCTTTTCATGCTTGGTCTGCAGTCTTGGCTTCAGTGTTTCTATTTGGCATATTAGTTGTGGATAAACCCCCTGACTAACAAGGACCCCTCTTCTCATAGACCTTGTCTAGTCTGGGCCCTGTGGGCCTTGTGTGCCCAGGAGAGTTATGAACGTAACCGACAACAGGCCTGTAAACTGACGGAAGCATTATGAACCAGACACTTTCGTGCTGCCATGTTTTTGTTTTGTTTTGAAAACTCAATTGCATGGTTCTCAGGAGTGACTGTGTAGATGACAGGTTGTGCCGCAGGGTTAAGGTTAGGCCCACCTGTTTGACATGAGTCCACCTTAAGTAAGCTCCCACCGTGTTCTAGTCACCCAGTTAGAAGTAACATGCTTGCCAAGAGTGCATTATGCCATATCTTCTTCCTTAGAAACTTAGTTTTTAAGTTCAAGCCTGTGTGGGATTCGAAGCTGTCTTAGATCCTGCTTCCTTCTCACCAAGCCCCCTGAGGGTGGGAGGCCATCTCATGTCTGCAGAGCTCCCACATCAGTTGTCAGAGCAGCCTGAGCCGGGCTGCCAGCCCCTTTAAGGACTTACCCTGTTTCTGTGTGTCTTACAGCTAGAGACTTATACTACTAATATCTACTATAATGGGAGACTTAGTAAAGGTTCTTTGTCCTGTTTCTGTGTGTCTTACAGCTAGAGGGTACTCAAGTTACAGCTGCCCAGAAAAGTTCTGCAGATTGATGGGAATGAATGTTCGACTTCTCATTTGGTCATTTGAAAGAGTAAAAACATTCCCTACCTTGTTAGCCAATAAGAGATCCTGTTATTTCCTTCAGTATTTTGCTGTGTTCTGAACAGCTTATGCACATGTGTTCATACATGTAAACAGCTTATGCACATGTGTTCATACATGTAAACAGCTTATGCACATGTGTTCATACATGTAAACAGCCTGTACACATGTGTACATGCACATCTTCCACTCATGGTCTAGGGAAAACAAGCCATTGGAAAAGCTGAATGGATTTTCTGCTTTTTAATTAAATTTTAAATTATGGATGATATATGACTCAACTATTAACTTTAAATTAGTATTTTTTCCCTACAATGTTAAACATGCCTTTGAAGAATCCCAGATGCCTAGAAATTTCAAATTGGGACGATCTGTGTAAAATGTGTTTTATAAGTTGAAGATAATATGATAGAAGTCTAAGTGACATAATTCATCCAAATTTAAAGATACATATTTGGCAGGTGGTGTTGGTGTTGGTAGTGGCATGCCATGTCCTCTTGTGTGACTAACCTGTCATTGACTGAGTAGTGGCACAAATCAGCTGTATGATGTAACTAGTTATTTATAAGTGTTTGTATTTTGTGTCCTCCCAAAGAATTACTTGTATAAATAAGTTAGGAAACTTTGAGATCAGTTTTTAATACATAGTATTTAAAATTCTAAATTGAGAATTAAATTATTTTGCTCCAACATAGCTTTTCCTTGTTAGTGTTTAGTCCTAAGGCGTTTCTTCCCATTATGTCTTGCTGTATAGCCCAGTCTGGCCTTGGGGTTCCCTTCTCTTGCCTCAGTCTCCCCCCATCCCCACCCCATGCTGGGTCACAGGCACACACCCTGCTGCAGGCTGAGGCATTCGGGAGTGTATGCTTAGCTTTAGTAATCTAGTTTTTACTTGCACTATAATTTGCTTTCTGTTTTATTTTCAAATTATGCTGAGTAATATATAGATAGGAAGACTTTTGAATATCTTAAGGTTTGATTTCATCTGATTACTCTTTTTTAAAAAAAAAATTAATTCTTCTAGGTAACCGTGGAGAACTTTTTAAGGGTATTGACCGGGAGGGTTCCACCCAGTACCCCTCGCTCAAAGCGTCTTCTTTCCGACGACAGAAGCAATATCCTCATTTATATGACAGGTATTTCAGAGTTCAAAGAGTTCTAGTAGATTATATTGAAACATGATCAAATGGAACCCAGTAAACAGATGCTAAAGTAACAGAGTGACCTTTGGTTAAAGTCATGTGTGTGTGAGTGTGCGTGTGTGTACACTCGCGTGTGTGTGTGTGTGTATACCTGAAATGACATGTAAAAGGGACATAGGTTGAGGATCCTTATTCCAGAATCTACAATTGTTGCCAACCTGTACAAATGTCTGACTTCATGCGACAGGTGGTGGTCCAAATGCAGGCACTGAAAAGGGGCAAAGGTTCCTTCAGACTGTGCATAAGAAACACAAATTAATTTCACGTTTAGACTGGTCCTAGCCGTAAGATATCGACTGGAACAGCTGTGCCTCCGTCTGCAGCCCTCCTGGCCCCGATTTGGATGAGGGCAGTGTGTGTGTGTCATCTGTGTTTACTTGTCTTCACGATCTTTTGTCACCTTTCCTGAGTGACAGCTTATGCACATGTGTTCATACATGTAAACAGCCTGTACACATGTGTTCATGCACATCTTCCACTCATGGTCTAGGGAAAACAAGCCGTTGTTCCCCTTGGGTCGTCCTACTCAGCACATAATAGAACTGCAGATCTGCCCTTCTCTGCCCCACACTCCCAAATTCTACTTTTGAAGGCTTTACTCAGTAAGTCCTTGAGTAAATGCTGAGACTTAGCCTACATTTCTTTGTTTTGGTCTGGGGTGGGGTCTGTGAAGCTGTATGGTGAACATATTTTCTGGATGTCATAATTTCTAGGTTAGTTTCAGTTAATGTACTAAAATATAGGATTTACATATTTTACATTTTTTTCTTGGTTTGTTGCCATTCTTTGAAAATAACTCCAGACATGAAGGAAATTCCAGCAGTTCTAATATAGAGTCTGTGTTAGAGAGCCTGCAACACAGTGGAATAGATGATAATCATGATAGTAAAAATAAGCGCCAATACTTTTGAGGCTTTCTGTATACTGTGAGCTGTCTTAAATTATTGCCTCTGCCAATGAGTTTCATCCTTAGGCAGCCTGGTGAATTTAGTGCTGATATCCAGAGCTGCCATGTATGGTCATGCAAGTCTTACCATATGCACAGCACTTGGCCTGGTGTTAAGTGGGAGCTGGCTGGCATCTAGAGTGTTTTGACTGACTTGTGTGCCTGGCTGCAGGGTGTCTCATGGGAAGGAGAAATACCCTTTTCCCCACAAAGGCTTAATCACTAGCCACTCGTGCCACTATAATCAGCTTCCCTCCTTCACTGTTCAGAGGCAGCTGCTTTTCAAGTTTGCACGTGGGCTGTGGGAGCCACCAGTGCCCTCACTGTGTGGCTGAGCAGAATGGGGCAGAGATTAAGTTATTTACTAAAGTAACAGAGCCTGCACGTGGCACAGCAAGGGTTCCCATCCACACACACTGGCTGGTTCATATCACCAACCCCTGGCCAGCTAATGGACTGTATTCAATAGTCAGGGATAAACCACCAGTTGTTAGTGAGAGCCACACTTCATAATATTTATACTAGCAGAGTACACATGGAGTGAGCGCACACCAGGGACTACTCAGTGCTTTAGCTGCTTTCTCACCAAGTGATAGAAAAACTCTTAAAAAAAATCAAGTATACTGTTCTTGTGCATTCTGTTTTAAGTTGGTATGGAAAATTAAATTTGCTTTCAAGCCCATATTTAAGGTAAGGATGTATTATTAAAGCATCACAGGAAATAATCTAAGTGTATATATCTGGATGTGTTTGTACTGTTTATGGTTCAGTGTGCATTAGGGAATATGTCAGCGTTTGTACTGTGTGTGTTTATATATGCATTAGGGAATATATCAGCATTTGTACTGTATACGGTTCTGTGTGCATTAGGGAATATGTCAGCTTTTGTACTGTTTATGGTTCAGTGTGCATTAGGGAATATGTCAGTGTTGGTACTGTATATAGTTCTGTGTGCATTAGGGAATAGGTCAGCATTTGTACTGTATTTGGTTCTGTGTGCTTTAGGAATATGTCAGTCTTTGTACTGTATATGGTTCTGTGTGCATTAGGGAATATGTCAGTGTTTGTACTGTGTGTGTTTATACATGCATTAGGGAATATGTCAGCGTTTGTACTGTATATGGTTCTGTGTGCATTAGGGAATATGTCAGTGTTTGTACTGTGTGTGTTTATATATGCATTAGAAAATATATCAGTGTCTGTACTGTGTATGGTTCTGTGCGTATTAGGGAATATGTCAGTGTTTGTACTTTATATGGTTCTGTGCACATTAGGGAATATGTCAGCGTTTGTACTGTATATGGTTCTGTGTGCATTAGGGAATATGCCAGTGGTTGTGCTGTGTGTGTTTATATATGCATTAGGGAATATATCAATGTTTGTACTGTATATGATTCTGTGTACATTAGGGAATATGTCAATGTTTGTACTATATATGGTTCTGTGTGCATTAGGGAATATGTCAGTGTTTGTACTGTATATGGTTCTGTGTGCATTAGGGAATATGTCAGCGTTTGTACTGTATTTGGTTCTGTGTGCATTAGGGAATTAGTCAGTGTTTATACTCTATAGTGTTCTGTGTGCATTAGGGAATATGTCAGTGTTTGTACTGTGTGTATTTATATATGCATTAGGGAATATGTCAGCGTTTGTACTGTATATGGTTCTGTGTGCATTAGGGAATATGTCAGCGTTTGTACTGTATATGGTTCTGTGCGCATTAGGGAATATGTCAGTGGTTGTGCTGTGTGTGTTTATATATGCATTAGGGAATATGTCAGTGTTTGTAATGTGTGTGTTTATATATGCATTAGGGAATATGTCAGCGTTTGTAATGTATATGGTTCTGTGTGCATTAGGGAATATGTCAGCGTTTGTACTGTGTGTGTTTATATATGCATTAGGGAATATGTCAGTTTGTCCTGTATATGGTTCTGTGTGCATTAGGGAATATGTCAGTGTTTGTACTTTATATGGTTCTGTGCACATTAGGGAATATGTCAGCGTTTGTACTGTATATGGTTCTGTGTGCATTAGGGAATATGTCAGTGTTTGTACTGTGTGTGTTTATATATGCATTAGGGAATATGTCAGTGTTTGTACAGTATATGGTTCTGTGTGCATTAGGGGTCTTGTCAGTGTTTGTACTGTATATGGTTCTGTGCGCATTAGGGAATATGTCAGTGTTTGTACTGTATATGGTTCTGCGTGCATTAGGGAATATATCAGTGTTTGTACTCTGTATGGTTCTGTGTGCATTAGGGAATATGTCAGTGTTTGTACTCTATATGGTTCTGTGTGCATTAGGGGTCTTGTCAGTGTTTGTACTGTATATGGTTCTGTGCACATTAGGGAATATGTCAGTGTTTGTACTGTATATGGTTCTGCGTGCATAAGGGAATATGTCAGTGTTTGTACTGTATATGGTTCTGTGCGCATTAGGGAATATGTCAGCTTTTGTACTGTATATGGTTCTGTGCGCATTAAGGAATATGTCAGCGTTTTTACTGTATATGGTTCTGTGCGCATTAGGGAATATGTCAGTGTTTGTACTGAATATGGTTCTGTGTGCATTAGGGGTCTTGTCAGTGTTTGTACTGTGTATGGTTCTGTGCGCATTAGGGAATATGTCAGTGTTTGTACTGTATATGGTTCTGCGTGCATTAGGGAGTATATCAGTGTTTGTACTCTGTATGGTTCTGTGTGCATTAGGGAATATGTCAGTGTTTGTACTCTATATGGTTCTGTGTGCATTAGGGGTCTTGTCAGTGTTTGTACTGTATATGGTTCTGTGCACATTAGGGAATATGTCAGTGTTTGTACTGTATATGGTTCTGCGTGCATAAGGGAATATGTCAGTGTTTGTACTGTATATGGTTCTGTGCGCATTAGGGAATATGTCAGCTTTTGTACTGTATATGGTTCTGTGCGCATTAAGGAATATGTCAGCGTTTTTACTGTATATGGTTCTGTGTGCATTAGGGAATATGTCAGTGTTTGTTCTGTATATGGTTCTATGTGAATTACGGAATTTGTCAGTGTTTGTAATGTATATGGTTCTGTGTGCATTAGGGAAAATGTCAGTACTTGTACTGTATATGGTTCTGTGCGAATTAGGGAATATTTCAGTGTTTTTACTGTATATGGTTCTGTGCCCATTAGGGAATATGTCAGTGTTTGTACTGTATATGGTTCTGTGTGCATTACTGAATATGTCAGTGTTTGTACTGTATATGATTCTGTGCGAATTAGGGAATATGTCAGTGTTTGTACTGTATATGGTTTTGTGTGCATTAGGGAATATTTCAGTGTTGGTACTGTATATGGTTCTGTGCGCTTAGGGAATATGTCAGTGTTTGTACTGTATATGGTTCTGAGCACATTATTGAATATGTCAGTGTTTGTACTGTATATGATTCGGTGGGAATTAGGGAATATGTCAGTGTTTGTACTCTATATGGTTCTGTCTGCATTAGGGAATATCTCATTGTTTGTACTCTCTATGGTTCTGTGTGCATTAGGCATCCTGTCAGTGTTTGTACTGTATATGGTTCTGTGCGCATAAGGGAATATGTCAGCCTTTATACTATATATGGTTATGAGCACATTCGGGAATATGTCAGTGTTTGTACTGTTTATGGTTCTGCGTGCATTAGGGAATATGTCAGTGTATGTACTGTATATGGTTCTGCGTGCATTAGGAAATATGTCAGTGTTTGTACTGTATATGTTCTGTGTGCATTATGGAATATGTCAGCGTTTGTACTGTATATGGTTCTGTGTGTATTAGGGAATATGTCAGTGTACTGTATATCGTTCTGTGTGCATTCGGGAATGTGTCAGCGTTTTTTCTTTATATGGTTCTGTGTGCATTAGGGAATATGTCAGTATTTGTACTGTATATTGTTCTGTGTGCATTAGGGAATATGTCAGTGTTTGTACTGTATATGGTTCTGTGTGCTTTAGGGAATATGTCAGTGTATTGTACATGGTTCTGTGTGCATTAGGGAATATGTCAGCGTTTTTTCTGTATATGGTTCTGTGTGCATTAGGGAATGTGTCAGTGTTTGTACTGTATATGGTTCTGTGTGCATTAGAGAATATGTCAGTGTACTGTATATGGTTCTGTGTGCATTCGGGAATATGTTAGGGTTTGTACTTTATTTGGTTCTGTTGCATTAGGGAATTTATCAGTGTATTGTGTATGGTTCTGTGTGCATTAGGGAATATGTCAGCGTTTATACTATATATGGTTCTGTGCACATTAGGGAATATGTCAGTGTTTTTACTGTGTATGGTTCTGTGTCCTTTAGGGAATATGTAAGTTTTTATAATGTATGAGGTTCTGTGTGCATTAAGGAATATGTAAGTGTTTGTACTGTGTGTGTTTATATATATATTATGGAATGTGTCTGTGTTGTCTTTTTGGCTTTCTGTAAGGTCATGGAGGAAATGGTTTCTTGAAATTCCAAGATTCTGAAGAAATCACCAACATAGAACTTGCAGATGCGTTTGAACAGATGTGGCAGAAGAGACGGTAATTACCAAGTAACTCTTCACTTTATTTTCTAACTTCACCCTTTTTTTCTCCTGCAGTGTCAGGGCTGAACCAGGGTTGATGCACACTGGGCAGTTGCTCTACCCTGAGCAACACACCCAGCCCTAAACAAATGACCTCTTTTTCCAAGATAAACTAATATCAAAATTTCTTGTGGGAGATGTTTAGTTATTTTATATGATTTTTAACTTGTCCTAATCATTTCTCCTGCCATCTGAATTTTATATTTGTTATTTCACTGAATAGAGATTTGTGAAAGAAAAACTCAGTTACTGTGTAGCATGAGTGATTACTTGGAGCTTTTCCATGTATTTAGTGCATGTGTGTACTTGCATGCATATGTGTGTGCACACTTGTGTGTGTGCTCGTGCACGCACACACAGCATATTGTGCATGTGGACGTCAGAGAAGAGCTTGTGGAGTTGGTTCCATCCCATCCATAGCCAGGTGGTTATGGGCACTCAAGAGCCCTCCCATTGGCTTTGGATTGACTTTTAAGATCTAATGTTATGTCACGATCATGTCTAGTTTCACGTAGCTGTAACCCTCACTTCCCAGTGTGTTTGAAAGAGAGAGTCACAGTGTAATGCAGGCTGACCTTAAACTCAGGATATCCCTGCTTCAGCTTCCTGAGTAGCTGAAGTTATAACTGTGTGACACTAAATTAGTTCATTATGTTTGAATTCAGAGTCACGCAGAGTTTCAGAGCATAGGCAAAGTGTAGCCAGCTTCTTGCTTCCCTACATTGCTTGAGTATGGTACATGCTTATGTGTGTAATATGCACATTAACAGGATATGTACAAACATTCATGCTCACCAGTTACAGCTCTGCATGTATGTGTGAAATTTCCAAGAAAACCTGTGTGCCAGGTGCTTCCTGGCTGTCTGTTTGAGTTCTGAATCAGGTGACAGAGAGTGGAAGGAAACAAATGGCGACAGCCCCCTCGGGAGGTGGCCGCTGCCTCGGGATGTGTCCACTGCTCCCTTTTTGAATGTTGTCATGTGTAGGATTTTTCTTTCAACTTTTAGCTAATGAGGTAGCTAAGAGTTAGATTTTGAATTATTGGAGAAATGTTAAAGTACACTGCCAGCACGATCCACCTCCGAGCCTCTGTCCTTTCTCTTTCAGCTACAATGAGCTGCTGTTCATTATTGACACTTGCCAGGGCGCATCCATGTACGAGCGGTTCTACTCTCCTAACATCATGGCCTTGGCTAGTAGCCAGGTGGGAGAGGATTCGTTGTCGGTACGTGTGTTCTCCCTTGATTCTCAACCCCCTGATATGACATGTTTTATGAACATGTGTGCTGATCTTAGACATTGAAAGCAGGACACTTGTGTATTACACTGTATCTTAAGGTGATCCGATTGACACTGACTCTCCCATGTTCCCAGCACCAGCCTGACCCTGCGATTGGAGTTCATCTTATGGATAGGTACACGTTTTATGTCTTGGAATTTTTGGAAGAAATTAATCCAGCTAGCCAAACTAACATGAACGACCTTGTAAGTATCTGTTGGTTTGATTACAGCACGTGGGTGCTGGCTGTAATGGGCTGTGTGAGGTCTGCTCTTTCCAGGATCCCATGGGTGCTGTCTTAGCATCATGGTGTGGCTTTTAAATTGTTTTGAATTCACCTTTTTATTAATATCTTCTTTGAAAAAAAACTTCAAAATCGTGCTTATCTGTGTGTGTGTGTGTATGTGTGTGTGTGTGTGTGTGTGTATGTGTGTGTGTGCAGAGGCCAGAGGACAACCCACAGAAGTTAGCAGGTTATGTACTTCTGCCGTGTGAATTTGGGGGCTAGAACTCAACTCAGCTTGTTGGGTTGGTGGCATGTGCCTGTACCCGCTGGGCCATCTTGTCTTCCAGTGCGTCCTTTACCACACATGGCCACAGCTTCAGCCCAGTCACCTTCTGTTCTGAGGTACTTGGCTGTCATCTCATATGCTTATTCTCTTGTCTACTAGGTATATTTTTAAAGTGATCGCTCCATGTTTTGAAGTTCTGCCCATTCTGAGTGGGTTAAATCAGGCGATACTCTTCTAGGAAAGCTACCCGAGATTTTTCTTGGGATGTATTTTATCTTTTCAGAGCTTCCATAGAACATAATTTCTCCTTTGTATCATTTCACACAGTCTGTCTTTTGTTGATCACAGGCATTGAGTGAAGTCTTTGCCATCTAAGGTGAAGCTCTTGGAAGAGAGAATCTTAACCTTACATAGTTTCTGTGGCCTATAATTTCTTGGTATAACTTGAATTTAATTGAAATTTCGGGTCTTTCCCGTGTTGATTGTACCATTCCAGTCCCAGCAGCTTGAGGTTGCTGTTAAGTTGGCACAGCGAGAAGCCACAGCCGGTGGTTATGTGGTCACAGGACTCCTTGCGTCTGCTTACCTGGGTTATTCACCCGCACACATTGGTGCAGTGGTCCTGCTCTACCCTCCCAGTGCCAGTGTATTGCTTGCACAGCGTGGCCTTTCCGTGTTGGGTCTGTGCAGTCACTGGCTGTGCCTGACACATGGGGCAGACACTGTGTGTGCTTTCCTGGATGTTAGAAACCGAGTGACCAGGCAGATGGCTCTGTCCTCACCCTTCACCTCAGCAGCTCTGCACTGGGATCTACTTGAGCAGAACAGTTTTGAGTGGCTTTTCAGTATTGAAGGAGTCCTGCCAAATTCTGAGAGCTACTGCTGTTGGCTGCCAAGTGTGGTAGGATCACTCGCTAACACCAATGTGAAGACTATGTACTGTGCTGCCTGTTAACTCCTGATAGGGACTTAATATTAAACTTTTATAATGCTAATTTCATTTTTTAAATAGAAAAAGGCACTATCTTATTTTTCTCCCTTTTGAAACCATGCTTTCCCCCCAGACCTTCTGCTGTCACAGAACTGGAGAGGGATGCTAAGAGTGCTCTCCTAAGCACAGCAGCCCTGTGGCCATTTATCTCACATAGGAATGTGACACACATTTACCCTGAGCCTAAATAAAATGCATCACTGGGGTTACAGAGCTTTATTTTACAAGTTGATTCTCAGTGTTTGGAATGCATGGCATGCCACCTCAAAAGTATAAAATATGTATTGCTCCTTGATGTCTAATGAATTTAAAAATACTTTTCCCATTGAAATTCCATGAGAAGTAATTGATTACAGTATATATTATATACATATAATCTATCAATCATCTACCATGTATCTATCATCTAATCTATTTATCCAGCCATCCACCCACATACCTAGTTAATATCTTGGTTTCTTGCTTACATTTGAAAATTCAGTGATGATTATTTTAATATCTTTCAATAAGAATAATCTATAAGTGCCAGGCATGGTGGCATACACCCTTAATCCCAAGACTAATGAGACGGAGGCAGGTGAATCTCTGTGAATTTGAGATCACCTTGGTCTACGGAGGGCTATGTAGAGAGATCCTGTTTAAAGTACAACCCTTCCCTCCGAAAAGAAACAAAAAGACTGATCAATAATTATTTATAGGTAAAGCGATTTGATATGCTTCTAAGTTGTAATCATACTTGCCTTCTATTGGCTAGAGAAGCAGAGTAAAGTTTGCCCAAGGGATTGTAGTCACAGGACTGTGTTGGGCTCTATAGGAGCAAAGTAAGAAGAGCTGGTCACCACAGGTGCACTGTGCCATTGGTGACAGTTGTTCCCTGTTTTACAGAGTCTGCACCTCAGGTCCTCTTTAGGCAGGGACCATGTGAACTTTAAGTAAACACTCCTGCTTTTCACAGTGAGTGAGAATATTCTGTCCTTGGAATTCACTAGTGTCCAATGTCACAGGAAAAGTAACACAGACTTTACTGTGACATCTGTGACTTTGGTTCATTTTCACTGTGGTTAAAGTGGTTAAACTAAGTCAGTTGGCATATAGTGAGGCACATAGTTTCACAGAGTCCGCAAGAGGTGTGCTGTGGGTCACATTGACCTTCCTGGAGTCCCACTGGGCTTTTTTACATATTGGACTACTGTGGCGCAGTTTACTTGACTGTCAAGTTAGAGTCAAACCTTAGATGAGTCTGGCCAGGTTCCTTACACTTCTCACGTCTGCGGCTTCCTTAGAATGTCAGGTACTGCAGTAGGACCGAAATGCTAGTCTCTAGCACCAGGACCTTAACTTTAGGTTAGCAGACTTTAAAATTCGCTCTAGTCTAATGCATTGTTTTACTGGGTTTAAGAGCTGCGTGTATGTGTGCTTGTCACTATTATACTGTTGTTGTTGCTATTTTCAGTTTCAAGTGTGTCCCAAAAGTCTCTGTGTGTCGACCCCTGGACACCGCACTGACCTTTTCCAGCGAGATCCGAAAAGTGTCCTGATCACCGACTTCTTCGGAAGTGTGCGCAAGGTGGAAATCACAACAGAGAAGATCAGTTTGCAGTGGGATTCACAAGTCGTGGACAGCAGGTATCACCGTAGTTACAATTTGGATAGAGTTTTTAGAGCAGGTTCTAAGGGCTGAGGATGGTGTTTGTAAGTAGTTGTGCTTCTTCACCGTCTTCACACGCCACACGCTTTTCAGTTCATGGACAGAAGCTGTAAATGTGGCTGGGACTGCGGTCACGATTGGATTTTGATGTACTAAGGAGTCTTGAGCTCTCCACAACAGTCTGCCATTCAACCCTGTTTTGCTGTTGGGACTTGGTAATTGGTTAGAGCTGGCAGGAGAGGCGAGGTCACTGTGTAGGGCTGTGGTATGCATGTGCATTTGTGAGAGAGACTGAGGGAAATTGACGGAAGTTGGGGGTTTGAAATATTTATGATGCTCAGGGTTTGTTTGTTTGTTTGTTTGTTTTAGTAATTACTTTTGAAAGGGAAAAAAAAACAAGCCTCATTGAGATTAAATAGTGGTTCAGTTACCAGGTACGTCTGTGGGAGCTATAGCAGTGCATTTCTAGCATGTGCCTCTAGCACTGCCTGAAACCTGGGCAGCTCAAACTCCAGACAGCATGCATGATGGGATGGATATATAGTTGCAGTACTGAATTAAGAGAAGTAAATTAAAATGCCAGGAAGAATTTCCCTGTGAAGGCTTCGGCGGCAGGATCTCATTTCCTGTTTTACAATTCAAAGCCTTATTTTATTTGTTCTTTTCTTTTCTTTTCCTTTCCTTTCTTTTCTCTTCTTTTCCAATTTCCTATGGCTGTCGGCCTATAAAACTATGAAGGCAGCAGATAAGAGCAATAGAAATAAGAATTTCATTTCATTTTTAAAACAATAGCTTTATGTCTCAAGCTGTTGCCCGTGTGTGGGATATGTTCTCTAGCTGGGCTGCCTTGTCTGGCCTCAGTGGGAGATGATGTGCCTAGCCTCACAGAGACTTGATGTGACCCAGGGAGGCCCCCACCCACTCAGAGGAGAAGGGAAGGAGCTGGGGAGGATTGTGGGAGGGGGTGACTAAGAGGGGTTTAATGAGCAGGATGTAAAGTGAATATATAAAACAGTAAAACACCATCTAGAGTCTACCCCACCTGGGGATCCATCCCATAATGAGCCACCAAACCCAGACACTATTGCATATGCCAGTAAGATTTCGCTGAAAGGACCCTGATATAGCTGTCTCGTGTGAGGCTATGCCAGTGCCTGGCAAACACAGAAGTGGATGCTCACAGTCAGCTATTGGATGGATCACAGGGCCCCCAATGGGGGAGCTAGAGAAAGCACCCAAGGAGCTGAAGGAGTCTGCAACCCTATAGGTGGAACAACAATATGAACTAACCAGTACCCCCGGAGCTCGTGTCTCTAGCTGCATATGAAGCAGAAGATGGCCTAGTCGGCCATCACTGGGAAGAGAGGCCCATTGGTCGTGCAAACTTTATATGCCTCAGTAAGGGGGAATGCCAGGGACAAGAAGTGGGAGTGGGTGGGTAGGGGAGCAGGGCAGGGGAAGGGTGACATGGAACTTCCGGGATAGCATTTGAAAGGTAAATAAAGAAAATATCTAATAAAAAAAAAAACAGTTAAAAAATAGAAGAGGAAAAGGGGACGACCCAGCAGCTCTAACATTACGTTTGTAAAGTTGCCAGCCTGTGCTGTAGGACGTCAGTAACCTGGACTAGGATTCAGGACGTTTAGCCTTAATCTCCTATCAGACTCGCTTTATAAGTTCCCTTGACTTCAAGCCTTAAAGGCCGTTTGCTCCCCTTTAGCCACCTGAACACGGATTTACTGTTTCTTAGAGACAAGGGCGTTGTTAGATTTTAGCTCTTATCTCAGACGAGACTGAACTGGATCATGAGGAGGCTGTAGTGACCTTGGAGTAAGTGCTGCTATACACTCTGGAAGAATGCGACTTTGACGCTTCAGTTTTCTTTATGTATTTGTTTGAAAGCAAAATTCTTAGTGCTGACAGTTGTCTCAGTTTATATTTGAGAATAAAATTAAGTTTTACAGCTGCATACCAAGGTCTGTTGTCTTAGAGCGCCCTCTGGTGCTTGCAAATAAATTTTATTTAGGATCTTGTCATTTACCTGGTGATATTATTATAATTTTGTGCACTGGTGTTCCACTAACTGTTTAAAGGTTCATCTAGGAAGACTGCACCCAAGAGTTAGATATTCTGTGCAATATGGTGAGATCGCTCTCAGAAGCATTGCTGTCTCCTTCATTCAGTTATCATGAGAATTTCATTTCTGTCTTGCTCTAGGCACTTTTACAGGCATTATCTCATGTGTGCAGTTGCTGTTCACATGCAGATATGAATCACAGTTTATCCACCAAGAAGCAGATATCCCAAAAACACATTTTGTGAAGGTAGTTGTGGATTCAGTGTTATAGTTTCAGATCTTAGACCAGCAGTATTAATACAGTGTTACTAAAAATACTAGTTACATTTTTTTAAAAAACATTCTCACACAATGGACACAATGCAGTATATTGGTTTGGATTGGCTGTTTTATATTTTTGTGCAGTGACTTAGCACTTAGTATCTTAGTCACATAGAGTGAAATTGTTTGTATGTAACTCTAACTGAAGCAGCTCTAGGAAGCAGAGTTCTCATGTGTGTCCTGGGACTTGGGCATGCTGAGGTGACCTCATGGAGCCACAGGGAACAGAAGAGGACAGACGGCTCCTTGACTCGGTTAATTCCTCCCGACAATTAATTGTGTTTTGCCTCTAGTGCTATTATTTTATTAGTGAAATTCATGTACGTTGACCCTAGCTATAGTTTTTCGTTAAAAAGATACATTAAAGTTGAGCAGTGGTGGCACGTTCCATCAGTCCCAACATTCAGGAGGCAGAGGCAGGCGGATTTCTGAGTTTAAGGCCACATTGGTCTACAGAGTGGGTTCCAGGACAGCCAGAGCTCTACAGAGAAACCCTGTCTTGAAAAAACAAAAACAAACAAAACAAAACAACAAAAGATACATTGTATGAAACCTTCAAAGAATAAAAATATCTTTAAATAAAGGATAATTTCTTTAATAGAATGCCTTTTCATGTGCATTTCAGTACTCTGACAAATATATACAACTGAGCAACCATTTCAGTCTGTCATGCTAAGGACTCTGTGTGCTCTGATGCCCTGACTGTTTCCTGGGTCCAGGGTTTGCCTTCTGTAGACCAACATGTACGTGGAGCGTGGGCTGGAGCGCTCTGTGAGTGTGACCTCTGTCCCTCGTGTAGTGCGTGTGCATTGGTGTTGATGTCTCAGCAGCACCTTATGCCTCAGAAGTAGACTTTGGCTGCTTAGCCTACAAATTGTCTCTTCACTAACGGAGGCCATTTCCCCCCATCGCAGATTTTGGGAATCATTTAAAATAAAATGCCATGAGTATTTGCACACAAACGTTAACATTTCTTTTATGTGAGTAAATATCTGAGTGTGGAAGTGCAGGCTCAGAGCCTTGTGAGCTGTTTCCCCGAGTGGCCGTCCCTTTGGAGTACCAGATGCTTGCTCCTCATCCCCACTCGCTCACTCATAGTGTCCCTAGGCATTCTGGGGAGTAAGAGCTCGTGGCAGCTTTCAGGTGCAGTTCAGTAACTAAAGATGCTGCCTGTAGTCTTACTCACTGGCCATTCATACTCGTAAAGGAGCTTTTGAAGGCTTTTGCTCATTTTCAAAACATTGATTTGTTTTCTCATTAAATGAGGCAGGTCATTATATGTTCTGGATACAAGTTCTTCTTCAGATACGTGAATCCCAAATTGTTTTCTTCAGCCTTTGGTTTCCCTTCCATCTTAGAGGCTCACTGCTGGTTGGTCGGCTTGCTCCATGTTTAGTGTCCTCTGGAAGTCATTCTTTGCTTAACCTGAAGTCTCAGAGGCTTCTAGACGTTTATGGTTTCAGGTTTTATGATTGAACCGCTGCTCTACTTTCAGTTAATTTTTGAGTATGCTGCCGGGCCATGGTTGAGTATGGTGTGAGGTTGGAGTTCATTTTGCCCAAGTCAGCTTGTTAGTTTTCTAAAGAAAGCCCACTGGGATTTTGATTGAGATTGGCTTGACTCTATTAGTTTGGGGACGATGGCTAGTGACATTGATTTGTATAATCTGTGCACATAACCCAGCAGTTATTTGATTAGTTACCTTCGGCGTGTTAGTTTACAGTTTATTTTTCTAATCCCTTTTTGGGGGATCATATTGTCTTTGCCAATGTAGTGCTGAACAGAGCCCCATCAGAAACTCCAGCAGGTGTCTCTTTGACTGGGTACTGACTGCTTGATTTCACTGCTTATGGAAGGACGGCAGTGCACGTAAGTCACCACAAGCATTCCAGAGAATGTGTGTTTACTAGGAATTAAATCAGGAGCTAGGGCATGTATTTCATGGAGACATCTGAGCACTGGCTAAAATTCATCCTGAATATTGTGAAGTCTATGGTTCCACTATTCCCCTGAGTACTGCTTGTCGTAAGTGGGGAAGCCTGGGAAGCCAGAGGCACAGGGTGAGTGATGTGTTGCAGTCCCCAACTTCTGCATACTGTTGTATTTCAGAGTGGTTAATATATTTGCATCACCATATGCCGCGGGCAGACCCAGTTAGGGTCCCTCAACTTGGGGGAGAATCAGGGTTCTGGTACTCAGGTGGGCAAGGAGTCAGCGAGTGACAAACAGGCACGAACATAAGAGAGTGCTGAATCTGAGTGTAATTTCTCAAAGTGAGCATCAGACTTATATAGTTATTATAGAAGAAAACATAGAAGTTAGGCAATACATCAGACAAGATACATTGAGGTCCTCTGATGTATAGTGACTCTTTACACAAAACAGAGGAAATACATACATAAAAACTGGCAGGAACCAGGCAGTGTTTATAACTGAGATAACCAGCCCTATCTAAAGTCAGCTACTTTTAGAGTAGTGTGAGGGCTTCACACCCTAGCCAGTTCTAGGCTATTGTATAACTCACCACCAGGGGTCCCTTAGTAAGCACTTAATTATGTTATTCCTCTGGGCCTAGTAAAAGCATGTACCAGGGGGGTTCTGTCTTTACTACCCTTTTTATAAATAATACAATACTCAAATTCCTCCTTAAACCACAGCCCACCTTCTTCCTAGACCATTGTAAATTCCTGCATATGGGAGTGACTTAGCTATAATTCTAAGTATCTATAGGGAACCTCCATTTATCAGAGGAGCCCACCAACTTTCTTCTATTATGTAATGTAGTCTGCCATACATGACTGTAATGAGAATTCCAAGTTTACTTGCCCTGAGATTTCTAACTCTTATCCAGTAAACTGCAATGCCTGATTTCTTTCACTATCTCTCTTTCAACACTAGAGGCATTTCGTCTAAATAAGCAACATTCTTACTAAATTCCAAGCCCAGAGTCAGCTCAATGATTAACTAAGATGTTGGGACACCAGTGGAGGCAAACCCCCCCCCAAAAAACAAAAAACAAAACAAAACAAACAAACAAACAAAAAAACAATGTTCAATCTAACATGGCTATTTGTTACATTATTTCTTGGGCACACTTATATAATAAAGCAATACCATCCCCCCCCCAAAAAAAAACCCAAAAAACCCACACAAAACTCTCCACCAACTATCACAAAGACAAATCTGGGCCACATCTGTGTTCCTAGATGTCAAGGACCTCCAAGAGATCAGTTTCCATGAAACTTTTTGCCTCAAGACTGTGGCTAAGCTTTTGGACTTGTCATGCAGACTCTATTGGAGTGGGTGTGACAACCATAGTCCTGTTACCTTCGGCATCTTACTTGGCCATCTGGTTATTATCTTATGACAGTTTGCCACAGTTTGCCATGCTATTCATCTCAGATTCTGTTAAAATAGAACTTGAGAAATTAGCAATTTATAAAGGCGCACAACTAATAAGGAAGTTATCCATCTTATAATTTGTCAACATAAAATTCTTACTATAGTTTCAAAATGCACTGATCATCTTGTAAGCGCTTTAGTAGTTTCTTTTGCCACCTTCAGAGAGCCCAAACACATGAGGGATTTGGGCTCCGAGACAGCGATGTGTGAGCAGTGCAGCCCATGACTGACTTACTCAGCATGCTCAAGTGAAGTGGCCAGTACCACTCACGCAGAGAGACAGACTCCACTTAATGTTTGTTAACATTGCAAAATATATCACAGCAAACTTGTTTTTCTTAAAACAATAAATGTCAGAATTTAGAATTTGAAATCATGTTCAATCAAAAGACGGTGTGACTGCTTACATATGACTGGCCGTCTGTTGTGGCTGCTCAGAGGGTGAATGTCTGATTTCATCACAGATGGCTGAGGTTCCTCTCGGACCTTAGCTCTGTTCCCTCACACACCGAGTGTCTGTTAATTATGGCACTGCTTCCTTCTAGTCAGTTAAGCCTGGGTTAAAGTTGGGCTGCATGATGTGGGGAACATTACAGTGTAACGGCTGCCCGGAGTCGGTTCCTGGATTCAAATCCCATGCCTTCACGAGCTGAGCTGCAGAACCTGGAGTGGGGTTGGGCGGAGCCTGAGCTTGGCCCGCTCTCTGCCTGTCTCACAGGCCTCGGAGGAATTAAACTTGCCTGTGCTTATAAAGAAAAAGCAAGAGTCTGCTTCCCAGCCGCTGGTGCTTGGCCATGTTGCCTGGAGAAAGCAGGTCACAGCCTTGTCAGGTGCTCCTCTCACTCATCAGTCCGTCCTGCTGTTGTCAGTGCCAGCTAATCCTTGGGGCTGGAGGGCTCCTTTAGGTGGAGCTGGGCTCTTTGCACCAGGAGATGGCAGCATTATCTCATGTTTGTGCATGTGTAACAGACCTTTCCGAGATTCCAGAGGTCCAGGTAGGCTGTAGCTTTGAAGAAACTGTGATGTCGCTGTCTCCACCTGGCAGAAGACAGAAAGACTTTTGATACTGAGTTGTCAGTTCAGAAAAGAATGGGAGGAATTTCTCTCTGTGGAGTTTTTTGACGTAAGAAACCTAATAATATATAATTTTACGTGTAAGAAAGCTAAATCTATAGGATACCTCAGAATCACCATACTTTAGCATCTTTTAATACATTAGTTTGTTAGTTACTTAAATAAGAAATTATAGTTCAAAAATCATAAGACGTTTGTTTGAAGACTTATTACTTAAGAATGAACTATCTTTAACTTAATGGGGGGAAAGTAGATTGGACTTTTAAAGGATTCACTTTATAAAATAAACACTAGGAATGCACTCATTAGGTGATGCAAGAAGAAGATATAATTAATACCAATAATAGTCAGTAAGCCCCGTGTAGACATTGAGATCACAGAGAGCCTTTCACCCGGCACTCAGGTGTTCTGCAGGCTGCTTGGTGACTGCCAGACCTCCTGCCCTGGTGCTACAAGCCACCCCTGGCCGTGGTGGAAACGGACTTGACACATTTCAGTCTAGTCATTTGCATTCCATCTTCAGACACGTTCTTTAGTCTTCCTTAAACTTAGGTATTTTATCTATGAAATGCTGCTTTCCCTTGCCCCTCTAAAGTAGCAGTAGAGTTGAAGAGAATGCATACAGCAACATACTTACAGTCTGACACTCCTGTGTCCTGCCCTCTCATACAGTGACATACTTACAGTCTAACACTCCTGTGTCCTGCCCTCTCATACAGTGACATACTTACAGTCTGACACTCCTGTGTCCTGCCCTCTCATACAGTGACATACTTACAGTCTGACACTCCTGTGTCCTGCCCTCTCATACAGTGACATACTTACAGTCTGACACTCCTGTGTCCTGCCCTCTCATACAGTGACATACTTACAGTCTGACATGCCTGTGTCCTGCCCTCTCATACAGTGACATTCTTACAGTCTGACATGCCTCTGATTTGCTCTCTCATACAACAACTTACAGTCTACACTCCTGTGTCCTGCCCTCTCATACAGCGACATACTTACAGTCTAATACTCCTGTGTCCCGCCCTCTCTTCCTTCAGTGTGAGAGGCAGTGTGTGCCAGCCTCTCCTGTGTCCCGCCCTCTTCCTTCAGTGTGAGAGGCAGTGTGTGTCAGCCTCTCCTGTGTCCCACTCTCTTCCTTCAGTGTGAGGGGCAGTGTGTGCCAGCCTCTCCTGTGTCCCGCCTTCTTCCTTCAGTGTGAGAGGCAGTGTGTGTCAGCCTCTCCTGTGTCCTGCCCTCTTCCTTCAGTGTGAGAGGCAGTGTGTGTCAGCCTCTCCTGTGTCCCGCCCTCTCTTCCTTCAGTGTGAGGGGCAGTGTGTGCCAGCCTCTCCTGTGTCCCGCCCTCTTCCTTCAGTGTGAGGGGCAGTGTGTGTCAGCCTCTCCTGTGTCCCGCCTTCTTCCTTCAGTGTGAGGGGCAGTGTGTGTCAGCCTCTCCTGTGTCCCGCCCTCTTCCTTCAGTGTGAGGGGCAGTGTGTGCCAGCCTCTCCTGTGTCCTGCCCTCTTCCTTCAGTGTGAGAGGCAGTGTGTGCCAGCCTCTCCTGTGTCCCACTCTCTTCCTTCAGTGTGAGGGGCAGTGTGTGCCAGCCTCTCCTGTGTCCTGCCCTCTTCCTTCAGTGTGAGAGGCAGTGTGTGCCAGCCTCTCCTGTGTCCCACTCTCTTCCTTCAGTGTGAGGGGCAGTGTGTGTCAGCCTCTCCTGTGTCCCGCCCTCTCTTCCTTCAGTGTGAGGGGCAGTGTGTGCCAGCCTCTCCTGTGTCCCGCCCTCTTCCTTCAGTGTGAGGGGCAGTGTGTGTCAGCCTCTCCTGTGTCCCGCCCTCTTCCTTCAGTGTGAGGGGCAGTGTGTGTCAGCCTCTCCTGTGTCCCGCCCTCTTCCTTCAGTGTGAGGGGCAGTGTGTGTCAGCCTCTCCTGTGTCCTGCCCTCTTCCTTCAGTGTGAGAGGCAGTGTATGTCAGCCTCTCCTGTGTCCCGCCCTCTTCCTTCAGTGTGAGGGGCAGTGTGTGTCAGCCTCTCCTGTGTCCCGCCTTCTTCCTTCAGTGTGAGGGGCAGTGTGTGTCAGCCTCTCCTGTGTCCTGCCCTCTTCCTTCAGTGTGAGGGGCAGTGTGTGCCAGCCTCTCCTGTGTCCTGCCCTCTTCCTTCAGTGTGAGAGGCAGTGTGTGTCAGCCTCTCCTGTGTCCCGCCCTCTCTTCCTTCAGTGTGAGGGGCAGTGTGTGCCAGCCTCTCCTGTGTCCCGCCCTCTTCCTTCAGTGTGAGGGGCAGTGTGTGTCAGCCTCTCCTGTGTCCCGCCCTCTCTTCCTTCCGTGTGAGAGGCAGTGTGTGCCAGCCTCTTTATCTCTGTAGCTTTATGTGCATCTTTATCATCCATGCCACATGCTGCCCGAGCTGACAGGAGTCATTGTTAATGTGGTCTTATACTTGCCTCTGTAGATGATGATGTCAAACTATTTTAGGAGCTGGAGAGATGGCTTAGTGGGCAAGTGCTCACTGTGCAAGCAAGAGGACCTGAGTTTACATCCCCAGCATTCAAGCCAAAGCCACTCATAGCTCAGTATAGCTGTACCCCAGCCCTAGGTGAGTGTGGAATATGGAGATAGGAGGATTGGTGGCTGTTGTTGGTCAGCCACCCTAACAGAAAAAACAAACAAAAAAGCAAAAACAAAAGCAAACAAAACAAAACAAAAAAGCATATGCTCCAGGTTCAGTGAGAGACTGTCTCAAGAGGATCTACAGAGGATCCAGCAGGAGACCCAGGCTCTCTTCTGTCCTCTGCCTGAGTGCAAAGGGATGCACACATATATACAACACACACATGTACACACACACACATCCTTATGCATGCACACACATATATACATGTATGTGTATATATATATATATGTATATATATATATATATATATATATATATATATATATATACATAACACACACAAAATAAAACTACATTGGTCTAGGGATTGTAGCTCACTGGCTGAACTTGTCCAGTGTAAACAGTGCCTGAGTTCTATCCACAGCATACAAGAAACAGAGTAGAACACCTCGTCAGGACTTTATGCTTATATCTATCTTACCTTACTTTTATCCAAGTCACAGGTTAGAGCTTTTAGCTCCATATTGTACCTATCATAAGGTTTTATTTATGCTAGGATTATCGTATCCTAGCGTAAGGATTTTAATATAAGCTGCATTTTGGCCGTATTCTTCACGTCTGTAGCAGCACCTCCACATCTTTCTGCCATGTTTCCTGGCCTTGGCAGACTCTTGTCCCTGTGGAACCCTACGCCCTGTTAAGCCCTCCCTTGTGTAAGGTGCCTTGGTCATGGTGCTCTAGCATAGCCACTACTACATTGTACTTTGTTCAGCTTGACCAAATGAGAACTGATCTACCGACTCTTCATCTTGGTCAGCATTGTTTTGGAATGCTTTAAAATGGGACTAGTTGGCTAGCTTCTAACTCATTAAATCTAATGGCCTCAGCTTCTGATGTTTTATATATTCTACTAAGTTTCCCAAGAATTAAAAAACAAACCAAACTAATAGATTCTAGGAGTTCATAGGCTGTGATCCAGAGCTAGCTAATGTGTCTCCTGGGAAAGGACTAGGGATGTGGCTGATTATGCTTCCCCACCGTGGCAGGGATGGCCCTCGTTCACTTGATTAAACAGGGATGCAAACCAGAGACTAGAAGTGAGTTGGTGAGCCATTTAGACTGGGTTTTATTAAATTAGTATATCAAGCTTTTGGGGGTGGGGGCTTTTATTTTAAAGCCTGCAAAGTAATGGGTTTGGCTCTGGCACCATTTCGTGTGCTAGCTGGAAGTGTTGTCACAGTGCCAGCTCTGTTCTTTGCATCTCTTTTCTGTTGGTTTCAGAGTCTCAGATCGTACATTAGGTCTTTGGTCCACTTTGAGTGAAGACTTATGCGAGGTTGAGGAGAACGGGAATGGCTCCCTTTTGTTTCCCACATTTGGATGTCTGTTCCCCCAGGACTGCTGGTTGGCACTGCCCTGTTTCCAGTGTTTTTGACACTTATGGCTGTGCTGGTGTGCATTTATTCCTGAACGCTCTGTGAGTTTTTGCACCAGTGCCAGGCCCTGTCCCTGTGGTTGTGGGGTGAGATCTGAGGTCAGGAATTGTGACCTCTAGCATTACTTATGCTCATCAGGGCTGCTTAAGCTACCCAGGGGCTTTTGGTTCCCACGACATGGTTTCTGCACGCAGCACAGTCGTCCCAGGGTAGCTGCTGACACCGTCCTCATACAGAAGGACAGTGGTGGTTGTGGACACTGCCCTCACATAGTGACAGCTGTGTGTGGACTACTCTCACACAGAGTAACAAAACGGGATCCTGTCTACTGCTATCTGCCCTAGGGATTGGTAGCTCACCAGATAAGCAGCTGGGTTTCAGGCTCACAGACTGCGATTGTCCTGCTGACGGAGGCTCTCCCACCCTCTTATCACAAGGACCACTGGGCCTAGAGCCTCTAGCCCCCCCTCCCCCCGTCCTGAGATCAGCCCAGCATGGCTGCAGTGTTTGTTGCCTGCTTTCTTCACATCTGTTAGCTGTTCTCTCTCCACCTACCTCAGGTTCCTAAGCTGTCTGTCTCCTGGAGTATCATCTGTCCTCACATGGACTCTCCTTAGCCATATCACAGACAGGCAGTTTTTAATCTGCCGTCTTGCCCGGAAATCTTTTAAAGTTTAAAGTTTTTTCTTTCTTCGTACCAAATATGTGTGCATTCAGAGTGTGAACATTTAGAGTGCATGGAACCGGAGCATGTGTTGGGTATACCACATACCGCCCGTCTCTCAGCAGTTTCCTGTGTGTACTTCAAGTCTGTGAGGAGTGTGTGAGGCCTGGAGTTGTAACTGCTGTAGCTATGCTGCATAAACATGATGTATAGATTTAAATCACACCTAACTGAAGGGAAAGCTCTAACTTACTCTAAAAATAAGGGAAGTTGATTATGATTTTCTGTTTAGTGTGCACACTATAATTCATATTTTCTATATTACAGAAAATGACTGAAATTCATCTTGAATAGCTTTGCTATGAAAGCTTTTTTCTTCATATTTCTTTGAAAATTAGCCATAGTCAAACCTTGACACTCCAGAGACTAGGTAACTTTTGGTCATAATGACTACATGAAAGCCACCAGCGAGTTACCTCAGGCGTGAAAACACAGCCGGCTCTCCTGGCTTTGCCATCACGCTTCCAGTTTCCTCAGAAGGAAACCCAGTGAGAGGACTCTGTGGTACTGTGAAGGAGCTCAGTACCTCCCTGTCCCCAGAGCATGGCGTTCCTGTGGTGAGGTGGAACAGCAGCGTGACTCAGTGCGGAAGGGAGGGGTCGGCTGACCTGACACTGGCCTGTCGCAGGTTGACACCTGGTAAAAATGTGTGTTTTACATAGTTGAACTGCCAAGAAAGTGGGTTTCCATGGAAACACGACAGGCTTTTCTGCCCCGCCCCCATTCGATGGAAGGAGCTTGGCTCCCTCCAGGACTTTGTCATGGTAGCAGCTGGTGTTATTAAGTGTCAGCCTCTGTCTCTGAGAGAGAGGATCAGTGAAGGCTTCGACGGCAGACGCTGAGCTCAAGGACCGTCATTGCCTTGTTGGTCCAACTCATGCAGTGCCCAAATGCACTTTATCCAAGTGTGCTTCCACGGGGTTCTGATCCCTCATCCTGCTGCTGGCATGCTTGTGAGCAGAAAACATTTGCAGGAACCTGCCACCTGTGCCGTGGACCGCCCACTGCCCGACCCCACTTGCCCTTGGGGGTCGGAGGTGAGGTGGTGCGGAATCAATGGCACAGAACTACCACATCCTCTCCCTTATGGTCTTAGGTACAGTCTGGTTCAGTCTTAGGTTCAGTCCCCATCCTGAAAGCTCCTTCTTGGTTTCCTGGTTTCCACTGTGCTCACGGTTAGCTCACAAAGGAAGACTTGAAGCTACAGTCACCATGCGAGAGGGATCATGCAGACTTGGTCTTTCTAGACCTGAGTGAGCTCACTCCATTGCTGGGACCAAGTTCATGGTTTCCTTCTTCCTTACAGGAGTAATAACCCATTCCCTCTTTCTAAGGTTTAATGTGTGTGTGTGTGTGTTTTGCTTGTGATCATGTATGTGTCCACAGAGTCCAGAAAAGAGTATCAGGTTTCCAGGAGCTTGGCTGGATGCTGGGACTGAACTCTGTCCCTCTGCAAGAGCACTAAATGCTCTCACCCATTGCCTGCTCACCTCAGCCCGTTGCCACCTTTTCCTGTGGGCAGTAGAGGGAGATGGCAAGTGTCTTATAGCAGGACATGGAGACCTTCAGGTGTGCCAGCACCTGGTCATGCCACATGTCTGTTCCTGTAGCTCCCACTCCCACCAGCTTGCTCCTTGTCCCCACATCTGTGCCAGCATTTGGTTAGTTGATCCCCTGATGACTACGGTCATTCTGAGAGTTGTGAGGTGGATTCTGAAGGTGGCCTTAATCTGCATTTCCCTCATGGCTGAGGATGTTGAACACTGTTAAAGGCGTTTCCTAACCACTTGTAACTACTTGAACATGTTAAAAATACAGCTAAGGGATGGGAGCTTTTCTGTGCCTTCAAAATATATGTAATTTAATTTACTATATATAAATAAGCTAATTTGCCTTCTTTGGTATATATTTTAGTTTCAAGTAATTGTTTCAAGCTGTCTCGTTCAAGGGGTTATATCAAATTGTGCGTTTGGACCTGTTTCTGGAATTTCTTCCTAATGTCCTTGGATTACTTTAGATAATGTGTTTTGAATTATTTATTGATTTTATTGTTGTATCGACCATAGCACAACCTCTGTTCTTACAGTTGTTTTCAATTCTTAGAAGAATGCTTTGGCCTTTAGGCCCCAATAAGCTCTGTCAATTTATACATGAATAATCTGATTTCAGCATGGCATTGTGGGAGGAAACACTCTTGAGTCAGAGATGGCTTTATGTATGGGCACTGTAAATAATTTTAGAGACTTGTTCTAAGAGTGCTTCAGTAGCAGAGTAAAGAGTTTCTGAGGCCACTGGGCATCTAAGGTAGAGAAACAAGGACACAAGAGGAGGATTGTAAACTGATTGTGTGAGCTTCTCATGAGCCTGCTCTGTCCTTTTCAACTTCACTGAGGGTCTGGGCAGTATTTTAATCACTTTCAGCACAGATTGTAGCATTGCTGTGTTGGATTCAGAACCCTTTCACAGTGAAGAGACTCAGCTTGTATCTGTGAAATGCTATTGTCTGAGACACAGTGACATAAGGAAAAACGGCACAGCCTCCTGTGCAGAAATTGTTCCTTCATGAAATGCTGTCAGTAGAGCTCCTTAGCCCAGGTCTTGGGAAGAGAAAATGAAGAGATAACCTCTGGAGCCAGTGAGTGTCTTAGAGCTCTCAAAATCTTAAATAAAAGAACGACCTTAAGAAGGAGAACACACATTATTCGTAAGAGGAAAAAAGAGGTGTTTGGGGTTCCAGCCATGCATAAGTTGGAATGAGCACTTGTAGTTTTCTCAGAATTACAAATGCTGAGTAGAGAGTTTGGTGACCTTATGCACCATGATTAGGAAAGCGACAATTCTGTGAGAACAGAGGACGTTGTGAAGAGGAGGGTGGGGACACAGTGCCCAGAAGTGTTAGATGTGGACAAAAAGAGTAAGGAAGGGCTTTATGAAAGCAAGGGAGTATTTAAAAATCCCACCCCGGTACATCGGATACTTTATTAAATAAGCTGCAGTTCGTTTCGGTTACAGAAGAGGGCGCTCTTGAACTGAAAACTCTCCCTTGTAAATTAGCTCATCTCCTTGATCCAACTCCAGATTGATGGCGATTACTAATCCCAGGAAAGCCAATATAAATAATCCTCAAGAGAGAAAGAATTCAGCAAATGTACAAAGTTAATACAAGAATAACATAGAAAATTCAGATAAAACCTTATTAAATTATATATAATTTATATACATTTTGTTATGTGTAGACACTTTCAGTGGAGAAAAGCAAAAACAGAAAGAAGGGTTGAGGAGATGGCTTAGTCACTTGTAATGCAAGTTTAAGGACCTGAGTTCAACCCCAGGGCCCTCATAAGGAGGCTGGGGTGGGGGCATGTGATTGCAGTCCCAGTATTGGGGAGGCAGACACAGGTGGCCCTCTGGGGTTCACTGGACAGTCAGCATGGTCATCAGCAAGACCCACGCCAGTGACAGACAGGCTGTCTCTAAATCCAAGTTGACAGGGCTGAGGAATGAAGTTTTCAGACATGTGCATTCATATCATATACAAGCACCTGCACATGCATAAACACATACAGAGGGGTGGGATATAAAAGAAAAAACAGAGGAGGGCCAGCGGGAGCCCTGGAGTGTGAACAAGGTGTTACACAAGTGTCTGTGTTAGAATGAACTCACTGGGAGAGTCATGACGGAAAGAGACAAACAACAACAATGTCTGGAAGAACCCAACTGGACTCTGGAAAGACAAAGGCAAAATTGAGAAAATCACCTTGGAAGTGAAAACTAAATTACAAGGCACCCAGGGGAGGTGTGTGTTACCACAAGTATAGTGAAAGGAATAAAGAGTAGAAATAAGAGCCAGGAAAATAACACTGAAATGTGAGGAAGAAAAAGATCAGAGAGAGAGAGAGAGTCTGGGGGGCGTCCATGATATTTACTTAATGCTTAAACTAGAAAATCAAATGGAATAGAAATAGTGTTTAAAAACTGTAATGGAAACCTTTTCAGCGCTCAAGCAGAATGTGTGAAAGGTCCTATGTCGTGGGCCCCTGAGAGGGACTGTCTACCCTGCCAATCCTCAAAGTACGCCAGGGCATCACCTCAGCAGAAGCAGGGAGGAAGAGGCCTCCCGATCCTCCGAGTGAGAAACGAAGATGCACAAGTACAAGGGTAACAGTGCGTTAGGACGGAAGTCATCTAACTGGAAAGACATCGAGCCAGGTTCCTGAAACAGTGTGTAATCTGTGGAAGAGAACCAGTATTTCCAGGAAAGTTATGAGCGGTTGATTTAACCACTGTGAGACTGGTGAGCTAGTGGAAAGTTCCCACTGTGTGCTACATGAGACTCAGTGTGAATTACACACTGTCTTTGAAACATTGTTGACATTGTGAAGGCATGCTGAAATACATAGTAACTGCTGGAATATTCCAATGTGAACTGTCATGTTGTCTCAACGTTTTCTGTTGAACTGGCTCTCATGTATTAGAGGCTCCCATAAACTCTTGTGTCCCTGAGATTGGTCTTGAACCTTGGTCCACCTGATATACCTCCCAAGTATTGGGACTAAGTGTTTTAATTAGCATTATTAATTATTAGTATATTAGTTGTTCACAGCAATGGATTTCATTATGTCGGTTTATGCATGTGCATGGTGTATGTCGGTCATATTCACCCCAGTTCTGCTAATCCTCTTCCCAGCTGGCTCCCCTCTGCTTTCTTGTCTTGTCTTTGTCTGTCAATTGTGGTGACCCTGTGAGTCTCCTCATGGCTGTCTGCAGGAGCGTGGGCGGAAGCCTATTTACAGAGCATGTACACCTTTCTACAGGGCTGTGGAAATTCTGTCTCCTCCCCCATCAACTTTTAAATGCCTGTGAGTCCTGGAGAGGGTGGGGCTCCACGGATCCCTTGATCTTCCCTGGAAGGGTCCTGACAGACCCAGCCTTGCAGTCCAGTGCAGGTGTCACGGCTGCTGTGGGTCTGCGATTGCCGAAGTCCTGTCGTATCTGGAAGTCAGCTTTCCACAGCTATCTCATTTCCGCTGACTCTTCCGTTCTCTCTGCTCCATCTTCCACAGTGCTCCCGAGCTTTGAGGGGCTGTTCTATATGTCCCAGGTATAGCGCGAGGTATTCAAACTGTCGTTTAGTCTCTTTGAGTAGTTATGAGTCTGCAGTCACTGCTGCCCACTGGAGGAAGAAGCTTGTCTGAGCAGCTCTGCGGGCATGTGAGCTCTGGAGAAGGCCATTTGATAGGCCCGCGACTTGTATCCAGCAGCACCTGGAGATTCTGATCCGGGGCCTGCGGCCTTCCCAGCTACAGGCTTTTGACCAGCAGGTAGCGTCAGAAGTGAGGTCTTTCCTGTGGCAAGTCCAGCCCTGAGGCGGGCAGGCTTCCCACAGTTGTCCAGTGCTCTCACGCTGCCTGGCCGGGAGGGCAAGCTGCGTGGCGCCCTCTGCCCCTGGCAGCGTCAGGCTAGCCAGCAGGGAGGAGGTTCCAGCCCAGCTGCAGCTTGCTTTCTGTGACCTTCAGCAGCACAGTCTGACCAACTAGTTATGGTAGGAAACTAAGGGCAGTGACCTGTGTTGTTTTGGGGTTCTCGGGAGCACCCATGGTCACCTCCTGAGAAGTGCCCTGCCCTGGTCCTGGGATTCTTGTTTAATAGGCTGTAACCTCTGGAAACACCTTTATTCACCCCCACAGGGTGAATATCCCATTCAAAATATTTTTAAAAATTGTTTTTTTATTAGCTTACCAAAATGTCAGCTTTCCATGTATCATTACTTTCGGTTGACATCCTAGTCTGTACCTTCCGTCTGCCATCTGCTCTCACTGAGTGAGACCATCAGTGCCCCTTCTACGTCACACGGGTTCTGCTGTCTCCCCTCCCACCCTGCCAACTTAAAGATTATATTTTCCCTGTGATACAGATGTATATATATAAAAGAGCTGAACACACATGAGGGAGGTAAGGTAATAGAATATTTTCAGTTTCTTCCATTTCTTGGAAAATCTCATAATTTCAAGTTATTGGATGATTTGAATTCCATTGTGTGTGTACCTCATTTTCGTTGTTACTTGAATTAATAGTGTCTAGGCTGACTATTTCCTAGCTACTGTGACTAGAGTGGCAGTGACCACAGATGTGCAGGTCTCTTTGGTAGGATGCAGAGTTCTTCGGGTGGGTGCCCAGGAGTGGGATGGGTGGGTCATATGGTAACTCTAGTGTTTGCTTTCTTAGAAATCGCCACGTTGATTTTCCTGGTAGCTGCAGAAGGTTATATGCCCACCAACACCATTCCAATATCCGTGTCTTGATGTTAGCCATTCTTCCTGGTGTAGATGGAATCTCATTGTGGTTTTAACTGGTGCCTCTCTTATGACTAAGGGCACTGAGTGCTTCACGATAGTTACTGGCCACTTGGGCTTCTCTCTGTTCAGTGCTGTAGCTGAGTTTTGATTGAGTTGTCTTCTGCGTCCTTCCTGACATCTGTCTTCTTGAGCTTTTGTATATCATGGATATTAATCCTCTGTTAGATTATCTCCTGTCTCCTAGGCTCTCTCTTCACCCAACTCTTTCTTTTGCTGAACGGAGGGTTTTGTTGTTTTTGTTTTTGTTTTTGAATTTCATGAGGTTTCATTTCTCTCCCACCGGCCTATTTATTCTGCAGCGGGAATCCATTCAGGAAGTCCTTGCCTGTCTGTATCTGGAGTGTTTGCCTGCTTTTTCCCTCTGGCAGTTTTAGAGTTTCGGCAAACTTTACCCAGGAGCCAGTAGGCCCCTCCCACCCCTCCCCTATTATCTCCTCCCAACCCCACTCATAGCAGTGACCCACCCACTCTCCACCTATTGTGGCCAGAATCTGTGGCATTCTTCTAGACTGAATTAACTATCTTTTATGTTGCTCCTGTGAGAGGGATGCCCACACCACCAAGAGCTCTGGGTGTTCTTTAATCTGGGGCAGAGAATGGCGCTGATTTGCATATCAGCCTCCTTTTGGGAAAGGCCTCATAAATTCTCACATTGCAGGTTTTGAGTCTTAGTCAAGCTTATTCCATATGATTTTCAGGAAAAGTTGAAGTTGAAGTTTTGAAATCTAATGTTGACACATTGTGGAATTCACAGAAAAAGGGTAAAAACATTTTACTGCATGCAGTCAGATCTTACTAATATCTAGTGTTTATTTTTGAGATGCTCAGTACTTTAAAAAATACATTTTATCAGACTACTTGTTGGTTTGGTCTTTTTTAATTTCTGATTTCCAGGGATCAGAGAATGACAAGAGAGAGTGATGGAATATCTAAACTGAAAGTGAAGTCAAGGACTGCAAAGGAGAAAGGGGCCAACAAGGAGTGGGTGTGCGTGAGGGTAGTAAGGGGGCAGCAAAAATGGTGATGTAGGTGGGAAGTTGTCACAGTGAAGCCACATACTTTATATGCTCACTAAAAATTCTAATAAAAACTGAAAAAAAAGAGGAACAAGCTGAAAGGGGAAAGAAATCTACCTTTCTGCACCCGTGTTTCATATTGTAGTAGTAGTCGTTGTGCGAGCTCTGCATATCATTTTACATTGCAATGGCCGGGATCTGAATGACTTACACTTAGGAGCCCTCTGTCTATGAGGGCTGACTTCTCAACCTTCTCTGTGCACCACCACTTCTGGGAGCGCCCAGGTCCTGCTTCCCCAGAAGGCCTGCTCCTCCAGGACGTGTTCCTAAATGTGAAGTCCCGAGTGAACGTGGGAACCAGGACAGTAGGTGATGTCGGCTGACCTCATCACACCATTGCCCGTAGTCTGAATACTTTCCTGGCAGTCATTTAGGTCCTGGCCATTGCGTTGGGTGGTTTTTCCAAAATTGTCAATAAATATTATTTCCAAAAGTTCCTTTAGGTATGTGATAAGCACATCTCAGAGTTGCGCTCTTAGGCTAATAATGCTTACCTGTGGCACTGGCCTGAGTGTGTATTCTGATTGCTTTCTAGTTCTAAAGAAGATGGCATGGCCAAGGAGCACATGGAACCTCTCAAGTATGCTGAACAGCTCCCGGTGGCTCAGATAATACACCAGGTTGGTTTCTGTTTGATTCTTTTGAAAGAAACACACTTTTAATCTCAGAAGGGAATGCTTTTGTTAGGCTTTTCAGAGTCCTTGTGTTCTGTCTGTAGATGTTGTGGGTACACTCTTCCTACTGCGCTCTACCCTTATGCGAACACTCAGTATTGAAAAGGCCATGCAGTGTAATGCCTGAACTCTTACATACAACGTGGGGTAATCTAAATTACCTCTTACAAATTAGAAAATGCCAGAAAACTTAATTTTGAACCACTGTATTGGGTTTATGATGAGAAAGCTGAAAATTAATCATGACCACCGCTGTGGTTTGGAGGAGCTAAGGAGGGGAAGCCATCATGCCTGCTCTTGTCCACCTTCCCCAGCAACTGTTGTGAAGCGTAATTGGAACTGTCATGTGTGTAGTTTGCTCATTTCCAGCCATGACGACTCTGTCATCCTTGCGTGTGGGGCTCAGCTGAGAACAGGCAGCGTTGTAAGCACCAAGCTTGGATTCTGTGCTATGACTGTGACAGGCCAGACACATTCTGCCCTGCCAGGCCACAAGCAAGTCACCTCAAATAGCTTGTTGAGCAGCCTGTGGGCCTGCAACGTTTTTTTAGCTCCTCAGAGCTCATTGGAATTGTTAGGTGTCCTCACAGGTCAGAGCTTCAGGGTTGGTGTGGACGTCAATGCTAGGAGGTTTTCTTACATTGTTTCCAATCGGAAGAATCTTAGTGGCTGTGGGTTGTTAATAGTGCCAGTTTGAGTTTATTAAAGAAAGAGGATTTTAATTTGAAAATTAAATATAAAATATAAATTCATTATATAAATAAAACTCAGTTTTAAAATACTGCATGAATCTTAAAAATGGTTAAGTCTTGCCCCTCTGGGGCACTCATCTGTGTAATCAAGTCCAGTTTATATGTCAGGAATTCCTAGATTGTCGGAGCTTAAATGACCTAACAGACTGCAAATGTCACATTTAAAATTCTGTCTTCATGCCTGACTCTCAGCATAAATGAGTTAAACAGCAGAGCAGGCAGCAAGCTGGATGTTCTCAGCAGTGAGAGCGCGCCTGCACCTGCAGCAGTGCAGAGCAGGCAGCAAGCTGGATGCTCTCAGCAGTGAGAGCGCGCCCGCACCTGCAGCAGTGCAGAGCAGGCAGCAAGCTGGATGCTCTCAGCAGTGAGAGCGCGCCCGCACCTGCAGCAGAGTGCTTTGCTCAGAACCGGGAAGCAGGGAAGCCATTGCTGGTCACCCAGAATGGAGCTGAACACGCAGCAGGAATTAACCTTTATGACAGCTGACCACAGGAAATGTCAGAAATGTTTTTATAATGACAGGAACCAGTAAGCTGCCCATTTTCTATAACCACTGTTTTGTAGTTAAACACTGTTTGAATTCAAAGTAAAGGCACTTTACCCTGGTGAAAATTTTTATATTGTATGTTTTTTTCTAGTATAAGAGATGGTAGTGATTTAACACTAAAGTATAAGCCGCATAATTAAAAATCTGAATGATCTATCATAAAATCTCACTCCTTAAGAAATTCTACATGATAGAAATCTCTTTTTATTAATCAAAATTAAGGTGTAGACAGCACACGTGGTCCTGTCATTCTTCTTTGTGGCAGCTCTGTAACAGACAGAGCACTGCCACTGCACTCTCTAGGCAGGGTCATTTAGGAAGGCACTGTTTGTCTTACAGTTTTTAAAATCTGACTATCCATACCTATATCTGTATCTATATCTGTATCTATATCTGTATCTATATCCCCGTTTGTCTGTGTGTGAGTATGTGCACTTGAGTACAGGTCCCCAGAGACCAGAAGAGGGTGTCGGGTCCCTTGGAGCTCTTCTAGATACAGAAGTGGCAGAAATGCAAGGATGACAATGACGACGATGACCCTTATGTGCAGAACATGTGTGCCTGGAGTGAGTCAGTGACTTGCATGACCTTATGAACTAGAGGTCACGTGCCCTGAAAAACCCACACTCCATGGAATGTTCTGCAAAGGCTGCTAGACTGACTAGACCTGAAGTCACTGTGGGTGGGTTGGAATGTTGCAGGTCTAGAGCCAGATTATCTCCTGCTCTTTGTTCCCTTCCCAGCCATCCATTGTTCGTCTGATCTAGCACTCTGTGACTATCAGGAAACTCTTTGGGGTGTAACAAACCCTTGTATTCAGCGACCTGGCAGCCACTGTCTGCAACTGTCACGATCAAGTTGTACACTCAGTGACTTTAGTTAGTGCCTCTCAAGCTGGCAAACTGAAGTCCTATTTGGGGAGGGCTGGGAAGTTGGTGCAAGGCATAAGAATGCTTGTTGTACAAGTATGAGGATCAGAGATCAAATTCCACCCAGCCCTGTGGGTGAGAGAGGAGCAGAGACCACAGCGGTTTGCTGGGCACCAGCATGGCGGCAGGACCAGGGAGGCAGGCAGAGAGTGATAGAGCAGGACACCCAGTGTCCTCCGTGAGTGTACCCATAAGCGCGCGCGCGCGCACACACACACACACACACACACACACACACACACACACACACATAAAATCACATCAAACTACCGTTTCTGAGAAGGTTAAACAGGGTTATCCCATGACCCAGTGATTTCAACATAGGCGGATGCCCAAGAGCTTTAAAGACAGGGACGCATATGGGCAGGTCGTTCACTGCAGCAGTCTGTTCGTAAGTGTTCAGTGGAAGCAGCCCAGACACCGAAGAGCTGCTGATCAGGTGAACAGAGTAAAGCGCACCCAGACGGCAGAATGGCACTGAGCAGTGGGAAGGACTGAGGTGCCGGCCTGCCAGGTGTAAACACAACCCCGTGCACGAGGTCAGACACAGTGCTCATCACTGCTGCATCTGTAGGTGGGAGGAGGCAGGACCTGGTCCTCCCTGCCGAGGACACAGTCATAGAAATAGTATAACTATAATGGTGATTATTGCTCAGTTCTATAATCACTGAATTAAAGTAGGTGAATGCTGTGGTATGCCTGTATATATAATAAAGATATTTGGAACATGAAATCGCCTGTTTCCAGTGGAGAGCCAGGAAACAAGGCTTATGGCCCTCTGCTGCTCCTCGTGAATGCCACAGGCAGCCTGACAGTACTTCTGCTCATAAGAGTCTAGCTAAAGAATGAAAGTACTGGCCTGTGACCCAGTGCAGTGACGTGCATCAGGCTCAGTGTCCACAACACACTGAGAATACTCAGTACAACACACATAGCAGACGTGGGAAGCAGGACTTTCAGATCTAGAACTCAGGAGAACAAATATGTATGTGATTTTTTTCTTTCCTTTCTTAAAATATATATATATTTAAAAAAATAATTGAATTTTATTTTCTTATCAACTAAATGTTCTTTTTTTTCCCCCAGTTTCTGCTTAATGGCAGAAAATTTAATCCAGATACTTGTAGATGCATTCATTCAAACCCAGGATCTTCTCCATCCCTTTTCCAGTCTCTCTAGGATGACAGACAGGTCGCAGTGCAGGTGATAAGGTGTGGCTGGCATGGCCTCATAGCACATGAGATTCAGTGTCATTCTTGCTGACTGGTAGTCCGTAGGGCTTTGCCCTGATCTGCCCTGAGGCAGCCGCCACGGCACATCTGGAAACACTTCTTTTCTCTGTCTGTGGTTGCCTGGCTGGTGAAATTAGTGAGCAGAGCGCGTAACTGGAGTGTCACGGTGGAATCAAGAATCATGTGGGAGATAGGCATGCCTGTGGGTCATCTTGACTGGCATTCTCTAGGGGCATCCCAGGCTCTGTAGTTGAGAAATGGAAGTGACCAGTAGCCTGACCGTGGATACCATGTAGATACCACATGCTGCCCTGCTGTGATTTCTACCCAGAGCTCTGAGGGAGAATCCACAAACCCTTCCTCCCTGCAGTTGCTTGAGAGGATTTTGTCACAGCTTCAGGAAAAGCAACAGCCAGGGAGAGAAGAGCCTTGCTGCTGCTGGCGCTGTCGCCTCCCTCTGCCCTCTGTTTTCTCTCTTTTCTTTCTTTCCTCTTCTCCCATTGCCCTCAGTTTGGGCCGTTAAACATCCTACCCCTTCTTCCTAAATGTTGGCCAGTGTTATAAGTACTTCTGTTGAAGAATCCGTTACATTGTATCTAATGCATAATAACACTGAGTGCATTTGATGTCCACTGCTAATTGGATTCAGACTTCTTTCCCACTGACTGGGGAGTACAGGGGTCTCTCAAGGCCTTACACTGAGGCTGACTGCGAGACTTGCCTGTGGTACTCAGGTTTCTTTCCTAGCCAACAGTGGCGGTATTTACCAACATTTGTAAGAGGGCTAGCAAACTGTAGTGTTCATATGCTCACAGTTTAGCAGCAATTTGGGAACTAGATTATTGGAGTTGCTGGTGAGGGGCACTGCTCTGTGAAGCACAAGTCCTTTAGGAATTTGTTAGCTCATAGTACTCGGACCTTATGGAGAAAGAGCAGGAAAGTGCATACAAAGTGGTCCATGACCCTGTGTCACTGTGTCCATAATCTCCGTTCACAGATTGTAGCTTGTTCTATTTAGAAGTACGGTATTGTTGGGACATTGGAGGGAGAGAAATGGGTGGTTTTCATATATAAGTAAACTTCATAGTTACCTCACAGATGCTGGTTTGAAAAATCAAACCACTTTTTATAAGGCAGTGTGGATTTTGAGATGTAAAATTTATAATATGATATTTTTATTGAAAGTTAATGCAGTTTTCTTTATAAATGCAATCACTTATAAATGAGTTAGATAACATTTTGGGCAATTAATAGGTTCGTTTCACTTTAATTTGGGAGCATAAAAAGTTGATTAGCACCATGTAGAGCTTATTAATTATAAGATAATGATAATTAGTGATTTGAAAATCAGACACAAAAGTCTTTTAAACTATCTTTGCAATTAGGAATTTCTATGTATCTCAAATGCAACTTTTTCTTAAGCTTCATTTGGAGTAAAATATTCCATTAATGACAAGTCCACGCTGAGTGGGTGTGTAGCCACCTATTACGAGAATTGTTCTTTGGTTTCATCCAGTGAGGGATGCCCTTTAACTTTCTTTTAAGGGCCCATGTTAGTTACTCCTCACACATACTAAGGTATTTGGCCCCATGTTTTCTATATATAAAAGGTAACACAAAACCAAGAATGATGATTGCCCTAATGAGCACAACGCGTGTGGCTGGAGTGGGTCAGTTACCTGGTGACCTGCATGACCTTATGAACCAGAGGTCATGTGCCCTGGAGAACCCACAGAATGTTCTGCAAAGGCTGCTAGACTGACTGGATGGGCAGTCACTGGGGGGTGGGTTGGAATGTTGCAGGTCTAGAGCCAGATTATCTCCGGCTCTTTGCTTCCTTCCCAGCCATCCATCCGGAAACTTCTTGGGTTGTAACAGCCTGACAGAACCCTAATGTCTAGCAACCCTGAAGAGAGGAATATTTTCAGACAGTTACCAGAAGCCTACAGCAGAGCCTGCCCACCTCGCTGTAACCCACCTGCCTGATGCTTGCACTAATGGATTGAAGGCTTTACTTGATGAGTTTCTGTTCTGTTACTGAGAAACTCTTGTGGAATGGCTATCACAGTAGAACATGGAGTCTGGGGTGACTCAGGATGTGATCATTTTTATATTTGACTCCAAATAAACTGTCCCCAGTAAGTGTCTGAGATTTGTGGAATGTTGATAAATTATCCAAGGACCTTGACAATACTAAGGCACCTTTTGAACGTCACAGTAAATTGTCTTCCATCTGCATAGAGGGTAAGCTAATAGTGTAGTGAAGTGATGATTTCAGGAGTAAAAGCTGCATGCAGGCAGATGTTGCAGTTTAGCTCATGTAGTAGTTACATTGCTGTAACAATGTTTCAACTGCTTGTTTAATAAATGTCTGTGATGCAAGTCCGAAGCAGTGACTTGGTACATTGTGCTGAATATGGGAAAAGTCATAGTAACTACTGAGTACTGAATTGAAACGGGTCATGATGATTATTCATTCCACCTGAGAACTGTAGCTCCCCTTCTCTACCCCGTGTTAACCAAGTCTGTGCCCGCATGGATGAAACAATTTGATTAAAAGCTCCATGCTTCCCTGGCACAGTTGGGATGTGCAAGGGCTGACGTTAAGTCTCGGGTGTGCTGAGATGCCTTTTCCCCTTAGCTCTGGGTCCTTCTGCTAAGGTGGTAGTCTCCGTGCTGGTGTATCAAGCCAGAGACTGTGCAGTAGTTTAAAAATGTCAGCAGATCCAATGGTGTATGTCAGGGAATCCTCTCCGATTGTGGAAAACTCTGCCTGCCACTCCCACCTGTGCTGTTATCCACATTCCCGGCTTTTCTAGGTTCACTGTTTTATTACAGAGCCTCTTACAAATGTTATACTTTGGTAAGGTTAGTGCATGTGTGCATCTCAGATTAGGGTCTTCCCAAAATGCCAGCTCAGAGAGGGTCCTGGTGCCATCCACTGTCAGTCTTTGGGGAACACTTTACTCTTTTACTGAACAGAGCTGCTCCTGACACCACAGGGTGTTTAGTGCTGGCTGCTAGTACTGCTTAGTCTGGACACCAAAAATGCGCCTCCTCCCGCCCCCCGAACCCCATTTTCTCCTAATTGCTCCCATGCACAGAGGGCAGAACACTGCAGATCTTTGCAGTATCTGACCATGGAATCTTTCATTTGCATAATCTAGCTTCTCAATCTTATAATGCTAAGATATGGGCCAGGCAGGCGGCTCAGCAGACAAAAGCACTTGCCACCAAAGCCTGCTGATGTGCGTGACTCCCAGACCCACGGAGGAAAGAGAGAACTGGCTTCCAAAAGTTACTCTGACTGTGTGTGTGTGCGTGTGTGTGTGTGTGTGTGTGTGTGTGTGTATGGCGCTGTGTGTGCCTGGTAGGCATGCACATGTACCTGCATATACACACATGCACACACACACAAATAATAAAATTAAAAATTTTAATGCATATTTAAAATCTCTCCTTTGTCTTCGTCACACAGCACAGTGAACTCTGCAGTTCTAGCTCCTGCAGTATGCCATGGATAATGGCAAATGTTCAGACCTTCTGCTCATGTTTGCTTTTTATTTTATCCTGCTACAGCTACTTTTGACATTTTACTGTTTTCTTCTGTTCCAGCGAAGCCTCCCACACTGTAGCTAAACTCTGCTAAAGGTTGACTGAAATGAAATGCCTCCAGTCACAAACCTCTCATACCTTCTTTTTAAAGTGTGTCTATTGAATTATTGACATCTGGAAGCTTGTCAAAAGGGAACTGAAGCCACATCGCTGGCACCGGCTGGGACGGGCTTGGAATCTCCCAGCCTCTTCCGAACCATAGCTTGGGAGACCATAGCTTCAGCCTGGAAACTGAAGTGGCATGAGAAGTAGGACACTGGCCGGTTCTTTCCGTAGACATTATAGGGAGAGTAGTGTTGTCACAGCTTGATGTCATGCAGGAGTTTTCAGGTGACTGGCCCAGCTTTCATGTCAGAGCTTGACGACCATTTGCAGCAATGTTGCTTCCCAAGGAAGAAATAGACCACAAACTGTTTTTAGAAACAGTAATTAAAATTTCAATAATGGTGTCTCATCAACCTAGTGTAGTTTTGAATTTTTTTAGTTCATCCATAAATTTGTTATCATATCTATTTGATGTGTTGTTTTTATTAAAAATTAAAATTTGGAGCCTCACCTACCCATGAATTTTGTAGAACAAAGATATTCCTGTTTTCACTACATTTTTAAAGATTTAAAAAGTAAGAATAGTTGATGTTAATGAAGAAAGTAGAATTCTTTTCTTTCCTTTTCCTAGCTTCCTTCCTGTCTTCCTTTTACATCATTTATCTACAGTGGCTTTTAATTCCTCCCAACTCTACCTGGAAATAAATGCCTCCTCTACATCCTCTGCCTTCTGTGCAGTAGATAAATATGGCTACCACCATCAACACCACCACCTCCTCCTGTTCCTCCTCCTGCTCCTCCTCCTGTTCCTCCTCCTGCTCCTCCTCCTGTTCCTCCTCCTGCTCCTCCTCCTGTTCTTCCTCCTGCTCCTCCTCCTCCTCCTCCTGCTCCTCCTCCTGCTCCTCCTCCTCCTCCTCCTGCTCCTTCTCCTGCTCCTCCTCCTGCTTCTCCTCCTGTTCCTCCTCCTGTTCCTCCTCCTGCTCCTCCTCCTGTTCCTCCTCCTGCTCCTCCTCCTGCTCCTCCTCCTGATCCTCCTCCTGATCCTCCTCCTGATCCTCCTCCTGCTTCTCCTCCTTCTTCTCCTCCTGTTCCTCCTCCTGTTCCTCCTCCTGCTCCTCCTCCTACTCCTCCTCCTGCTCCTCCTCCTGCTCCTCCTGTTCTTCCTTCTTTTCCTCCTCCAGCTCCTCCTCCTTCTTCTCCTCCTGCTCCTCCTCCTGTTCCTCCTCCTGCTCCTCCTCCTGCTCCTCCTCCTCCTCCTGCTCCTCCTCCTGTTCCTCCTCCTGCTTCTCCTCCTGATCCTCCTCCTGCTCCTCCTCCTCCTGTTCCTCCTCCTGTTCCTCCTCCTGCTCCTCCTCCTGCTCCTCCTCCTGCTTCTCCTCCTGATCCTCCTCCTGCTCCTCCTCCTGATCCTCCTCCTGTTCCTCCTCCTGCTTCTCCTCCTGTTCCTCCTCCTGCTTCTCCTCCTGTTCCTCCTCCTGCTCCTCCTCCTGCTCCTCCTCCTGCTCCTCCTCCTGTTCCTCCTCCTGCTCCTCCTCCTGTTCCTCCTCCTGCTCCTCCTCCTGCTCCTCCTCCTCCTCCTGTTCCTCCTCCTGCTCCTCCTCCTGCTCCTCCTCCTGTTCCTCCTCCTGCTCCTCCTCCTGCTCCTCCTCCTGCTTCTCCTCCTGATCCTCCTCCTGCTCCTCCTCCTGATCCTCCTCCTGTTCCTCCTCCTGCTTCTCCTCCTGTTCCTCCTCCTGCTTCTCCTCCTGTTCCTCCTCCTGCTCCTCCTCCTGCTCCTCCTCCTGCTCCTCCTCCTGCTCCTCCTGTTCTTCCTTCTTTTCCTCCTCCAGCTCCTCCTCCTTCTTCTCCTCCTGCTCCTCCTCCTGTTCCTCCTCCTGCTCCTCCTCCTGCTCCTCCTCCTGTTCCTCCTCCTGCTCCTCCTCCTGCTCCTCCTCCTGCTTCTCCTCCTGATCCTCCTCCTGCTCCTCCTCCTGATCCTCCTCCTGTTCCTCCTCCTGCTTCTCCTCCTGTTCCTCCTCCTGCTTCTCCTCCTGTTCCTCCTCCTGCTCCTCCTCCTGCTCCTCCTCCTGCTCCTCCTGTTCTTCCTTCTTTTCCTCCTCCAGCTCCTCCTCCTTCTTCTCCTCCTGCTCCTCCTCCTGTTCCTCCTCCTGCTCCTCCTCCTGATCCTCCTCCTGCTCCTCCTCCTCCTCCTGCTCCTCCTCCTGTTCCTCCTCCTGCTCCTCCTCCTGATCCTCCTCCTGCTCCTCCTCCTCCTGTTCCTCCTCCTGTTCCTCCTCCTGCTCCTCCTCCTACTCCTCCTCCTGCTCCTCCTCCTGTTCCTCCTCCTGCTCCTCCTCCTGCTCCTCCTCCTGCTCCTCCTCCTCCTCCTTCTGTTCCTCCTCCTGCTCCTCCTCCTGTTCCTCCTCCTCCTGTTCCTCCTCCTGCTCCTCCTCCTGCTCCTCCTCCTGCTTCTCCTCCTGCTCCTCCTCCTGCTCCTCCTGTTCTTCCTTCTTTTCCTCCTCCAGCTCCTCCTCCTTCTTCTCCTCCTGCTCCTCCTCCTGTTCCTCCTCCTGCTCCTCCTCCTGCTCCTCCTCCTGCTCCTCCTCCTCCTCCTCCTGCTCCTCCTCCTGTTCCTCCTCCTGCTCCTCCTCCTGATCCTCCTCCTGCTCCTCCTCCTGTTCCTCCTCCTGCTCCTGCTCCTCCTCCTCCTCCTGCTCCTCCTCCTGCTCCTCCTTCTGTTCCTCCTCCTGCTCCTCCTCCTGTTCCTCCTCCTGATTCTCTTCCTCCTGCTCTTTCTCCTCCTGTTTATCCTCCTGCTCTTTTTTTCTGTTCCTTGTCCCCTGTTCCTCCTTGTCTTCCTACTTCTCCTCCCACTCCTGCTGCCCCTTCTCCTCTTCCTCTTCCTCACCATCTTAAAATAAACAGTAGTACTGAAGGAGTTTCATTTACATACAAATGAACTGGGTCTCAGTCACTTTAGTAATCTGCTTGAAGTCTTATAAATGTCAAATTGAGAATTTGGGTCTGGGTCAAGTGGCTCCAGAGTCAGTATTCTTGACTACTAATCAATGATCTCTCCTTATCAACACTTAAAATTGTTTTCACAGAACTTTTTCCCTCAGAAAATGTGGTAATTGTAAATTATAAGCAGGTATAACTCCTGAGCTGGTTAACTGAAAGCTTATTTTGGAAGGACTAACTCTCAGCAGAGTTCCCTTGGTATTCCTACAGCAGATGAGGATCCATTCATTGGAAGTCAGGGCTAAGCAGACTCATGTAGAAGACCTGTGTCTGACCCCTTCTCTACCTGAACTGCTCTGTTCTCTCCAGTGAGTCGGAGACAGACAGACTCTGAAGGGTTGTGAGTGGAAACAGTCATGGGGAAGGTGATGTCAGCAGGGATGCACTGAGAAGAGCCTTGCTTATTTAGAATGCACTACCTGGCTCCCCTGGTCCAGGATCCATTGTCCAGTTATGATAGTTTCATGGACATTTGTGAGCTGTTTATATCATGTTTTCTGAGAACACCAAGGCTCTTTCCATAAAACCATAAAGAGAGTGTCTAAGGTGTGACTCTATGACCCATTGCAGAGTGCCTGTCCCCATTGCTCTGTGCATTCTCAGGGTAAGTGGATATCCAGGTTGTCAGAAAAATGAACGGCAAAGATGTTGGATCTTTAACTTGCCTGAGTAGACCTTGGATATTTGAAAATTAGCAATGTGCAGCTAAAACATTAACAAAAAACAGCAATGCACATTTCTTCCACAAGTCCTATAGAGTTTGTCAAACTGAGAAAGCAAACACCCCTGATGAGCATCAGCCCTGTGCATTTGACCCTGTGTAGTGCTTTGCATATCAGCTACCGGGTAATTACTTCACCCTTCCGTCACTTTAGTCACAAGACAGAAGGCTTTCGAAGCAGCTTTTTGCCACTTCTTTTCAGAGAATATGATTTTAAATGCCTGTAGACACGGTAGAGCTCATTAAAATGCCCCACAATACATTTTCATTTACTAACAAACCATGGTGCAATCATGATGGTGGTTGTAAATTGACTTTTGATTTTTTAACAGTCATTATAATCTTATAAGTATGGCAAATAGAAGAAATATTTTCTTTTTCTGTATTTTATTTTACAAAAGTGTATCACTTAGCAGAGAATTCCAGTGCTGCTAGTATCTGAGGCACTTGTGTGCTGTGGTGGAGGGTTCAGCTTGTGAGTGATGCTTGCTTTCTGTGTTAAAGTGGACAGCATTGAAGCGAAGAGAGGCCAGTTTTGTACCTCCAGCAAATACAGAGGTATTGCTCTCTGGGGACTTCTCTAGATGAAGAATGTCTGAAAGAAAAGACCAGTGAAGGAAATGGACCCAAACCAGGCTTCCATCCTGTGCTTCCAGGAGAAAGGTTTTAATCTACATTCTAATATGGCAGGTTACCATAGTTACCTAAAGCAACATAGAGCAGAGCATTGATGATCTGAGCAGCTGCCTTCATTGTTACTTGCCCATCTCAAGAAACTTGACAGTCGCCAAATTCACCAAAATCTGTCCCTGCAGTTTTGGGAAAGAAAGCACCAAGTCACAGGACTCCCCCGTGTGTGCAGTGCCTGAGTCCCCAGATACAGGAAAGCACAGGTCCCTTTAGCTTCATGCTGAGCAGCGCTACAGGCTTGCCACACACCGAAGTAGTGTAGCTGGGCCATTTCTCTGTCACCTAACTGGCCTGAGCTGGAATGAGCATGCTTCTTAATACGAACTGAAGTTCTCATTTATGGTAACACTGGCATGTGCGTGCCAGCGTCCTGTCTTACATGAGAAGGGTCGGTGTCTCCAGTTACAGATCTGAGACAGTCAAGGCTACTTGCGTTTCATCATGCCAGCCACAGTTTGGGTTACTGTGTCACCATCTTTTCAGTTACCTCTGATTATAATTTCTGGTCTGTCTGCCTATCTCTCTATTTATTTACATATTTGATGGTCATTTTGCTTTACCTTCAAGATGCTTAATCTGATCAGTTTTCAATTTTCTCATTTTGTGTATGTGCCTTTCTAAATGTTCCAGTGCTCTAAGTTCACTAACATAAAGTGAAGCCCATGTTGTTGTTGTTTAACTGCATGTCCCTGGCGGGTATGTGGTTTAAAATGTCTAAATTGTATGGAATATACACATCTACGGCTAGGTAGTTATCCAATCTACACTATTGCTAGAGATGTGTGGTGATTACAGATGAATAGGTTAGGTACAGATTACTCTTTTCCCTCTCTGTAATTAGCACCATGTATTGTAATGAAGGCTTGCAAAGCTTGTGGTGGAGCAGGAGGTGTCAGCAGTTGAGATCCTAGAACAGGCAGAGTTTGATGTTGACATCTTACAGTAGCAGTTGCAGGTAGGAAGGGCTGTGCAAGAGCCTAGTCACAGATTATTACCCACAGAGAAGATCTTGGTCCATGGGAGAATCATTATGAATATGGGTAAAATAATTACAATATTTGTTTTTATTGTAAAGATACGCTAGGCACTTTCATAATGACTGCTGTGACTAACAGTTACTACTTTTATTAAAAATGCTTTGTTGAACTTTATTTGAAAGTCATTCAGTCTGTGGTTGGTTTTTGATGCAAGCAAATAGAGTTCCAAAAAATTAATTTGACTGAAATTAAATTGTTTCTCCCATGAATGGCTTCCTTTAAGCACAGAGGGGGGTTTTGTGACTTGTTCTTCGGTTGGTATATCTCAAAGGAGAGTACGCTAGGATTCAGACATTAAAACTTGAAAGGATTGTAAGGCTTCTCCTGGGAAACCCACAGTGAAGAACTTAAAAAATAAGAAGTTGGAATGTAACTGTGTTTGAACAAGAGAGTACTAGGAGCTGGCACACAACTTGCATCTGGAAGAACTCCTGAACCAGTTACTGCTTCAGAAGAGCTTTCTAGCCGGCAGCAAGCTTTACCTACTGGTGATGTGTGCTGGGGTTCCTTGTGATGTACATAAGGTTGGTTTTTGTTTTGTTTTTGTTGTAATTTCTAGGGAATGAGTTGTGGTATTTTAGGTCACTGATTTTGTTTTTCCCAATGTGAGAACATTGCTTCGCTCTGGAATCCTAAGGTGATCTCACAGCCCTGCTGATTTTCACCTCTTCCCCGGGAGCTGCCCTGGTCTGTTCCCACCCTTCTCTCCTTGGCCCTGAGGCTGCCTCCCACACTCGTTTGCTCTTGCTGGAGTAAGATGTCCCTATCTAGCAAAGGCTCTCCTTCCCTCAAACAGCCCGCTCCTCATTCCCCTTCTCTCCTGGCTTTGTTGGAGAATCCTTCTTCTACTTCATCAGAAACTGCACTTTCTGTCCTTCACGTTAGCTGTAGCACCTGAGTCCAAACCTGGCTCTGTCCCGTATGCAGCTATTTGGAGGGTTCCCTGCCCTCAGCTCCTGGACAGGCTCTTCTAGAGGGAAGCATTACTGTTGTGGTCAGAGAGCATGGCCTTGGGATGAGCCAGGACAAGGTGCAAGTGAAAGTGTGCTAATTGATCATTTGTCATGATCAGTTTCTATGTCTCTAGTCTTTTTTATCTGTAAAATGACATTAATATGAATTGAGAATTGTTACAAGACAACATAGAGAGAGCACCTAGCACATTCTTGACGCTCACCAATACTGGTGTGGATTAGCGCTGACTCTTTTTACCTCTTTTAACAGAGAATTCTACTGTTAGGCTATAGGGTGAATCACACACAGCGAGGAGCCAAGGAGCAGGTTAGTTACTGGAGAGACTGTGCTAGCCCTTACCCCCTTGCTCATTTTGACTGGCAGAAATTATTATGCCCGCTATAGATCAGAGTGAAGTTGAAGAGGGTGCAGAGTTCTTAGGGAATGTAAGTGTGTTTGCACATCACTGTTCACTGTTGGTCCGTCCCACTGCATTGCCAGCTTCAAGGCTCCTGTCTGTCCTTTTGGGATTGTACTTGGCACCTGAGCAGTGCCTGGTGTGGGGTAGGTGTGCAGACCTCATGGATCAGATCAGAGCTATGTATCTGATTGCTAAACTGGGTGTGACCACGTTCGTTCGTCTACCAGAATGCTTGAAGAGAACATGCTGTCTTGTGCACTCCCTGGTCAGCTCCTCAGTGCCTCGGAGCCTGAGTCACACAAACACTATTGTGTTTCCTGCTTTTATTCACCATGGTTTTATTCTCTGCCTTTTGGCCCAAGTGTTTAGAGCCTTTCAGTCAGTCACTGTCTGGACGTCCTGCCTTAACTGTTGTGTGGCCTCCATTTGCTCTTTCGCTCTTGATTCTCACCTTTTGCTTCTGTGCATTATTTTAGATTGTGTAATCTGCAGAATTCCACAGAGGCTCCACTAGCACTTTGTCAGTGAATCACCTCATTGCCTTGGGACTTCATCACAATCTACTTATTTATTTTCCTGTGTGTATGTGTATGGGGGAGGGGATGACAACCTCAAATGCCATCTTCAGGTAAGCTGTCTGCCCCTTCTGAGACAGGCTGTCACATTTGCCTAAACCTCTGGCTAGGCTGGCCGTCCACTGTCCCTGTGGCTCCTCCTGTCTCTGTGTCCTCAGTGCTGAGGTTGTTAGTACAGGCTTTGTGATTGGGTTCTGGAACTTGGACTCAGGTCTGTGTACTGGCGAGGGAAGCATCTCACCAGCTTTCTATGTCTCTCAGCCTCACAGTCTGCTTTAAATGCTACTCTGTTCATGTATGCCATGGAAAGACTGTTCCCAGCTCCTCATTCGTTGTGCGTTCTGAGCTCCATTTGACTACTTTTGATTTTAAATAGTCAGCCATATATTTAAGTATTTAAAACAGGGAAATATTTTTCTTTGTTCACCTATTTCGATCCCCCCCCCCCTTATGCTGTGTGAGCTCACTTACCCAGATGTCCCTTCCTCGCCTGAAGAGCTCCCTCCATTACCACCGTCCCTGCAATGTGGGTCTGGTGATGCTGAGCCCCCACGGCTTGGCCCCGGCGCTCTCCTCTACCGTTCCTGCTAGAAAGGCTCTTTCGTGTGGCCCATCTCCCTAGAGTTCCAAGGTAATAGCTTTACTTTATTTTCTGCATTCTCACGCTGTCTTTCTTGGCTGGGATTCAATGGGACTTTGTTCACACACTGGGGTTCTTCATGGCTGGAGTTTGCCCACCCTGCTTCTTCTTGACGTCTGTTCCTGGTTTTCATCATTTTCATTCTGATGTCCCTTTGAGTGGCTTTCTGTTTGCTTGGTGTTGTGTGCACAGGTTTGAGACTTGGAAGAACGTCAGCCATTATTTTAGACATTTTTCTCTGTACTTGGGAGTGAGGTGTGCCCCGTCTCTCCCTGGCCTGGGTCAGCCCGCAGGCTCCGTCCCTCCTCGCCCTTTGGACCGTGCTGCTTTGGGAATGCTGTGTGTTCTCTCTTACTCTGAGGTCACCCTCCCGTGTGCAGTTTGCTAATTATGCCCACTGTCTTTCATAAGTCTTTTTTAAACAGCAAAATTGAATGTATTTATTATGTACAACATGCTTTGAAGCACATGCACTTTGTGCATGTGATCTCTATGTAGTCTTTTCATCGAGAAAGTATACATTCTTGTGAATGTAAGCGACAGGCGACAACCAAAATGCAGATGCGGCGTATGAGCTCCATCCACTCAGTGAGGAGAGTAAGGTCTTTTTTCCTTTTCTCAAAAATTAAAGCTTATCAGGTACTTTTCCATAGACAAAAGACTAGCTTTAGCATCTTGAGTAGCAGGCTATTTTTCTTTACTGAACACAGATTTTTTTTTTCTCACACAGCATATCCTGACTATAGTCCCTTCATTCTTCCTGTTTCCCCTCCCCTCCCACTCCCAGTCCACCTCTTTCTCCCTGTTATTAGCAAACACACAGGTTTCTGTGGGAAAATAATAATAATAATAATAATATGAAATAAAATATAACAAGATAAATAAAAACTAACACATCTGAACTGGACAAAACCAACCAACAAACAAAAAAGAGAAGGAAAAGAGCCTAAGAGAAGGCATAAGACACAAAGATCCAGTCGTTTGCACACTCATGGATGCCATAAACACTACTGTAGTCATGGCATACATACAAAGGGCTTGTAAGCTAAAAGGAGGGAAGAAAAGATACATAAATAAAAGAATAAAAAAGTAGAATTAAAAACAACAACAAGCAGGGAGAGCCCTGGCTGACATTGAGACAAGGAACCAGGAAAGATGAGTTCATTTTCTGTTGGCCAGCTACTGCTGGCACGCAGCACACCCTTAAGAGGGGTTTGTTTCCCCAGGGAGACACCCTTGGAGAAAACGAAATTTTCATTTGCAGGTGGTTGTCACCTGGAGATAGTTCCTGGGGTGGGGATGGGGGTCCCGCCTGGTGCGGACCCATGCAGGCCTGTGCATGCCACCTCAGTCTGTATGTTCACATGTAGGCATGTGGACCTCAGGAGTCGTGCTTTGGGGTGTCCTACGCTTCCTCTTGCTCTTGCACTCTTTCCACCTCCTCTGCTGTGGGTTCCCTCACCCCTGAGGGGAGGGCTCTGATGGAGACATCCGTTTAGGTCTGCGTGTTGCAGGGGCTCTCACTGTCTGCGTGTTGCAGGCTGGGGGTCTCTGTATCTGTTCCCATCTGCTGCAGGAGGAAGCCTCTCTGATGATGGCTGAGCAAGGCACGGATCTGGGTCCCTGTCTGGAGTGGCCTGTGGGTTCCCACGGAGCGCTGCCTGGAACTCTGCGCGGCCTCCCTGGCTGCAACCCCACAGGTCTTATTTTTAGCCTTAGGAAGTCTTGCATGGGTGTGTTCTGCTTCTCTCCTCAGGTGCTTTTCTTCAGACTCAGCTTCAAGTGCGGGTTTCACATTTCCCAGTGGCTCAGTCCCTTCTCTCCTCCTGGGCAGCTTTGTGTTACCCCTGAGCTGGTTGGAAAAAGAGTGGCCCCCACAGACTCACATACTTGAATGCTTGGTCCTCAGGAATCGGCACTATTTGGGAGGATCTGGGAGGTGTGGCCTTGGAGTAGGTATGAGCTTGCTGAGGGAAGTGAGTCTTTGGGACTCTGGATGGAGAACTCTCAGCTGCCATGTCTGTCTGTGTGCCACCATGCTTCCCACCATGAGGATGATGGGCTGACCCTCTGACCCTGTAAGCCAGCCCCAATTAAATGTGTTCCTTTATAAGAGGAAATGGTGTCTCTTCACATAGAACCCTGACTTAGATACTTGGATACGGTGTTTGAGCAAGGCCTTGTAGAAAACATAGGTATGGAAAATGCAGTGAGTCACAGTGGAGTATTTTATTTTGTTTTTATGGATTTTTTTAAAACAAATGGTAATCACTATGAATTATTGCCTCAGAAAACAAATATCAAATTTTATTTCCTATCAATACATTTTTCTCCAAATGTGTTCATTAGCTTTGTATTGCTTTGTAACAAACAGTAATTTAAAATCATCATTATTTCACATTTTCCTGGAGTCTGGCCCTGGCTCAACTGAGTCTTCTGCTCAGGTCTCAGAAGCTTCAGTCAGAATAGCAACCAGTGATGTTCCCGAGACCCTGGGCCATCTTCCTTTGCTCACAGCATAATTCTCCATGGTGTGAAGTTCACTCCTTGCCTGGAGTCTAAAGGTTTTCTGCTCTTTCTGCGGCTCCCTGTTCTCTGTCCGTTCCGATATGTGGCTTTGATTCTCTAATACCCAGGATGTAGTTGGGGTGCTTCTAACATATCTATCCTTGATGTCTCTCTCTCTGATATCTAGACCTTCTTACTGGCTTTACTCTATTACAGTAACCTTCCTTTTGTTAGAGACCTTTAGTGTATCATCTCAGAATCATCCTCCTCCTCCTCCGTGTCACAGGCCCCATCCCTGCCCTAGAAGCCGTTGTTTTTCTTGGAGTGGGAACCGTGTGGTTGTCTTACAAGGCTGCCTACCATGGTTTCCCTTATGTTGTGTCCCTTAATGTGATTTGAAGCCTTTAAGTCATGGGGGCTGGAGAAATTAAAATCGCAGGCTGTTTTTCCAGAGGACCCCTGTTGGATTCCTAGGACCTACGTGGTAACTCACAGAAGTCTTCAAGGTCAGTCCCAAGGGAATTCAACCACCTCTGCTGGCCCTGTGGGCACTGCGTGTACATGGTCTGCAGAGATACAGGCAGGCAAAACCGTCATACATATAAAAAATATAAGTCAGGTTTTATGTAAAGGGAATCGATACATTGAAAATACAAGTAAACTATAGTAAATAGATAGTGGAAACCAATTATTTTCTCAAGTATTGTGACTGTAACCTTGGTAGATTGTTTTATAATTTTGTTTCTCTAGAGTATAGTATAATTAACTCATAATTAACTCTCATTATTCTTAGAAAAGAATCTTGGTGAAATTTTGGTAATTTTCTCTTTGCTTAGCAATAAATATGTATAATTTCAAAAATCCTGTTTAGTCTTTACATAAATTTAATACTTAGTTCTGTACTCTAAGTGTTTTGAAGTTATATGGTAATTTTCTCGCAATATGAAATGGGGAGTGAACCGCTCACAACTCTGAGTGTAGCGTTGCTTAGCTACCCAGCCCTTTCATGTGAAATATTAGACATGGTGATAATTGGGAGCCCTTGAGCTTCTGAGTGCTGGTCCCTGACACTGTGTTTTATGTAAGCTGTTCACCTTTGTGTTGGAGATGTTTCTGTAGGTAAAATAAAAGAAGAGTGTATTTAACAGCAGTCTGGAGAGGGCCTTAACTGTATAAAATTAGTCATTTTAGGAAATGCTCTAATGCACATGAATGAAATTATAAAGCATACTTTAATAGGAGCTTGCTTCAAATACAGCTATACTACAAAATGCTCTGAGGTACTGATCTGTCACATGGCTGAAGGAAAAAATCAGTGGAGAATGTCCAGAATGTTCCATGGAGTTGTATTAAAATAGCAATCCTGAGATGGTAGCAGCAGCAGTGGACACACACGGAGAACGTGCTCAGATAACTCCGCCCACCGCGGTACCCGTGTTAAGTAGTATCTCTCTCTGCTCCTTCAATGGGAGAAGAGCATGAAGCCCTGCCTAGGCAGCTCCATTCGGTTTCGGTTTCTACTTTTCCCGTGTTGTGTTTGTGTGTGGGTGCATATGCACAGGAGATTCAAGGCTGGTGCCAGGAAGCCTCCTCCATTGCTTTTCTACCTTGTCTATTAAGGCAGTATCTTCGTGAGATCCAGAGCTCTGGCTAACGTTGGCTTGCTGCGAGGATGCCTGTGTGTGCTGTCTGAGACTGGAGTCCAGTCATGGGTGGCACAGCCAGCATCACGTGGGTTTCTGCAGCTCCAAACCCCAGGCCTCCCAGATAAGTACAGATAAATCCGAGTTGAGCAGTGTCCACCTGCAATCCTACTTCCTCCAGAGAAGCAGAACTAAGAAATTAGTATATTTCTCTCCTTTAAATACTTCGCTATAGAATACTAAGCAGTATTTCATATTCAATTTGCATATTGTTTTAACTTCCTTATCATGGGATAGGAATCTCTTAAATCACTAAAATTGTTTGTAAGCGTGTTGGTCACTGTTCTGCATGGCACCATCAGCTCTTTTTGTTTGCTGAGGTCTCCTGAGGAGGTGAAACTGGAAGCCCTGTGAACCTTTGTCAGCACTCTAGGCTCCTTTACCAGAGGAAGAAGAGACATTTTAAAGAGACCTAAAACTGAAGCTGACCTTGTTAATTAACATCTGCTAATTTAATGTTAAAGAGCAAAACATTTGCATACTGTTTTTATGACAGAGAAAGTGAATTAGCCCTTTATAGATTTGTGAGAGCTTTGATCCCCATCTCCTTTATTGATTAGCCCTGTGCCTTGTGACTTTGGGGGGAAAGCCTCCCGAGTCTAATCCCTTCTTCTGTTACGTTTCCCTATTGATTTCCCTTTTAAGTTTATTTATATACTTTGTAAAGTGCAGGTATTTCAGGAATTTATTTCCGTACTCCACCTTTGTTCTCTTGTTCTCACTCATTGCATTTGGGCTTATAAATCTTTACTGTGTACATTCCCTACATTTATCCCCTTTGTCCTTTGTGTTTGTATCTAACTTATTTAAAGTTTTAACTATAGGGTGTATTTTGGTGTTTCCAGAGCTGAGTTAAAACAAATCTGACTTTGACACTAATCCAGTGTTAAGAATGTAGAAACACTACTTCCTTGCCATTGATTTCAGAAAGTTCTAGCATCTGTAAATTCTTTCTTTTACATTCATATAACATCTACTATAGGAGGTTGCTATAATAATTATATTTTATTAATATTAGTAACCTTTTACTGCACCATTTAAACATTACAGTGTGTGTTAAGAATGTTTGTATTGAAAACTGAGCTCTGTACTACCCGTGCTCGCAGATGTTTGCTGGGGGCTTGGAGCCCGTCTCTCACAGATAACGGTGAGGGGAGTATAATAAACTTTTATTGTTGTAACCCATTGACATTTGTGAACTTTAGTAATGGTAATTTCATGCATGAATACAGTGTATCTAAGTTACAGCCACCTGCTCCCCATCCTCCTGACTCCTTTCTAACCACACATTGGTGGTTGTTGCCTTTTCTGTTCTCTATGTCCATCTTTCTGGCTTTGCGCCAGTACCACAATATTGGCTAGCATTATCCTTGTTTTTTACCTTAAGGCCTTATCCCTCTCTGTAAACTATCATAATTGTTTACCTGACATCTCATGTTATAGGCATCCCTACCTGTCTTATGTTTTTAAATTGCTATTGTAAGTAAAAGAAAAAAAATCTGTTCTTTTACTGACATGATTGAGGAGTGCTGATTGTGAATAAGAATATTTCTTTCAAGCATGAGCTCTTCTCAGTAGTTATTACAGATACATTTATATACTTTGTTATATGTATAATAGTTTCAAATGAAAGTTTACTCCCCCCCCCCAACTCCCCAGGAGTTGTAGATTGGCCAGTGAGAACAGAGTGGTATTAATAAAAACTTTAACAGTAGGTATTCTCATCTCATAAAAGTGAAATGCATGGTAAGGAAAAACTATAATTAGTGTTCTATCAAAATGGAAGTGCCAGTGGAGGACAGTCATCCATAATTATCTAATTAGATTAACCACACTGTCAGTTTAGCTAGGGTCAAAAGCAGAAGTGGGTGGTGTTTCCTTGTCCAGCAGGGGGCAGCATCTGACTGTCGCTAATGGGTTCCCTTACCTACTGCTGGCGAGTAGAGAGGCAGAACGGGTACTTCATGCTGAGACCTGAGAGTGGGAGTAAACACTGTGAGGTGGCCCTGAGGCCTCGCCCATCCCAGCAGAGCCCCTGGTAGGGCAGCCAGTCAGTCCCTCAGGCCTTCGTTTGTACACACCACTGTTGAAATTGGAGCCACAAGTGGGTCTGTCTGTGTGAGTCTTTATTATGGCTTTAAGAGTCAATACTTTTCTTTCAGCTCAGTATTTATATTTCATGGCTCTGATGTGTAATAAATCATTCCACAAATTAGTGACTTAAAACCTTTGTTTGTTGGTCATTTGTTGAGTGGGTAGTTTTCAGCTTGTAACTGTTACCATCCTGGTTAACATTACAGTAAGTTGACACATAAAGACATAGTAGGCACACAGCTCAGTTACAGAACCGTAATGCAACTATTGAGGACACAGCGAGGTGGGAGAATGGACACTCAGCTGTGGACTGTGGGTGTGTGGGAGAAGAGGTGTACGCGGACTCTAGACGAAGGCGCACAGGACACTCAGCTGGACTCTGACAGGATTGGAGCTCAGCAGGCTGGTGTGAGATGAGTGGTAAAGGTGACTGATGTGGTAGACAGGAGCGTGGAAGGAGGAGCCAGCCTTTTGAGAATTCAGAGAAAAGGACTGTTTCTGCCAGAAACAGTCTGGGGCCGGCATCACCCTAGTCAGTGAGTTTTAAAGAAGTAGACCATGGTAAGGGCCACCTCTGTGAAGGGAAAGTACAACCAAGGTTGCTGCTGTGGGGTAAGCGGCTGTAGTTTTGTACTGTGTCCTCACCCTCTAATGAGTGTGGTGTGTGAGTGCTTCCTGTCAGCAGCAGCAGGGCCCTCATCGGGCCAGAGTTTACTAGGGAAGATGAGACATATAAAACGAAAATTAATGGAGAGATAAACCTCGGCAGGGCTCTTTCCTGCCGAGTGAGTTGGAGGAAGGAGGTGGTTGGTTGTGCTGTGCCAGGACAGGCCCCTCTGTGGCACAAGCTTCCTTTACAGGACAGTTATCCCATTTGAAGTCTGCCCCTGTAGCTGTCCCATTGTGGTGTTCACTGGGCCACACCCTCTTATAACTCGTCCACTAAACACTCTCCCATCCGCATGTACATTATCTATTGCTGTGTTCTCAGCTCTCAGGTGACCATGTTGTCCTTGTCTTGCAGAAGCCGAAGCCGAGAGACTGGCACCCTCCCGGAGGCTTCATCCTGGGGCTGTGGGCGCTCATCATCATGGTCTTCTTCAAGACCTATGGGATCAAGCATATGAAGTTCATTTTCTAAGACTCAAGGATGTATGAGGAAGAATGAATGGAAGACTGCAGCCTTGGAGCAAAACTTAGGTTTTCACATGTTTTTAAATATGTTGCTTTTGTGTAAATTTGGGAAGAAAATTAGGAAAATTGAATATTAATGAACTTTTGACTTTAAAACATAATATTGTTAATGCACTTGTTTACTGGCCACAGAATATATCTTTCATTGAAACACTGTTTGTGTGTTTGAGTTATAGAAAGCAGAGAGCAATGACATTGGAACTTATTGCTTAATTCTTTTTACCCTCCTCTCATTGTAAAAGTGAGAGTTGTGAAGGTGTTAGTTCCCACTAAAGGAAGTCACTTCCGTTCATAGGTTTGTGTGTGTTGTCTTGGTCTTTTTATCTATGGACATATGTTCCCAACCATACAGAACATGTCATCTCTGCGCTTTGGTGTGTACAATGCATTATTATCCCTTCTCTGCCCTCGGACATCCTTCAAGGATATACTGTGAGCCTGACTTGGATGCACTTGTCTGCAGTCCAGGCTGTTCAGGAGGCTGAGTCGATTTTTGAGCCCTGGGGGGTCGAAGGTCAGCCTGGGCAACAAACATCAACAACAGAAAAGAGAAACACCACGGAATGCACCGCCCACTCTATGGTGGTCACGTGACAGCTCCTGATGGACCCTTTCCTGTTCCCAGAGTTCCCTTGGGCTCACTCTGGAATACTAATGACTCTGGAATTCTGCAGCTTTAATTGCACAGGAAGATGGAAACACAGCTTTGGTAGCTGTTTATCTAGGGAAGTCATGCCTCTGAGAATTTTTAGTGGTAACCCCTCAGAGAAACATGCCCTATTATTTTTTATTTTTAAGTATCCTGTGAACTTCTAGGATTGATTGTATCTCTTCAGTTTTTGTCCTGAAAGAGACAGATTGCTGACAGCTAGATCTATGTTGTCCCTGAGGACAGCCCCATAAACTGGATGACATACATGGAGCACACACACTGAAGGCTCTGCCTTCATGTCTGATGGATCAGTAAGACACATCCAACACTGACTCTTCTAGGATGTCAGTCAGTTCCACACCTTCCTGCGGTGAAAAGATGGCCAAGCTTGTGTTTTGTGACCATTCTCAGACACTCTTTTCTCTTTCAAACTTTGGCATCAGAGAGCCGTGCTGGGGTGGGCTGTGCCTATAGATTTACTATTCATGTCTGAGGAGAATCTTAGGTGTTTCATCCAAGAATCTATATGTTCATCTGTTTTCTTTACAAATACTGTTTTCTAATTTTAGGTTACAATTAAGAAGTCTTCTAATCCCCTGGCAATAGGCAGAGACACCTTGTTGGTGATATTGCTCTTCTGTCAATCAGGGGCAGAGCACATGGCAGTCCTTGTTCATCCTAGCTTGTTGCCTGCCCTGGTAGCCAAAGTTGTGTCATGCCTAGGACACATAAAAATCAAATCATCAAATCAAATTGAGGCAGCGCACCTTGGGAGGAAGACAGTAGACAGAGGCCTGTGGACCATGGACCACATGCCACCCACAGACCTGCCCTCTGATGTATAACACAGGTGGGCTGTATATACCCACCCGCTGTGCACAGACAGGATATCATCCAGGGTCCCACCAGCTTCATGAAGGCAGCATTGCGGAGCTGGTCCTGGGAGTAGGTGAGTTGGGCCCCTATGTGAGGGAGAGCTGATCCTGCTACTTCGCTGCCATGAGGTGGCCTGGGCAGAGGATGTGTGAGTGTGGGAGAGCTGACCCTTCACTTGGCTGTTGTGGTGGCTGGGGCACAGAGATGTCTCCCTTGCAGCCTCCACCAGTCAGGAAAGCTGCCTACAGGGTAATAAGTACAGGGAAAACTAGCCTGGCCCCTCACATCCTGCAGCACTGGGGAGAGTGGGCCCATGCCCTTGACTGGGCAGAACAGAGCACTTAACTCTAGAGACATGGGTGCTATCAGCTGACCCTGCCTCCTGTCAGTAGCAGCACTGGGTGGCCTAGCCAGAGCAGTGCTGGAGAGCTTGCCCTGGTGGGCAGCTAAGGGAGAGCTGGCACGCTGAGCAGCTCAACAGCCCCCAGGCCCAGGTCCAGGGCTCTGAATTCATCCATCCCCAAAATCCATACTATCTGCAAATCATTGGGATGCATGAACGAGCCAGTCCTGCTGTTCCAAAGCTGTAGGAGTCCCGGTGAGGATCCTATAGTGATGATGTCACAGAAACCAAAGACCTCAAGCCAGACCGATGACTCATTGCAGTGGACATTTACAAGTAAAGATGTGTGGATAGAGCGTTTACTGTGAGACTTGCTGTGACACCACAGCTTCCTCGATGAGATGTTTTCTATGCTTTGCTTTTTATTGTTTGTTTGTTTTTTATTTGGGGGGAGATTACAAGGGCAGAGGGCGGATATGAGGGAGCAGGGAGATGAGTGGGACTGGGCTGCATGATGGGAATTCACAGAGAATCAATAAACATTTTAAAAGGAAAAGAAAACCTTTCTTGTGCAGTAAGCCTTTAGAGCAGTGGTCTCAAATGGTGGGTTGCAATTCCTTTAGGGTGTGGAGTGGTCGCTTCCCAGTGGTCTCATGTCAGATAGCCTGCATATCAGATAGTTAGATTACAACTCATAACAGTAGCAAAGTTACAGTTACAAAGTAGCAACAAAATAACTTTGTGGCTGGGGTCACCGCAACATGAGAACCACTCCTTCCTTTACTAATCCACTGACCTCGTTACCAGTTAGCGCTGAAAACATTGTACCATGGTTGTAAGCAAAGCATTCTCCCGCAGGCAACAGAGTGACCATCATCTCTTCATTGACAGTCTGGTGCAGCTTATAGCAAAGTTTCTCCAGCTCTGAGTTTTTAGCGGGACAGTTTTGTCGGCGTGTTTTATAAGAGAAAAAGGAAACTCTCACCTGGCTACATAGAGAAGTGTCCCTGTGAGCACAGAAGGAGATCAAGCAGAAGTTTGAGTGACTAGCTCTTGTAGTAAGAGACAGTCTGACCGCGTGCCTTCAGACTGTGATGCAGCAACGCACTGGAGCCGTGGTTGGGTGGGGCAGGAGGGGCGTAAGAGTGAGGACTGCCCTTGAGCCAAAGTCAATTCTCTGAATGTAGTGAGCATGTCCTGCCGTGAAGGCTTCTGGGAAGCAGAGCTCGCCCTCAGAGGCTGAGAGTAGCACGCAGCGTCGATTCACCCCAGCACACTTTCAGAGGGCAAGGGTGTTTGTTGTGGTGGTTTTTGTTCTTGTCTGCTTCTCTTTCACTTTTTTGACTTTTCAGAATACAGTTGAAGAAAAAAACTTAAAAAGTCTGCTTATAGCTGTAATCTTCTTCCACAAAGCTGCTCTGTAAGTAAATCGCGAGGATATACAGCAAAGAACACATATCCTAAATATATTCTGAGAGTCCCAAAGAGCCGAAGGGAAGTGCTTGCCTCTCAGTGGGGCAGGACGGATGAGATAATGCTGTCACTGAACATTTCGGAAGTTGTAAATATGCTGTGCGCTTGCTCTCACTGCTGCTGAGGCACACACCGGGGGACAGCCATGGTAACAGGTTTCTTCCTCTACTGGACTTGGGTGCCTTCTTAAGCTGCTCTGTGATATTCCTGGTTCTACTGGCATTTTTTTCTCTTCTGCCCCATGGTGTTGTTGAGGTTTGAGAACAGGGAAGAGGACCAATGGACCCCTACAGACATGTCCTGGCATTTCAGAGAGTGCAAGGCACGGCAGGGCTATACCTGGCAGGCAGCGCGTGTGAGGAAAAGATACCCAGGCCGAATGTTGCAGATTCCAGCCTCACCCTCACGAGACATTTATTTGCAGCTTATAAAAGGAAAATGTAGTTTGGATGCAAAGGTGATAAAATTGAATCAAAAATTAGAAGTAAACCTCAAAATAATGTATGCATTTATGGTTTCGATTTTTATATATTCTCTGCTGCTTGAAAGTGAGGCGTCCCACAGCAGGCATAACTCACCCCCTCCTGCTTAGCCAGTGCTTTCTGTCAAGGTCCGTGCTGCTAACGTTGCTTCCATTATGCATGTTGTGTAGCAGTTACAGTTACTGTGGGAATCATCATTCAAAGTTCTGATGCTTGCGTTTCGGGAATCTTTACAACAAATATGAATTAACATCTTATCCTTTCCTATTTCTTTGTACCAAAATTAAGCCCATCTGTGGTAGATGCTGTTCTAACTTGTGAAAGATATTTTGTAAACACAGTGCAAGATATAGCCTTGGAGCTGTGACCAGAATCCAGCTCTGCTCTGTGGCACCAGCTTCACTGCTTCACAGTTTCCCTCGGAACCTCAGGGCCTTAACTGCTGTCTGCAGCCTGCATGACTGCTGGTCAGCACACCTCGAGGGAGCCCGGGCCTGCATGCCTCTGCACAGCTGCTGGTCTTCACCTCAGGGGTTGCTGGGCTCCCGTACCCCTTCCTTATGTGCAAAAATCTTTACTGTCTTGGACATGTGCTGTGAAACACTTGGCTTTATTTAACTGTGTGTGTGCACCTATCATTGTGTTTTGCTCCCTCAGCCCTCACTGCCTCACCCCAAATAATCTCACTTCGGTGTCACACATATGCACATGAGAAGGTTTCAGGTTTTAGATTCAAGGGTGACACTGAGACAGACATGGCATATGTTATGTTATGTATGTATGTATGTATATATGTATCTATTTATAATTATAATTTTATGTTATATGCATTTATGTATTAGAAAAGAGATTAATGTCACAGATAGACAGGCAACAGCATACAGAGGCTCCAAGGAGAGCTCAGACCAGCATGACAGAGTAAAAGTCTCCTCTTAAATACTTGAGAGGAAGAGGGAGGGGAACTGTATGGAAAGGTTTGCTGGTTTGGCCCTAGGTGGCCTTAGGCAGGGTAAGCAGTGAGTACTCACGTAGTCACAGAACATTAGGTCACGGTCTCTCCGGGTTGGCCATTACTGGAGCTAGTGAGCAGAGAAGACGTCGAGAGAAATAGGTCTCTGGCCTAGAGACCTAAATACCTTGGCCAGATCACCTTGGATTCTGGAATCGTCACAGTTCAACCAAAATGGAGGAGCTGTACGAAAAGTGGTGTGACCTTGGCTCACTCCTGCAGGTGAGAGAACATGCCACTCTTGGTCTTTGCCTGCCCCCGGCCTCTTCTCCTCCCCACACACCTGCCTTTACATCACTCCTATATTTCTGTTTAGATGTATCTAAGTATATAGTCTGCCCAGGAGAGAGTGTGTAGCATTTGACTTTCTGAGTGGCTCATTTCACTTAACACTGAGATCTCCAGTTCCATTCATTTCCCTGCAGATGGTGCAGTTTGGCTCAGATCATACCGTGCATTGCCTTTGTCCACTCACTGGCTGATAGACTTCTCACTGACTCCTTATCTTGGCTGTTATGGGTAGTGACATGAATGCAGTAAACATGAATGCTGTTTTATCTCCTATGGAGAGATTGAACAAGACTGCAGTTTTTGCTGTAGCACAGCTGTGAGCAGCATGCTTTAAGGTTGATCAAGTTTGCAGCACTATTCCTGAGTTCTGTGTAGGCCTTCCAGGACTGCACACCACTCTGACTTCCTTTGCTTTTCCAAAATGTTGTAATTACTGGAAACATACATCTATGTAGTGTTTACTATGGGCAATACTGCAAATTCAATGATGCTTCTCACATCAGGAGGTAGAGTCTGTAATACAGTCTCTCACTCCTCGGATCTGGGATGGATAGACACTTCTTCTACTCAATAGAACAGTACTGCCCATTCTGGAGTGAGGCCATTGAAGGTGACCCATACATATGCCCTGCTGTCTCTCAGGCCTCTAGGCCCAGCCATCATCCCTGAGGAACTGAGCCCTGTGGAGAAGCTGTGCTCCAGTTTAGGCCCCAGCCAACCCATGGCACCATCTCCTGATTGCCCAGAACCATGAGCATATTGCAGTTAGAGAAACAGTGTCGAGTTGGAGCAGTTGCTAAGCAATGGTAACTGAGACCATCATCATGTGCTGCGCCTGGAGGTGCTCCCGGGGGGTGCGAAGGTAGGATTCTTTCCTAAAGAGTAACATGGTTCTAGAGTGATTCCTGAGAGAACCGCTACCAGGGAAGAAACAAGAACAAGTCCCATTTAAGAGCCACACGATTCGGACTCCACATAGGCGCTTTGCTTTTTAGTTACTGTGTCAACGGAAGCTTAGTGATCTGGGAATGAACCAGGCTCTGGACCAATTCCCTCTGACATCTACCCCCTGCCACCCTTCCACCCACCTAGACTCAGAGCCTGAGGCCTGTACCTTGAGAGCTGGTCACACGCAGCCCATCTGGGAGCTCCTTTCCCTCAGTGTGTTCAGACCTTCACTACTAAAGTTCTCAGAGCAATATGCTCTCTGCTAAATGCTTCATCGTGCTAGTTCATCTGGCTTTTTTCCTCCTCTCCCCGTTTGTGTGGGGTGTGTGTGTGTGTGTGTACGCACGCACGCGTGCAGTCTCCTTACCACCTCCTCTTATTAACCACACCTTTTCACAGTGTCTCCTCTCCCGTCACGCTGCTGTCAGTTCCAGGCACTCCTGCTTAGCTGCTTGGCTTCCTTTAAGTCTTGTCTGAGTGCTTTTGCACAGCAGCATGCTCCAGATGTTCTGCACATTTTTCCCAAATCAAAAGCTGCTTACAGTCCCTTGTATGTACATTCCCATCTGTATTTTCCACTTGCCTCTACATCATTGCCAGTCAAATGCCTATGTCTAGGTATCTTTCTTTTTTAAAAAAAAATTTAAATGTGTGTGTGTGGGGGGGGGTATCTGTGTAAGTAAGATGGAGTAATAACAGAGAATTGATACCTCATTAGACATCAGAGACTAGTGAATAAAAGATCCAGTTCTGAGAATGGGTTAATTATATCCCAAATGTTGCCCCCCATCCCAGTCCCCTTCTCTCCTCCCTCCCCTTTGCCCCTGAGAGGGCAGCCCTCCCCCAGTATCTCTCCATCCTTGTTCATCCCATCTCTGCAGGACTAGCCGCATCCACTCCCTCTGAGGCCAGAGTGTAGGGAGACTCAGAACTGCCCATATATGATCTTTGTTTGGTGGCTTAGTCTCTGGGTGCTCCCAGGGGTCCAGGTTGGGTGACACTGTTGGTCTTCCTGTGGGATTGCCATCTCCTTAAGGGCCTTCAGTCCTTGCTTTTACTTTTCACAGTGATCCCTGACCTCCATCCAATGTTTGTCATTATCTATATCTGTCTTAGTTGCTGAGTAGAGCCTCACAGAGGGCTGCTATGCTAGGCTCCTGTCTGCAAACACAACATAGCATAATAGTGTGAGGGATTAGACTCTGCCCATAGAATGGTCTCAAAATGGGCCAGTCACTGATCAGCCATTCCTTCAGTCTCTGCTCCATCTTTGTCCCTGCATTTCTGTTAGAACCAATTTTAGGTCAGAAATTTTGTAGGTGGTTTGGTGTACCCATTCCTCCTCTGGTGGTCCTGTCTGGCTACTGGAGGTGGTCTCTTCAGGTTCCATATCCCAACTCACCCCACACAAAACTCTAGTCCAAATGGATCAAAGGCCTCACGTAAAACCAGATACACTGAATCCAATAGAAGAGAAAGTGGGAAACAGCCTTGAACACATTGGCCCAAGAGAAAATTATTTCCTGAACAGAACACCAATGGCTTAGGAACTAAGGTCAAGAATTAGTAAATGAGACCTCATGAAGCTGAAAATCTTCTTTAAGGCAAAGGACAAAATGGCAGTCTACAGATTGGGAAAAGATCTTCACCAATTCTTCATCCAACAGAGGACTAATACCCCAAAATATATAAAGAACTCAAGAATTTAGACTAAAAAATCCAAATAACCCAATCAAGAAGTGGGATACAGAACTGTGATGTTTTGTATATGCTCAGCCCAGGGAGTGGTGAGGCCTTGTTGAAGTGGGTGTGGTCTTGTTGGAGTAGGTGTGTCACTGTGGGCATGGGCTTTAAGACCCTCATCCTAGCTGCCTGGAAGCCAGTATTCTGCCAGCAGCCTTCAGAGGAAGATGTAGAACTCTCAGCTCCTCCTGCACCATGCCTGCCTGGATACTGCCTTGCTCCCACCTTGATGATACTGGATTGAACCTCTGATCCTGTAAGCCAGCCCTGATTAAATGTTGTCCTTATAAGAGATGCATTGGTCATGGTATCTGTTCACAGCAGTAAAACCCTAACTAAGATAAGAACTAAACAAGAGAATTCTCTACAAATCTTGAGTGGCTGAGAAGCACCTAAAGAAACGTTCAACATCCTTAGTCATTAGGGAAATGTAAATCAAAATGACCCTGAGGTTCCACCTTACACCAATCAGAATGGCCGAGATCACAAAGGCAAGTAACAGCACATGCTGGTGAGGATACGGAGAAAGAAGAACATTCCTCCATTGCTGCTGGGGTTGCAAACTGGTATAATTACTCTGGGAAATTTTCTGGCAGTTTTTCAGAAAATTGGTACTACTTCTACCAGAAGACCCAGCAATACCACTCCTTCATATATACTCAAAAGATACCCCAAGAACACATGCTCCACTATGTTCATATCAGCTTTATTTGTAATAGGCAGAAACTGGAAACAACCCAGATATCCCTCAATCAAAGAATAGACACAGAAAATGTGGTTTATGTACACAGTGAAATGCTATTCAGCTATTAAGAACAAGGGCATCATGAATTTTGCAGGCAAATGGTAGGAACTAGAAAATATCCTGAGTGAGGTAACCCAGTCCCTAAAGGATATGCATGTACTCACTCATAAGTGGATATTAGCCAGTAAGTTCAGAATACCCACAATACTCCCCCACATCCCAGAAAGCCAGGATGAGGGACGTTCCCAGGACTCAATGCACATGACCTTAGGTATCTTTCTTTTCTTTTTTTTTTTTTTTTTGGTTTTTTTTTTTTGGTTTTTTTTTTTTGGTTTTTTTCGAGACAGGGTTTCTCTGTGTAGCCCTGGCTGTCCTGGCACTCACTTTGTAGACCAGGCTGGCCTCGAACTCAGAAATCCGCCTGCCTCTGCCTCCCGAGTGCTGGGATTAAAGGCGTGCGCCACCACGCCCGGCTTGGTATCTTTCTTAAGTGCTAGGTGAACTGTCCCTTTCTACTTGAAAGTACCTAACTCAGCCTATCATCGTTTCTCTCATGATCCAGCTCTTCTTTTCTCTCTCTCTCCAATCCTCTTGGATGACCAAGGGTTGTGAGGATATGTGTCCTGTGTTAGCACATTGCTGGATGACCATGGCATACTTCGTGAGTTTAGTTTAGATCCCAGCCATCCCAGTGCCTGTCCATGAGCTCAGGAAAACAGTTATCGTGGCAAGGAAGAGAATCTGAGTGGACTTGGCCAAAGAAGCTTGCTCTCTGGAGATCACGGGCATGAGTCCCTGAGTCTTAAGAGCCTGCCAGCTGGTCACATGAGTGTGTTTTTATAGCTGAATCTACAAGCTCCAAATAAAGATTTATTCTACTGGATGAAGTGATTAGAAACCACCAAACAGAAATTCAGTTGCTCCTGCACACTGGGCATGAAGAAGGGCTTCTCCCAGGAAACCGCTTGGTAGTCCCATGATGAACAGTAATGGCTGGTGGAAGGCTATAACCAAAACCAATGAAGCAAAGAGCATCAGGCCAGGTGAGGAATCTCCCTTCTGAGTGAAGATTTGGTTCTTTTCTTCAGCTAAAAAAAAAAAAAAATGGTCACTGTGCTTCTGTGTGGGGGCTGAGGGAGACATAAACCCACCTTCCAACTGTGACAAAATTTCAAGTCAGCTTTTTGGTAATGAGGCTTTGTGTATAGACATATAGACATGTATTGCATATGTATTTAAAGAACATATGCTACACACACACACACATATATACATATATTCTTTATAGTTACTTCGTTGGTGACACTACCCCTACAATATCACCCTTAGGCAGGAGATACCCAGTGGAGCTGTGATGGAACACGAGGGTGATTTGCATTGTTGGCTGTAAAAGCAATGTTGCATTGCACACCTCTTTATTTTGGCATTGGGTTATAACTTCTTGTTAACATTTAACAGGTGATATCTTGTTAAATGGCAACAGAACAGTGTCCTTGTACTGAGCTTAGGTGTGCAGAAGGGTGACAATGGAGTTGAATGGCCACAGAACCACCATCAGCATATTGTCTTTTCACTCAGCCATTGTTCACAAGGCTCCTTCCTCATCCCAGCAAGTACTTGGTAAGCTGTGTCAGGATAGCATGCTGCAGGAACATGCTGCTGCAGAAACACTGCTTGTGTTGTTTCCAATGTTTCACTGCACTGTGTGCATGTATGTGCATGTGTGTATGCAAATGAGTGTGTGTTCTGCAGTAACCAGTGGCAGGCATCCCAGAGCACCTTCCAGTGAACAGCTATGCTGCAAAGCACATCTCTGTAAATGCTTCACCAGGTAAGCTGACCTGCACAGTTCCTCAGTGAAGTGTATCTGGTGACCACATTCCTGAGAACATCCCATCCCGTGAGGCACTTTTCAGGACAACCTGAGGCATGGTCCCCTCTGGGTAATGGCTTTCCCTAATACTCTGGGGCTTGCTGGAAAGCCCCTGACTGGAAGTGGCAGTGACCTTTGCTGCCATCCATCTGGCCATGCCATGTCCTCTCCATCTTTGTGACAGTCTCCTTGGGCGCCCTGTCTCGGTCCTTGGGGTTCAGGGCTGCTTCTGATGCCTGCCTTTCCTCTGAGCCCTGACTTTTAATCTCTCACCAGGATACCTCCTTACTGAGCGTTTTGTTCAGATGGCAGTATGAGTCTTGTCTCTATGCTGGACCTCACTAAGCACACATCCTCTCAGATACTCAGGTCATGAAATGGTAGGATTCCTGACCATGGTCATTGAACCATCAGTCTTGGGGTTCAAGGAAAAAAATCTGCTCCTTTAAAGATCATTCCTCACCATCTCCTTTGAATTTGGAAGGAAGGAAGCAAGCAAGGAAGGAAGCAAGCAAGGAAGGAAGCAGGCAGGCAGGCAGGCAGGCAACCATCAGGGTTCCTGGGGCTTTCAGAGCCCTGCATCTCCCCTTGCTCTGCACACTTTCCTCTCTGTGAGCAGAAGGAAGCTGACAGATCTGCCTCACCCATAGACCCCCTCCCCCATCCCTGCCAAGAGTCCTAAGGATCAGAGGGAAGGCAACAAAGCAGGAGTACAGGCCGGCCTCTCAGTCAGTCAGTTAACTCTGACAGGCCGTCCTCTCGGTCAGGTCAGTTAACTGCGGTGTTTACTGGGGAGGGTATTTGAGAAGGGCAGAGGGCGAGAGCCTGACTTCTGCCTGTGTTGTTTGTCAGATGATGAATGCACTCTATATAGGAGCAGAGTAATTAAATCACAGCCGAAGAAGTAACCCAATAAACCTAATAAAGGTGAAGGCTGCAGAGAGGAGCGAAGATCAAATCAGAAGAAATCGAAAGGAATCAAAATAGCAATTTCAACAGGTTGAGAGCAAAAACAAACCTCAGAAATGAAAGAGCCTAACTAGGGAAAGTGACAGGCATTGAAACTGTAGTGGTTAGCACCTGAACCTAAGGGGTGATGTACTTGTGCAAAGAGCCAAAATGGAGAAGAAACAAAAGCTTTTAAGGTGAAAACAATAGAGGGAAAACAGAGTGGAAAGACAAAACCAGGTAGCTGGGAGAGTGTGAAGGGAGAATTCAAATGCAAACACTAGGAGTCTAACACTCTCTGAGTGCTGAACATTATGGAACAAAGCAAACTCAAGACACAAAACAAGGCAAGTGCAAGCATCGTTCTAGGGAGTCATCTGCTTCTCGGAGTCACCTGGCTTCTGCTACTATTATTCTCAGGATGCCATGACTTCTAGAAGGTTCCTTCTGTGCCTTGCATTTCTAAGTTCAGGTTCTCTGCGGAGCACTGCTCAGAATTCCTTCAGGCCAAAGCTAAAGGTAGCAAGCATTCCCCCCCAAGCTCTGTCTCAGTGTCTGCATAGTGTCTAGTGCCTTGAGGAAGGCCGTCTGGCTGGTCTGACATGTGCCTCAGCCAGACATCCAGGGGTAATATAGACTTCCTGCTTGCCTGTGTGACCCCATGATAAGTTCTTGGGGCCCTGTTTCTCCTCCATCCACAGTTCATACATGCCTGTTGTATCTATAATATCCCAGGCACCAGGTAGAAAGCAAGCTGGTGTTTACCAAACTCTCTGTAACCCACAGTAAGAAATGTGTTTCACACTGTGAGTGGGCATGCATGTATATACTCTATATCTATATAATGGCAGAGGAAATTGTGATGTTTCTTGTTCTTCTCTACGCTATGCTTCTGATGGGAGAAGAGAAGGAGCAATGGCTTCCAAAAAAATATTTTGAAATACACTTTAGTTTTCATCTGACAACCCATCTATGTATAGATAGGCATCTGTATAATTGGAGGAAAAAGAGAAAAAAGCCGCTGGCTCCTTCTTGGTGCAGTAACCCTTTTAATTTCCCATTTTACTGTATAGCTATGTGTCTGGCTTCCCAGCATCTTCTTACTGTCACGTCCAGACCGACTTCCCATCAAGCTGATTCAGTAAGAGCTCGGAGAAGCACAGCCAGGGAATGTGCCCCTCGGGCAGGGTGGCCGAGGGACAGCACATCTACAGATGGACCCTACTGTTTCCTGTGGTGGCTGAGCTCATCCGTCCATTCTGCTCCCCGACACTGGTAAAGCCTGTACTCTTTATGTAAGGGCAGCAGCTGCATTCCACAGAGGAGCTACAGGCTGGTGAGCCACTGCCCTCCTTGCCTGGCCCATCTCACACACCTCCCCAGCTGTGGTTCCTGTGTATCCAGGGCTCCTCCTAGCACTGTGTGTGAATGTGAGTGTGTGTATGAGTGTGTGTGAGTGCGTGCATGTGTATGTGAGTGTGAGTGAGTGTGTGTTTGTGTGTGTTTGTGTGAGTGTGTATCTGAGTGTGTGTGAATGTGTGTGAGTGTGTGTATGTGTGTGTTTGTGTGAGTGTGTATCTGAGTGTGTGTATGTGTGTGTGTGAGTGTGTATCTGAGTGTGTGTGACTGTGTATGTATGTGTTTGTGTGAGTGTGTTTCTGAGTGTGTGTGTGAGAGTGAGTGTGTGTTTGTGTGTGTGTGTGTGTGTTTGAGACAAGATACCTTTATGTAGCCTAGGAAAGCCTGGAACTCACTATGTAGTCTAGGCTAACCCTGAGCTTGTGGAAATCCCCCTGCTCCAGCTTCCTGAGTGCTGTGATCACAGACACAGGATCCTCCCATTATTTCTGCTGTCCAGCATGATAGTGAGAATTCACTAAGACCACAGGAAAGGCTTCTGTGAGCTGTGGAGTAGAATATCACTCTTCGTCTGTCATTGAGCTGCATCGTGGGCAGAGATGGAGCCTGAGCCTCAGAGCACTGAGTGTATGCCCATGGCAGTCATACCTAGTCAGTAGGCAACCAGAGGGCTAAGCATCGCTGTTCCCTGCCAGGCTCCTCATCCACTAGGCCAAGAACCCTGTTCAATGTCTTTTTCCCACTCTCTCTTGTCTACTTGTCCTTAAGACTAACTTTGAAGTGTTAACCCTAATGATGTTTCCTGTGTCCAACCCTGCTCGGTACAGAGTCCTTGTTCTACATTGGTTGAAGCCCCAGTTCTCACACCAGACCAAAGCCAGGTCTGTGGTTCACGCCGCAGCTCCGGCATGTGTTACAAGGGCTTGGGACACGAGTGGGGAGTCACTCATCCTGATGGGACTCTTGTTCTCCCACATACCAAGGGCTCAGAAAGGTGCACACATGGAATCCTAATGCATTTCAGCTGAGACCAAAGTCCTCAGGCCTGGAGCACAGGTGCTCTGGCCAGAGGCTGAAGGGAGGTCATTGGGGCAGGAGTGCAGTTCCCATAATACCTGGATGCAGGGGAGGAGTTCAGGCCACTGGTCTGTGAGCAGGCAGAAATGGTCAAGGTTTCTGAGCATGCTAAGGCCTAGATTGCCCTCTGGTGGCCATTCAGATTGGTTCAAATTAGAGTGTACTTAGGACAAGCCACAGAGAAAGAAGAGGTGGGAGACAACCCAAGTTTGAATAAACTTTGCAACTGGCACCTCAGGGGTGTCTGGGAGTTGATTTTATACTTGGCAATGCCCATTTCCCCAGCCTGAGTTGGTGTCTTAGGGTTTCATTGCTGTGAAGAGACACCATGACCAAGGCAAGTCTTATAAAGGACAACATTTAATTGTGGTTGACTTCCTGGTTCAGAGGTTCAGTCCATTATCATCATGGCAGGAAGCAAGGCAGCATACAGGCAGATATCATGCTAGAGGAGATGAGAATTCTACATCTTGATCTTAAGGAAGCCAGGAAAAGAGAATGTCTTCTACACTGAAAGGTGCAGCTTGAGCATAAGGAGACCTCAAAGCTGTTTACAGAGTGACACACTTCCTCCAACAAGGACACACCTCCTAATAGTGCCTCTTTCATGGGCAAAGCATATTCAAACCACCACAGTCAGAAACCAAAGGACTTAGTGTGCAGAGTCATGCACGAAGCCTGGAGGCATACAGTAGGGGAATGGGGTAAGCCTGGGTCAAATAGCTCTGGATCAAAAGGCTACCTGGAGCGAAGACTGTCTTTGTTGTATAATGGGCTTGCCCTGATGAATCCAGCACTCTTGGCAGAGGATCATGTGGGTCTTAAACCCAGAAGAAGTACCTGGTACTTCTGGGTAATGGGTGAGAAAGAGGGGTGCTTATTGATTCAAAAATCAATCTCATCAGGCAGAGAGAAAGATATGGGTAAAGGAGTGACTCCCATGGCCAGGTTGGCCTGGCCTGCCATGATGGAGGATCAACCACTCCCAGGTTTTGGCACCAAAATAATAGGGTTTTTTCCACAATGGAAATAAGCCAATTCAAGTCAAATTACAAGTTAAAAAGATAGGCATATTTTCCAGTGAGCTACCTGGCATTGAGAGAGGAAAAAGTCACAGGCTGGCTGTGGTGGGGAAGATATTTATGCATTGCAGGTAAAGGAAACTGCTGTGTCTATCACATGCTGGATGGCTGTTGACTTCAGGGGAGGGGTTTGCAGCAGCTCTCAGGAATGCAGAGCTGGTCTTCTGGTGCCTTTCCTCTGTTCAGAGGCTTTCTGAGCAGGCAGGGTTGGAGAGAGGGAAAAGAATGGAGTTTATCAGACCATGAGGAGGTGGGGCAAGGCTGCTGGCAAGGACTGTGCTTTTTGGGAACTGAATCAGATCAGAGGTGAACTGGGGTGCCATTTTTTGCATTCAGCTATGCCTGTTTTATTTGGCAAAATCAGCCTAGTAGTTTTGACAACTGTTTAAAGAAGCCCACTATGGAGAGGCAGACTAAAGCATATACACACGCAGGCACACACTGTATACACAGTGGCTGGGATTAGGGAGGGTTTATTTTTGTAAATGGAAGTCAGGTGAGGCTTGTCTCTCTGCATTAGATCTGTTCACTGTCACACTGGACAAGACGCCACTGGTAGAAATGGAAACACTGGTACTTAACTGCCACACTGGTGCTTTCTCTGTGAGAGAAGACAAGGTTCTGCTATCTTTAGAATCTCACAAAGAATTGCCTTATCCTTACGACTTCCACATCGGTGCTGCAGGGAAGCCCTGCTAACTTCCGAGTGGTCACACGCTCCGACTCAGAATTCAAGGTGTGTACTCTCTCACCGTGAGCTGTCTCCTGTCTTCTTTCCAACTGCACTGCTCCTCTTCAGCTAAACCCTGACGGGCACCTGGGACCTGTAGGTAGATAGTTTACCCATGCCAACAAAACAAAACAAAACAAACAAACAAAGAAAGCACTGGCAGAAATCCGGAGATTTCTGAGGACAAAATGTCTGCCTCTGGCACATCATCGCAAATTTCTGACCAGTGAGGTGGCTGTGGTCTTCTTTCACCCTGTGAATGAACCTAGCTGGTGGTCCCTTTATCCAGACTTTTTCTCTTTTGTGGAAGGATAGCTTTACTCCTGTGAGTCGTGACCTATTTGGGGTCAAATATAAGATACTTATATTACAATTCATAATAGTAGCAAAATTACAGTGATGAAGTTACAGTGGAATGATCTTATGGTTGGGGGTCACCACAACACGAGGAACTATTATTAAAGGACCGCAGCATTAGGAAGGTGGAAACCCACTGTTCTATGCTCACAAGAGGCCTGTTAGCCAACTGACCTCGGGTAACAATCAAACCCACACCTGCTGGATGTCCACAGGGATGACACAAAACAAATCAAGACACCCCAGAAGCATTCTCTCTGAACTTACCTCTTACGGAAAATGTCAGAGCATTTAAAAATGACACTTTTATATCTCCTGAAGTCCAGGGGAGGAAGGAGGTGACATGTGTATGTTACTAAGGGGACGGCCATGGCGGGGAAGAGGATGAGGAGGAAGATAATGGTCACTGCAGAATGTGACAGTGAAGGGCCATACTGGGAATGAGCCCAGAGAGGGCTTTGTAAACAATGTGTTTGAAGTAAGGACCAAAAGAAGTAGAATGGCTTTCTCCTTCTGGGCCAGCGTTGGTGATAGGATGGCAGTGTTTGTGTTTTAGCTGTCTGTGACATCCTCTGCAGCACCCTGAAAAGTGCTTCAGATCAGATAGCAAACGCTCCGTGGCCCGGGCACAGGTGAGCGGTCAGCGTTCTGTATCCCAAGGAAGCTCCTGCCTAGGCACCGCCTCTAATACTGGTAGGGTCATTAGCTGCACACTCAGCTCAATCGATGGAGATCACATGTGACACAATAGAGGTAGCACCATGAGGGCAGGCAGAGACGTATAGGGAGCACTGAGCAGAGGTGAAGGTCAGGCTTTCTAACCCTGGTGGTTTGAAAATGCTAAACCCAGGGAGTGGCACTGTTAGGAGGTGTGGCCTTGTTGGAAGTGAGTCACCCTGTAGGCAGCTTTGAGACCTCCTAGTGCTCCAGCTCCACCCAGTGCAGAAGAGAGTGTCTCTTCCTATCAGTCTTCAGATGAAGATGTAGAACTCTCAGCTCCTCCAGCACCATGCCTGTCTGGACACTGACACACTCCTGCCTGGATGATAATGGACTGACCCTCTGAACCTGTGAGCCAGCCCCAATTAAATGTTTGCCTTTATAAGAGTTGCCTTGGTCATGATGTCTCTTCACATCAATGAAACCCTAAGACACCAACTCAGGCTAGGGAAGTGGGCACTATTCAAAGGTGTGGCCTTGCTGGTGGAAGTGTGTCACTGTGGGTGTGGGCTTTGAGAACACGCCCCCCCCCAGCTGCCTAGAAGACAATCTGCTTCTGGATTCCTTTGGATGAAGATGTAGAACTCTCAGCTCCTCCTGCACCATGCCTGCCTGGATGCTGTCATGCTCCCACCTTGATGATACTGGACTGACCCTCTAAACCTGTAAGTCAGCCCTGATGAAATGGTGTCCTTTATAAGAGTTACCTTGATTGTGTGTCTGTTCACAGCAGACACCCTAAGACACTATCTACTAGTGTGTTCTGCAGAGTTCCTTCCATCAGGGCTGTGTAAAGGGTTGTGAGAGCTGCCAGGCACACTGCCACTCCCCACACTGGTCTCCTGGTGAGGAAGTGGGCCTTTGAGAGGCCATTTGGTCACAGGCATGGGGCATGTGTCCTTTGTGAAGAAGGAAGAGGCAGGGGGTTACCTGCCCGGTGCATTAGGAGATCTGAACTCTTCGAATAAGCTGGGAACAGAGATTATTCTTCCTTCCTTACAGTATACGTCATCCCAAGATCCCACAGAAATAGAGAATAAACAATGAAAACAGCAAGAAGCTAACATTTAACAAACGGCCTAGTAATAATCGCTCCAGCAGGCATCATGAATGGGCGACAGGGTTGATAAATTATAATGAGAAAGGATATTTGCATATTCTTAAAATACCACTACAGGAAACTCAAGATAATTATAACTTTGCACAGTTTCTATAGCCAGGACCTTCCTGAAAAACAAAGCTGGGGTGTGAGGGAGAGAAGGCACGAAAGGGCACATACACATAACCAATGGGAGCACACACAGAGCCATAAGGTTAAAAACTAACTGCTATCTAAGATTTCTTCTAGGTAAGAAATCAGAAAACAAAACCAGAACCCAAATACAATGGAAGAGACAGAACAACAAAGAGCAAATGTAATCAAATAAAAAACAACATATAATCAGTTAGGAGGGAAGCCTATTATTAAAAAAAAAAAAATGAAATCTGATACTGAATGAATTGATGGGGAAAGCAGACCAAATCTTAACTCTCAATGCCCGTGACGTGTGAATGAGACACACTTGTGTGGGATCATTGAAACCGCACCTTTCAAGCCAAACTAATGGCAGGTGTTTGTTTGTTTAGATGAAATGAGAAGCCAGATAATTCAACAGAACAATATGCAGGGGGACAACTCCAGTGTTCATCTGAGAATGTTACTCAAAAGTGGAGCAAAGTAAAGATGTGTGTGACAAGCAAAATCTCTGGATTCCATCCCAGAAGACCCACCTTTGAAAACAGGAGACTGAGAAAAAAAAGAAGCTCCCACCGGGAATATGTGTGGGCAAATGCGCAAGACTACTCGTCGTGCATCTTAAGCAGAGAGAAGCTCATGGCTGTCACAATAAAACAGTAAAATGACCGAGAAGAACACAGCAGCGGGAGGGAGGTGATCAGGGGCTGCTCTGACACTTTCCCAATTTCTTCAAGGTGTTAAAGTATTAGTCACGGGAGATTAGAAGTCAGAAATAAACACTGCAGAATGACCAAAACATTCCTAGGAAAAGATGGACAAAGATGTGGCACCTCTGTGTCAGTTTCTTTTCTGTTGTATGATAAACAGCGTGGCCAGAGAGACTGGGAGGCATGTGACAGGTGCCTGCAACAGAGACTGGAGAGCACTTCCCTACAGGAAGCCAGGAGTGACCCTGAAGTGGTCGGTCGTACAAGGCTCAAGACTGCCCTTAATGATGTACTGCCTCTAGCAAGACTCCACCTAAAGACTCCGTAACCTTTCTGACAGCATCACCAACTGGGGCCAAGTATTCAATACATGAGCCTTTGGGGGACATTTCTCATTCAAACCATTATATAGGACACTTCCAACCTGTATTTATGAATTAAAAGACTTTATATCAACAGGAATGAGTTGCCCCCCCCCAACAGATCCACTAACCAATGCATCCCCAGTGAAACCCAATGTTTCTGTTTATTTAACATAGAGCTCATCTTCCTGTAAAATTACATAAGCTGGATGGGAACACGGATTGAGCATGGGGTTGTATCTGGATGAAACGTTAAAATCGGCCAAACAAAGCTGTGGGATGAAGTTGTCCACCTGGGTGAGGGGACTGGCTGGAGAGAAAGAGGGAAGTGGCGTTGCCACTGGGCTTTGGCCTTGAGCATGGGTCTGTAATGCTCAGTCTGTTTGCATGCATTCGTGAGCTCGCTGATTGGTAATAGTAAGGTTTAGTGACTTTTAAAAAAGGATATTAAAACAAACAAAAAACCAAAATAAGCAGGATGTTCCTCAGAGAGAAGGAGTGAGAGGAGAGTAGTAACCTAAAGACTCTAGACTTATGACAAAACTTCTGTAATTAAGGGGCAGACAATTGGGTTAGCCTTGACTATAATACAGACAGCAGAAATAAACACCCACATTTATAGAAACGTGATTACGGGTCATGGGGAGAGCGAATTGTTCAGGAAGTAGTACGGGGCAGTTGGAGTCTGCATAAAGAGCAGTGACTTTTATCACAGTATATGAAAAGGAAATCTGGGACACCATATGAGTGGCAGAAATTTTGAAAGTTAAAACAGAGGGAAATACTAGTCAGGAGCAGTGGGGGCTCATCCAAAGATAAGATTGTGCTGTGGTCACATCAGACAGACAACGGCTCTTCACCAGGAGAGGAGAAGAGACAAGAAGATACTGGAAAATACTGGCAACACACATAATCAACAAGAATAATATCTGTGGCAGAGGATATACTGATGGAGAGACATCCATCCACCCCATAAAAGGCACTGATGACAGACCAGAGAAACAATTCCACACAAGTCTCACTCAGTGAGTCATCAAGTTTACTGTGGTTACCACCACAGCAGCCTGAGTCCCTCAAGGGCCTTGTCACCAGAAAGCCCAGCCTAGCACAGATGACTCACAAGAGTTCCATGCAGGAATGAAGACAGCTTTGTTAATGAGAGAGTGTCTCTCCCCAGCAATTGGAACTGATTATATAACCTCGGGCAGAGGACTTTGAATCTTGTAGTTTTCAGGATTTCCTGAACCTTGTAAGTTTCCTTTACTTGGACCTTGTTTGTTTTGCTTATTTCCCAGGTCCCTGGATCCTCTCACTTTGCTCCAGGATGGAGCATTTGGAAGTTTGGAGGAAATAGCTACACATGAACTAAGAATCCTTTAGAAGGCAAAGGAAGTGAAGGAACTCAGTGGGAAAGCAGTCAGTGGTGGCAGCCATTAGCAGATGGGCTAAACTACTGAAAGGAAAACTCTCATAAGGAACGGGAAGTATACAAATTAAGATCACTGTGAGATGCTTTGCACCTACTGAGGTGGCAGAAACTTAGCTGCAGATACTCAGTATTGGTAAGAATCAGCCGCTGGGAGGACAGAGCCCAGCCACTGTGGAAGTCAGTCTGGTGACATCTTACTATGAAGTAGTTTTGCTGTATTTTCAGCCCAGCATTTTCAATTCTGGGTATACCTCTAGGAAATTACTATACATACAGACTAGAACGTTCATGAATTTTCATAATGCTGTAAAAAGTATACATTGTAGATATTAGTAACACCTGATAACTGGAAAGATTAGGAAAAAGTAAGTTGTATAATGTGTTGCAAACTTCCTTCTCTGTTGAGTTGCTACCTTGTGGCCATCAAGGACAATGCACTGACTTCAGGGAGAGGGAGGGAAGAGCATGTATTAAGTGGTAGAGAAAGCTCCTGATAGCAGAGAGGGGACCCAACTGTAGGCTGCTGACAGAAGCTGTTTCTGGAGTTCATTTCTGGGCTTGGATGGGCTCAGATTGCTTTGGTGTATACAGATTAGGTGAGAGGTAAAGACAGCGAGGAAAGGGCTCTTGGACTGCCTGGGCTCTGCTCCCACCCAAGACAGACAGCTGATGGGAGGATGTGAGCATTGGGCTGTCTCAGGACCTGGAGGTTGGAGGGAGTCAGTTTCCATGGCCCATCTCCTACCTCAGAAGATTTCTGCTCACAAGCTCTAGTCACAGCCAGGATCCCTTCATCGCCATGTATTCCAGGACTCTGTTTATGCTTGACCTCTGTGGGTATGCAATACACTGGTATTTCACAATAGTGAAAATCAACTAGTTACAGGAAGCGAAAACAATTATGCTTAGGGGAAAAAAGTGAATTTCAAAAGACTATATGAAGTGTCTTGGCAGTTGTATGATATTTATGCATATGCAAAGCCCAACAACACCATATTCGTAGATGCATCCATGACTAATAAAACGAGGTAGAAAGCAGCAGCGTGGAGAGCAGAAAACCTGAGGTTTGGAGCAACAAGGAGGTGGCTTCCAGGGTGGTATGCCTGCTCTACAATTTGCATATTTGAATATTTAGCAAGTATCAAGTATTACACATTGAATATTCCCATATAAATTATTACCTGTAATATTAAATTTCTGCCCAGAACAATTGGTAAAAACAGACAGAAACTCCAGAAATAAGCTGTCAGGCTCCTAATCTGCTTTCTGCAGGAAGCAGTGTTATGGCTGTGGAAAGTTACTCAAGCATCTTGTGCCTCAGTGTTTACATCTGTAAAATGGGAACTGTGAAAATATGTTGTTATTCTGATTGCTAAATGCATTTATAGAGGAAAAGCCCACAGCAAAGTTGTACAATGAGCCTTTGCCAAGGGTCAGCTTACATCTGAGGGCCAGCAACTTAACACCCATTTGTCTCAGTTTTCTTATTTGCAAAAGAGTAGGGGAGGTGGGAGTGTGGCAAGACAGAGTATGTCTTGTCTGTGGCACACTGGATATTTAATAGTAGTGTGATGTAACATTCTAACTTACCTTACTGGATTTCCTAATTTGGAGACTGAAGAACTAATTTCATGGTGAAGAACCAGACATGTAAAGATGACCGCACGGGGAGTGGGCATGCTCCCTGGGACAGAGAGATTCTGTTTGAATTCCTGTTAGAATCGCTTCATTTGCATGCTGTGCACCAATGTGGGAAGATGTCTGATTCTGGTCCAGGCACAAGCACTGTCCCCCTCCTGTGCTGCCTCCAGGCCTCCTCCTCAGCTTCAGCAAATGAAACTGAAACTATTGATGGAGAATGGGGAGGGCAGGCAGTGATGGAGTGGGCCCAAGCTCAGGAAGATACCCTTGTCCTTTGGAGAGAAGCCCCGCCTGTGGCAGCTCACCAACCTTTAAGGCCTCTACTGCCACCTGGAGTGACAGACTCCAGGAGCTGGCCCACTGCAGAGCCTGGGGTTCCCTTCTTGCTCTGTCCCTCACCTCCTGGGAGGGATAAAACTCTGCATCTGCTACATGGAAACAAAAGTGTTTCTGCTTTTATATTGTGCCCCTGCCCCCCATTTTCTTTTAAGAAAAAGTGTCCTTGATTTTCATGTGGCTTTCCTGCTACCTCCACCAAGCTGTCAATCAAGGTGGAGGTGAGCTGTAGCTCATTTCCTTTCAGCTTTCTTTTGTGTTCCGCTGCTGGAGCCAGAGTCCTCGCTGCTTTTCTGCCCGTCTGCACATGCTGCAACATTTGTCAATATTACATTTAATTTGTGCTCAGAGCACTTCACTAACGGCGAAAACAAAGCTCGATGAACTTTACCTTAGCCGCGCGTTCAGTCCAGCCAGCATTAGCAAACCTAATGAACTGGAAGCTTGTCCTACCCAAATGTAGGCCAGTCCTGTTGACTGAACACACTGTATGTTTAGAAACTGACCTTGTAAAACCCACTTGAAATTTATCTACCTCACGACCCAGTGACTCACTTGTTCTTCTACAATAGAATGAATTTGTGTCCAAGTGTCGATCCAATGCGTCAACATTAAAGAGATGAACACCAACAACAGACATTTATTGAGCGCCTATTGTGTGCAAGGCACTGTACTAGGTATGGGGCTACAAAGACAAAGAAAAGACAGCCCCTGCCCTCAAGGAGCTTACAATCTAGTCTAACAGACACACATAGAAAGACAGGACAATCCAAGGTAGCATGTCATACTGGGGCACAAGTAGAAAATGGGGTCTCCGCCTTTTATTTTATTTTATTTATTTTTTTTTGCATTTACATTTTAATACCCTGAGTAGGTGGGGGAGTGAGCTTTAACCAAGTTACTCCCAAGCAGTTCCAAGCCTTGTGGAAAGTCTCACCTCTTTCCACTTCAGAGTGTCTTCTGGTGTGTGCTAAAACCCAGGCAATCTGTAACTCTCCTCTGGCCCCACCTCCTCAGGCTTTGGATTTTCATCTGGTTTTGAGAAACTTCAGAGAGGGTGACGTTTTGTCCTGCTTTGACCAAGATGGCCCTACTTTTAGGACTTAAACTCCCTCCTCCTCTGTTCTAGGCCAGGCAGGGGCACATCTACTGTGCCTTGTTTTGTAGTGGGATCGACTCTGGGACCTACTGCTCCTCTTCTGCAGGAGGCTCGACACTGAACCCATTCCTTAGACAGGTCTTGAGTTACCAGCCCATCAGGAATAGCTGACCAATCCAACACTGAGGCCAGAACATTGAGGGCAGAAGGATCTGGAGAAGTAGATGGTGAAGACACGGGGGCTCAGGAGAGGCAGGAGGATGAAGGACAAGGCTACTCAGTGTGAAATGCTCAGAACCAGAGAGAAACTGGGACCTTCGTCACGGAGACCCAGAGTCACTCCCCAGGGCAAACATCTGGAGAGGTACAACACCGGAACACAGCATGTCTGCATCCTAAAAGAATTTCTACATTTCCCCTCACTTCCTACCATTCATTTGCCTTCTAAAAGTTCCTTGAAATGTGAAATAATCATGTTTATTTCAATATGAGATTCTCTGTCTCCATTCTAATTGAGTTCAGGTGGTTCTTTGGAACACGAATCTGGCAGTGACCTAAGGGTACCAAGAGGCCACACAAGTGTATCCTTTAGGCACAGGGCTTGGCAGTCTTTTTCATTTGGTTTTATGAAGGTCTGAGCTTTTCTTAGGACCTGTGTGTCCCTGAATTGATCTGTTTCTGTGCCCAGTCTGAAGGAGTATAGAGCAGGATGAACAAAGCAGGGGGCTCAGCTCCCTAACACCCACGTATGCGGATGGGAATCACACAGCCAAGTCCCCATGCAGCACACTGAATATTTACCTCCTAATGTGCTTTTAATGTGCGCTTTCTTGGGTGAATATTTACTGTAGAATATTAAATGTGAGATTCCTCTTTTTATGGGCCATTTGAAGTGATTGATTCTGTTTGCGAATTCCTGTATCTTTGCCCATAATGGCTATCTATTGTAATGGCCTCTGCCAAATGTTCTTGTGTTGAAATAACAGAAGCCATGGATCGCCCAGCTGTGGCATCATATTACTGTGGTCTTAAAAGCTGGGAGGAGGCTGATGATAGCACTGGGGAGGGATGAGAAAGGTAACATATCAAGCCGAGCGAGCGGGGCTCCAAATACCCGGGAATCACTGGGGTCTGTAAGCAGGGTTGTGTGTCCTGTGTCAGAGCGTATGTTTAATGGTGTTGGGTGGCATTAAGTTGGATGGTTGTGAAATGATAGCGGTAAGACATGAACTCAATTGCCCACAACCAGGTCCATCAGCACAAGCCGTCCGCTCTCGGCGTCTTCTTTAATGCAGAGGTAAAACTGTGACCCAAGTGATCATTTCTTACACTTAGCTACACTATATTATAGCTACAAGTGAATTTAAAATATTTTTCTGTGAAAGAGCCAAGACTTTGGGCATTTGGTTGCTTTTTATTCTTTTGAGTATTTGAGGGAAAGAAATTAGACAAAGGGCGTATCTTGATGTTCATTGTGGGCTTTTCTCCCTTAAACACACACACACATACCATACACACCCACATATACACCCCCACACATACACACACCACACATACACTCACACCACACACATATACATACCATACACACATACCCAAATACACCCACACCCACATATACACACACCACACAGACATACACACACACCACATCCCCACATACACATACTAGCCCCCCATACCATATATATATATATATATATATATATATATATATATATATATGTATGTATATGTATATACCACCACATACACACACCACATATATACACACCACACACACATATATACACACATTGCACATACACACACATATATACACACACAAACACACACAAACACATACATACATATCACACCGACACCCATACACCAAATCACACACAGATATGCACACTATTCCCCCCATACAGACACACACACACACACACACGCCACCCAAAGATACTCAGACGGTAAGATGGTAGATCAGGTCAGGTAGTATTCTTACCCCTTGGCAGCTATGCTTTTCCAATATTCCATAAGCATATGAATTGCCAATGGGACCACTTACATTTCAACAAATAATCTCTTGGAGGGATTGTGAAGTAACCTGTCAATCAATTGTGCAGTTTACACCCTTCTTCCTGTGTATATAAGAAGACTAAACAGGAGGTTCTGCTATGGTAAAGTAAAATTCATTTTCCTACAAAAACTCAGAAGACACTTGAAGAATGAATTCCATTATGCTTTGGACAGCCATTTAACTTTTTTCTTTTTCTTTTTTACTGACTTTAAATAACTCAAGCCACACCACAATAACACTTTGTCTTTGCCGTCTGAATACCTGAACTGTATCTGCATCTCCACAATGGCACCCTGCATAATGAATAGTTCTACTTAATGAAAGGGAATGGGACATTATCACTAATTAAAAAGATGGGAAAGAACTGGTGGTGTGAGACACTTTATTCACACGTCCTGTCCTGTTTGTAGAGCAATGCCTGTTCCCTCACGACATTAGCTGCTGCCCTCAAGCCTGTCATTAGACACACTAAAGTCCCTTTGGCACTATGTAAAGAAGAATCGAGTATTTCTTACACTTCTGAGCGATACAAGTTTCTAAAATGAAAGTCTCTAGTACTACTTGATCGTGGATTTGAATGGAGAGAGGAGTCCTTCATATTATTCCAAGACTTGCAGCCGGTGGGGTGGAACTGTTCTGTGTTCTCAAAACATGGGCAGCTCTTGGCACCGCCTCCACCCCCTGCCCCCAATTTCTCACTTTCTTAAAGAATCTACGGATAGTAGTTAGGCAAGAGAGCCCCAGGAGGAGGCGTGATGTCTACCCAGAGGACCCTGGCATCTCCACCCTGACTGGAAGTTTCCTCCTACTGTCAGCCCCACATCAATCCAAGGGTCTAGTCCTCCTATAAACAAGAGGCTCTGACAATCTTAGATTTGCAAGAGGAACTTGGAATTTTATCCTACATTCTAAGGAAGGGGGGAGTAGAACTCAAAGAGAAATAGCTGTATTATCAGTTGCTACTGAAAAAAAAGTAAGGGTATCTTTAAATTTCTCTCATTAGCATCTTTTTGTTTTAATAACACAGGTTTTGGGTTTCAATTTTGTTCTTTTGGACATTTATGTACATTCGTTATAGCTGTTTTTGTTATGAAACAGCAAATTGCCTGAAGCGGAGAGGTTCAAACAATGTTGCACATTTCCACGTCAAATACTGATTTCAAGCTAATAATGGGCATTGTGAATTCAGTAATTCATCAGCCCGATCCCAGCCCATTCCAACCACCATTCAGGATTAAAGAGTCAGGAAGAATAAATTGCCACATAATCATAATCTATAAAAATACTGCCTAGAGTACACTAAAAAACTCTCAATAAATAAATAGCAGACATTTGCTTTATGAAAATCATTGGAGATGTGCTCTTCAGAAGCATGTCCATACTTTCAGGCCTTTTACAAATCACAAAGTCTGACAAATGACAGAGACTATAGGTCACGTTAGGTTTCTGATAGAAAAGTCTTTTGACGTGGGTATCTGTAAAGAAATGCAACTAAAAGTGGCGGGCTGCTCCCTGTTCAGTTTCGAAGGCAATACTCCCAGAGACCTGGGGTGTTCCTAGCCATGGCAGTGTCACTGAATCAAGGCTTCAGTTGCTCTTTCCAAGAGACAACACTCATTAGCATGTATGCGTTCTGGAATGTTCTCTGGCCGCTGGGATCTGTCCATGGTGCTGAAGGACGCCGCTCTTCTCGGTCGCCCATTCAGTTCCCATCTGCCTACCTAGAGTTTAAGTCCTTCCTCTCCTGCCACACAGCGTGGACACCGCTGTTCACCACGTTCACCCCTCAGAACACAGGCTTATCCTCGGCATGATTCACAGCGGGTGATTCTGGTTTCCAGTCTGGTTGGAAAAAGTGAATGTTGAATGTCCGTGCCCAGTTCTTAAACACCCGTTTCTCTGTAATGAAACGGTGGTGACTGCCCTTGCGTCCTCGCTCGTGAGAGAGGTACATTGTACATTCATCGGGTCCTGAAGGCTCATAGTAATGATAGGGTACGGAAGGATGCTTTGGGTCCCTGTGGGAGGAAAGTGGAACAACTGTTAAAGCAAAAGAGAGGAAAATAATGCAAACACCCAAGCCATACCCGACATGGAACACACTTTTTCAGTGTTGCTGCAATAAGCTGATAAACACAAACCATATTTCCTCATCAAAAGAACGTCAGCTGATGGTTTTTTTTCCTGGCGTTGAAGTAATAAGAAAATGGAAAGGTTTTGAGGATGTAAAGCAAGCATAGCATCAAACAGAGAGCTCAGGAACGCGCTGTGGGATGTTCAGGTTCCAGGGTTTAGGCACAGCAGGGGCACAGTTACACTTGTAGTTGCCACAATTATTAGAAACCTCTGAAAGCCTGAGAACTTTGGAAATGAAACCAAACCAAAACCAGGCTGTTTCCCTTCCCCACTGCAGCAGTCCATTTCCACAGGGACTTCCATGATCAGGCAAGATTTAAAGGGCAGTACTTGATCTGGGGCATCTCTGGATTCCTGCCCTAAGGCATTCCAACCTGGCTCTTTCAGCCACACACACAGAAAGCTCTGGTTGTCAGTTATATCAAACCTCTCCCTACCTCAGGGCCTTTGCATTTCAGGATGACCACCGGTCTGGAATTTTCTTATGAGCTCATCCTTCCCTCTGTTGGGAATCAGACAGATCCTCCTTGTGATGGTTTGCATGAGAACAGTCACTGTGGGGTCATACATTTGAATGTTCAATTCCCAGTTGGTGGACTGTTTGTGGAGGACTGGGAGATGTGCTCTTGTTGGGGAAAATGGCATACTGGGTGAGAGGGGGGTGGTCAAAAGTCCATTGTCTGTCTGTCTGTCTGTCTGTCTGTCTCAGTCTCTGTCTGTCTCTCTCTCTCACTCCCTCTCCCTCTTTCTGCTTCCTGTTCATGCATCAGGATGTAATCTCAGCTACTGCCTAAGCCCCACATCTGCCTGTGTGCTGCCAGGCTCCCTGCCATGATGGTCATGGCCTAAACCTCTGAAACTGTGAGTAAAACCGAAGTTCAATGCTTTCTGTTTGTTGTAAGAGGCCTTGGTCATGGTTTCATCACAGCAATAGAACAGTGACTAAGACACCCCTCAAGGGCCTTTGCGCATACCCCTTCACCCCACCTGTCATTTTTCCTGTTTATTGCCTACCCTAAGAACAGGGATTCACTTCATTTCTGAGACTATGCCTAGTGTGGAGTCAATAAACAGTATCTGAATGTCTGTCCTTGGAGGGAGTGATCAGCTGAATGCCATGTCACCATAGATGTTTTCTCCTCCAACAATTCTAAGTTTGATTTTATCAGGTAAAAAAGAAGACAGACAGACAGCAAGCAGCCACTGTTTCATTCCAATTGTTGTAGACGGGCCATTTGTCTAGAGTTTGGTGTCTCTTAGTTCGGAGACTCTCAGCTCTCCCTTCCCTTCATGGGAGACTGATGCCCTAGCATGTTTTTCTATATCTCCCACTTCCACCTCCAATAAAAACACTCAATTGATTTCTTCAAGGTGGTGGACCCAGTTCTGATGTGTGGGTTGGGGGAACCCCTAAATGTGCTCTGGCATTAGATTAATCTCCATTTTAGAAAAGCACTCCCTCTTCTGGACTTGAACAGTAGGACAATTTCATCAAGGTTTTGAGCAGACAACCGAGGCATATCCCAGTCTGCTGCCACATATATCCCAGGACTATGAATGCAGCCTAATGTAAGTGTAGATCACTGTGGTGGTCTGAATAGGAATTCCCATGCTCACAAAGACTCATTGGCCCATAGAGAGTGGCACTATTAGTAGGTGTGGCCTTGTTAGAGGATGTGTGTCACTGTGGGTGGAGGCTTTGAGGTTCTATATGCTCAACCTAAGCTCAGTGTGATACACACTCTCCATCTGCTACATTAGGATCGCGATGTATAACAATCAGTCCCTTCTCCAGCTCCATGTCTCCCTGCAGGCTGTCATGCTTCCCGCCATGATGACAACAGACCAAACTTTGGAAACTGTAAGCTAGCCCCAATTAAATGTTTTCCTTTATAAGAGTTGCTTTGGTCATGGTGCCTCTTTTCACAGTAATGAAAACCTAACTAAAGACAACCATGATGTCATGTCCCAAGGTCAAAAGGTTCGACACTCCTGCTAGAGACTCCAAAAGGCCCAGGATGCTGAATATCTTGCAGTAGTCTTTCAAAGCCTGATGCCTGGGGGCCCTTCTCTAAGAACAGAAGCTCCTGTCCCCCAAGATGCTCCACCTCCCAGCAACTCTCCTATTCTTTTTCTTTGGAGAAGATCAATACTCAAATGAGTAAGAGTAGCAGCTTTCCTAGATCAGAGATCAAAGTCTTTTATCAGAAGAGGTGTCAAGTCTGTAGCCCCAACAACAATAAACCTCTGGGCAGCTTCTCCTCTTAGGTTAAAATTGTCCCAGGAAGAGAGGTTTATTTGTGTCACCTCAGCCCAAATGCTGTGCTGAGTCTAATAATCCTGTCTCAGATCAGGGGCTGCTCACCTGCTCTGTCAGTCACTGCAGATTTCTATACACCCTAGACCTGGAATGGTTCAGTAGGAAGCATTTCCAGTACAGGAAATTCATGTTGGAGAAAACTCAGGTTGTAATTGGCCACTCCTTACAAACAACAACCAGGGAGGGGCAGAACAGCTGTCTTGGTGAGTCCTGCATGTAATCTTAGCACTTAAAAGGCTGAAGCAGGAGAATCATTGTGAGTTCCAAGCTAGCTTGGGTTATAGAGTGGGACCTTGTCTAAAGCAAACAAATATCAAAACATAAAACAACAGCAATAAATAAGTAAATTAAACCTCAAACAAGAAAACAAACTCCAAGAAGTAGGCTTATGTGAAATCCATCTCTGCAGGTTCCTAGAGCAAGATTTGGAAAAGGAAGGCTGCCAAATTCATTCTGCCATGCTATTACAGGGGCTAACCTTCTCTTTCACATCAATTCAGGTTTTAAATGTGATTCACCTAGGTTTTAGGCATCTTATTGACATCAATCTACTAAGGAAACAATTAGGTTGCTAAAAATATCGTGTGATTGATGTAGTTCCTAGGAATAGAAGATAATTGGAAGTCAGCTAAAGGATGCGCAGGATCAATTTCCTTATCCAAGAGGACCATCTCTTTGAATGAAAGCTTACTGGGCTCCATATTGATCACCTAGAGGGAGATTAGATTTATGTGTTTGGGTATCATGGTTACACAGGTGTCCAAGTGGGCCATTCTTAGAAGTAAAAATTGTTTTTGCCTTTTAACACTTTGTGGTGGTTTGAATATGCTTGGCCCATGGGAAGTGGCACTATTAGGAAGTGTGGCCTTGCTGGAATAGGTGTGGCCTTGTTGGAGGAAGTATGCCACTGTATAAGCCAGCTTAGAAGGCTTATCGTGCTCAAGCTCCACCCAGTGTGAAAGACACCCTTTTCCTGGTTGCCTTTGGATGGAGATGCAGAACTCTTGGTTCCTCCAGCACCATGTCTCCCTGCATTCTGCCTTGCTGCCATGATGATAATGGACTGAACCTCTGAAAGTGTAAGCCATCCCCAATTAAATGCTTTTCCTTTATAAACCTTGATCATGATGTGTCTTCATAGCAATGGAAACCCTAAATAAGACAGAACTTGGCACCAGGGGCCTGGGGTATTTCTGTGATAGGCCTGACCATGCTTTCATTTGGAGGAATGTAGATTTGGAAATTTGGAAAGCAGTGGCATGCTTTAAGTGGGAGTTAATGGGTCATCCTAGTAGAAGCATGGAAGACTGTGGTGCTGAGGGAGATTTGAACTGTGGGGACCTGGCTCTAGAGGTTTCAGGAGAATTTTAGTATGTGTCCTAGGAGAATTTTTGAGACTGTTCTTGGGATATTTTGGTGAAGAATGTGGCTGCTTTTTGCCCTTGTCTGAAGAGTCTAACTGAGGCTAAGGTGAAGAGACTCAGATTAAATACATTGACAAAGGAAGTCTCAAGTCAACCAAGTTTAGACTCTGTCCTGTGGTTTACTCTTCTGAGGAACATTTTGATAAGGCAGTAAGCTTAGAAAGAAAAAAAACAAAAATGTATGGTTCAAGTATTAAAGGGACAACAGGAAGTGCAATGGAGGTAAATCCCATGTTCAAGGATAATAAATGGAATGAAGGGAGTGGTGACCTCAGGCCAGGATCCTAACAGCTAAGCTTATTGTTTATGTGTTTACAGTTGAGCAAGGGGTAGTTATGACATGTTAGGGGTATCATTACCTGGTTACTGTTTTCATTTGGACTTTTGATCTGAAACTACAATCTGTTTGTGATGGGCACTGTGTGATGGGCACTGTGATGAACAGTGTGATGGGCACTGTGTGACGGGCACTGTGATGGACACTGTGTGATGGGCACTGTGTGATGGGCACTGTGATGAACAGTGTGATGGGCACTGTGTGATGGGCACTGTGATGGGCACTGTGTGATGGTCACTGTGTGATGGTCACTGTGTGATGGTCACTGTGTGATGGACACTATGTGATGGTCACTGTGTGATGGACACTGTTTGATGGACACTGTGATGGTCACTGTGTGATGGACACTATGTGATGGTCACTGTGTGATAGACACTGTGATGGACACTGGGATGGTCACTGTGTGATGGGCACTGTGATGGACACTGTGTGATGGACACTGTGTGATGGTCACTGTGTGATGGACACTGAGATGGACACTGGGATGGTCACTGTGTGATGGGCACTGTGATGGACACTGTGTGATGGACACTGTTTGGTGGACACTGTGATGGTCACTGTGTGATGGACACTGTGTGATGGTCATTGTGATGGTCACTGCGTGATGGACACAGATCCAGAAACTACAATCCAGAAATCGAGGCACACCTGTGATCTAGATCTTAAGGCTGGAAGACACATGCCTTTGATCTGGATCTTGAGGCATAGTGACCATGAAAATTTTCAGCCCAGGCTTTGTGTTACATGCCTTTACTCCCAGGCGACAGAGCCAAGCAGATCTCTGAGTTCAGGGCCAGCCTGGAACAGAGCAAGTTCCAAGTATAGAAGAACTTAGGCACAGGCATGGTGGTACAAGCCTTTAATCCCAGTCCTCAGGAGACAGAGGCAGGCCGATCTCCAAGTTCAAGGTCAGTTTACAGAGCAAGTTCTAGGACAAAGAAGCGTAGGTAGTGAAGGATGTAATAAAACAAGGGGGCCATGTTATAGCTCCAGCAATTAGCAGAGCTCAGCAGCTTTGGCCATGGGGCTCTGGCTTTAGAGTCCACAATAAAAGGGATTACTGGGACAATTGATGCTGGCTACTTGGAACTAAGAAATGAGCAGTTCTCAAGAAGAGACCAGCATGGCTGGAGAGATGGCTCTGTGGTTAAGAGCACTGACTGACTGCTCTTCCAGAGGTCCTGAGTTCAATTCTCAGCAACCACATAGTGGCTCACAGCTATCTGTAATGGGATATGATGTCCTCTTCTGGTGTGTCTGAAGACAGCTACAGTGTGTTCATACACAGAAAGAAAGGAAGGAAGGAAGGAAGGAAGGAAGGAAGGAAGGAAGGAAGGAAGGAAGGAAGAAAGAAAGAAAGAAAGAAAGAAAGAAAGAAAGAAAGAAAGAAAGAAAGAAAGAAAGAAAGAAAGAAAGAAAGAAAGGTAATATCTTCTGGGAAGTGTTTTCTGAGAGTACAAGGAAGCCGTATTCCAGATGCAGATTTTGTACTGGCAGACAGACTTGGTGATACGTAAGAATCAACCAGGTGGTACTGGTTTTGAAGGCATGAAGGGGTCATGGAGAACAGCTGAGGAGGCTTGGCTCTGTGAGAGGCCAGGAAAAGCCATTGGTGGAAGAACTGAAGTTGCCAGAACTGAAGGGGCCATGCAAAGAACTTGAGGCTTGGTACCATGAAGAAAGCCTATGAGAGGCTATTGGTGAAGCTTGGTTTCAGTGGAAGACCCCAGTGTATTGGAGATGCCAGTACCAAGAACAGCAGCAGCAGTGGAGCGGAGTCAGCCAGAATCTAGAGTGCTACAGAGGGCAGAGCTGGAGAAGTGACGCCAACTCTTTTAGGAGCCTAGAAGATCATGTGTAGATCCCAGACATTGGAACAAGAAGCTGTGACATTGAACTTGCCTTAGAGTCCTCAAGATGTTAGAGATGCCAGAGCCATGGGAGAGCTGCCAAGGAAAGCTACTAACAGGGAGAAGCATTGGCTCAAGAGAAACAAGTTTGTTGCAGTCAACAAAGATGAAAGGAATTGGAGATCTGAAGAGTTGTTTTGGGTTTTTGTTCCTGTTTGGATTCAGTATCTCCTCCCTATGATGTCTTGGAATGGTAATGTATATCCTGTGAGGTTGGGACTGTGTGATCTGCTTTTTGATTTTGATTTCATAGGGGATTACAGCTAAGAGATTGCATGAATCTCAGAAGAGACTTTGAACTTTGGACTTTTCAACACTGTTGAGACTGTGAGTGACTGTGGGGACTTCTAAAGTTGGACTAAATGTATTTTGTATTATTCTGCGTACCCAGTAGACTCATGTGTTCCAACAAGCCCATGGAGTGAGGGGATGGAATATGTGGTTTGAATATGCTTGGCCCATGGGAAGTGGCACGATTAGATGGCTGGGCCTTGTTGGAAGAAGTCACTGTGTAGGAGGGGTTTGAAGGCTCCTAATGGTCAAGTACCACCCAGTGTGGAAGAGACAGTCTCCTCCTGGCTGCCTGCAGATCAAGATGCAGAACTCTCGGCTCCTCCAGCACCCCATCTGCTTCCATGCTGCCATGCTGCCCGCCTTCATGGTGATGCACTGAAACTCGGAAACTGTAAGCTAACTCCAATGAAATGTTTTTCTTTACAAGAGTGGCCTTGGTCATGGCGTGTCTTCACAGCAATGGAAGCCCTAACTAAGACACACTTTGTCCAGGGAATTAGAGAGCCCTTGGCTGGGCTCAGGATTACATAGCCGAGGTAGGGTGCAAACTGCCCCCAGAATGAACATCTGCCTTCAGCTGCAATTCACCTTTCCACACAGAAAACCCTTCCTGGCTTTATCCTTTTGTTACATCTCCATCCTGCCTTCCTAAAGGCTGTGCACTTTTCTTATTCCTCATCCCATGAAAACCACCCATGTCTGTGGATTTTAACATGTAAAGTCTGTATTTAAAGGGATGCGGTGGAGCACTTCCTGTCTGGGCCAAGGAAGCGGAAAGAGGCTGGTCTGGGGCAGAGTGGTCTAGAGTAAGTTCCTTCTGGCTACCTTGACTCTAAAGCAAAGAGTGAGTTCTGCAGAACAACCGGAAGCGGGCTGGTTTGCTCGTTCTTATTAGAGAGAGCAGGTGAAGAGATGGAAGGAATTAGCATTTAATGCACATGGGTGCTTTAAGGAAATCTTACCGCTAGCATGCGGCTCCCATAGATTCTGGTTTAAGTCATAAGGAGAGGTCCCAGCACAAGTGGGTTTTGAAGTGCCTTTAAGTTTGAGCATCAAATTAAATAACAGCACTATTGGATAATCAAACTCATGAGGTGAGATAAATATCTACAGTCAAATGAGGATTGCAATAGAGACGTGAAAAAATAGAGAACTGGCTGTTTTAAAAAGAATTACAGAATAATATAAAAAAGGGAAGAAATACAAAAATCACATACACCCCCCCCCCCAGGACAGTGCAGCCATCATTGAAGGCAAGATGTGCCAACAACCCGATGTTTGCAAAGAGCCAGGAGAAATACGCTACCTGCAAGATCTTGATGTATAGGCCTCATGAGCCGTGTTAAGGACCCCATGAAGGATAGTCCCTGTACAATGGTGAAATTCATCAGGAATCACACCAATCAAAGAATTGTCAGCAGAGGGAAGGACAGGAACACAGACCCACATTCCACCCTGGTAACTTAGAGGGACCTCAGCTCAGGCCAAGTCAGGATTCTGGCTGTGATGCTAAAGGAATTTCAGGACTCACCACTTTAGTGACGAGAAGTTAGTGATGTTATTAATGACATTATTAAATTTAAGCATGAGGATTAAAGGAAAGAGAGGCACCCAGAGGAAAGTGACACATGCTGAAGTAGTGCTCTACAGAGAGCACAGGTAGCTGGGTACGTGCTCTGTAGGATTGCACGGGGAAAGGAAGACACCCAAGCATGGACACGCAAGCGATTAATTATCCCAGGATTAGCCATTTATCCCATGTCAGAAGCTCCCCAAGTTACTCCCCCTCCCCCCCGGAAAGGCGGCTAAGGCCATTTTCCCTCTCTCTTGATTAGGTGGCTCCAAGAGGCTGACAAAGGCTTAGACCTTCAACCACATTCACCAAAAAGCAGGGGCCTTTTTCCTTATCCGCATGTTCCCAGGATGCCCCCTGAGAGTCCTGCCTCAGTATCCATCATTAGCAATAAGACACACGGATACCGTGTACCATTTGATAGAGAGGCTCGTAAGACTTTGTCACAACTTCCCAGAAGAACAACACCAGACTAATGACAAGAAAATATCAGATGGGTGGGAAATTCTACAAAGTGTCTGAGCACCAAGAAGAGCTCTCCAAAGGTGACAAGGTCATGAAAGGTGAGAGACCTGAAGAGGCTGAGGGCACAGTAAGTGAGGGCACTGACATTCTGGGAAGGTCTCAGGAGAAGAGAAAGGCCGCTAGCAGAGCCCCGTGGGGTCTCAGGGAAGTCTGGAGGTGGAACATCACACTGACATCAGTCACTCAGTCTTCCTAACCAGGCCACAGTTATTCGAAATCTCAGCACAAAATAGCTATACGAAGAACAAATGGGCTCTTTATGCAGACCGTTGGCATAAGTCTAAGATTATTTTAAACAGATGTGTTATAAAAACTATATATTTTACTGTCTATGTGTGTATTTTAAAACAAAACAAACTCCTTAGGATATTCTCTTCTATTCTATCTATATAGGCAGGGTAGAGAAGATGTGTGTTTGTGTGTGTGTGTGTGTGTGTGTGTTTGTGTGTGTGTGTGTCTGTGTGTGTATCTGTGTGTGTATGTATGTGTGCATGTGTCTGTGTGAGTGTGTGTATGTGTGTATATGTGCATGTGTGCATGTATGTGTGTGTATGTGTGTGTGTCTGTCTGTCTGTATGTGTGTGTATGTGTCTGAGTGTGTGTGTATATGTGCATGTGTGCATGTATGTGTGTGTGTGTATGTGTGTCTGTGTATGTGTGTGTATGTGTGTGCGTGTGTGTGCATATGTGTGTCTGTGTGCATATGTGTGTCTGTGTGAGTGTGTGTGTGTGCATGTGTGTTTGTGTGTGTGTGTGCTGGGGTCCTCACACGAACATGCTCAGTGTTCACAGAAGTGCAGCATGTTGGTGGACATGAGCAGCTGCTCCTTTTCTGATGCTGTCCACTTTATTTTTGACACAAAATCCCTCACTGGCCTGTAATTTACCAAGCAGGCCAGGTTGGCTGGCTAGGAAGTCCCAGGCATCCTGCTGCCTCTGCCTCCTCAGTCCTGGGTTTAGAGTCTTGTGCCAGCACACCTGAACTGTTTTCCCCCGTGGGTTCTGAGGCTCCAACTCAGGTCTGCATGCTTACAAAGCAAGTGCTTTACTGGCTGGGCTGTCTACTGGCTGGGGCCTGGCATAGCAGTACCTCGGGTCTTAGTTTACATGCTCTCTTCCCATCTCCATTAGCCCTCTCAGCTAATACCAAAGTTTCCACTGAACAGATTAGTGTATGGCCCCCAGGTGGAGTTCAGTGCTGGATTTAGGCACAGGCCTCAGCAACTTCCATATACTAACAAATTTAACCTCCCAGTGGCCCTATAAGGACCAGCATTAGCTCACTGTTGATGCTTTACGCTTAAAAGAGATGTTTTATGTCTTGGAGAAGCGTCTGTCTCCCAGGTGAGGTTTCTATATGGATGGTCCCCATGTTTCTGCTGGGTCTCACAGGCAGTGAGGGACAGCTTGTTTCCTGTTACACTCTTCCAGGGACCTTGTTGGAAAGCCTCTGAATGAGGCTCACTGCTTCATCTAGCAGAGACATCAGGTATAGATAGTTCCGCCCAGCAGGATAAACAGGGGGGTTGAAATGCTCTATTTTTTCAAGCCTGCAGCTGAGCTGAATAATCAGTGGGAAATATAATATTGAAAAGCAAGGGGGTACTTCAAGGTTTCAGAACACGATGCCTCGAGACATGGTGTCTTCACCTTTGAAGAGACGCACAGGCAAAGTCACTCTTTCCTTGGCCCCTCCCCTGAAGGGCCCTTCAGAGAATTCTTAACCTTCTTCAAAAGTAGAGCATAAAGCTTTCAGCCCAGAGGCACCCCATACCTAGAGGAAAGAAACACCCTTCCTTCAAAGACCCAGAGATGACGAGAAAAGCTGGAGAAAGTCTCTGTAAATCCTCCCGATTTAATATCACTAGGCCTTGCTTTTTGCCTAATATTGCTCCACAACTGTCTGCTTCTTCAGAATTAGCCTGCAAACACATTTTCCTTTTCCAACGAGTCTTCCTTCTGAAGACTCCATGTACATAAACTTATAATAAGTTAAAGTCCCATCTAGGCTAAAGCTGTTCATGGTGTGGACACATCAGCCACAAAGAATGAGCATGTCCCGGGGTAAGAATGTGGTCTTCATTTCCCTGGAGCCTGAGAACTTTCTAGACACACTGCTGTGTTTGCCATAATGCCCAGCATGTCTGACTGATACTCAGGAAATATTTGAAGAACACAAAAGAATGAACAGTGGCTGTGTGCCTGGGTTCCTCTGCAATTGACCTACACCAGAGCCCTTAGAATAAAATGCGATCACCAGCAGCCCTCCTTCTCCTTGTAGCCCTCCTTCACCGAGCTACTTTTTGTGTGTCGCTTGGATTTCTTGTCTGAGCAGCCTATGTCAAGAAATTAGCTGCTTACCTTGGAAACCTGTAGCACTATCACTGTGTCTGGGGAGCATGCAGCGCCCACACCTAGCTGCCTCTCCTTCACGGGAGAGCAAGCCACAGTTCTTTCCTGAGCCCCCACCCTGACTCCCAGAGGGCACCATAATGTTTCAGGAAGACCCTTAGGAGACAGAAGGTCATGGAAACAGTCAGTGTCAGGTGAGAATTAGCCAAATTGTGGCAATGGTGGAAGAAGAGTGGGCTGCCAGAAAGACGCACGATACAGTTTCATGCCTCGCAGACCATCAGCCACACAGGTGTCATTATCACGCTGTACCTGCCCACCATTGAGTGTCGGACTCTGCTTGGTGAGCTATTGCCGAGTAGAAGCTGTCCCCGCTGCTTCTGATGGCAGCTTTATTAATGCTCACGAGCTAATAATTCCAGCAGGATCAACTCTCCAGTATTCATGATACCTTTGAGATGTCCTTCACATTATGGATGAGATATTAATTTAGTTCCATGACAGCAATCAGTCTGAATCATTACTTTGCTAATTAATAAGAAATGATGGCTGACAGAGAGCTGTAAACTCAGTAATGTGCTAAGTATGACCGGAAATAAGATTATTAGGTGGAATTTAAATGCTTGGCCTATTATTATTGCAAATAATTTACAAAGGGAAATGAGATTAAAAATACTCACTATAGCTTAGTTTAGAAAGCAATGATAACAAACCTTTTCTGCAATTTATAGTCCGTTCAAATAATGGGTTTGGCTCCCTATCTGGAGGTGGCATGATTTAAAGGTCCACTGTACCCAGCATAATACATTTTGATGCTGTCACTGGGGCAGCACACCATTAATTCTGTCCAGCTTTCTGAACACTGATGGGTATGAAGTTTGGTAAGGGAGGGAGGGTGGGGGCTGACATGCTAGCCTGTCTCTGGGGCTTCGATGCTGGCCTCCATGGACAGCTACACAGGCTGTGAACTCAGCATTTGCTAATTACAGCTTTCATCCATGCCTGTCCTTTTATTTGACTTGCAATGAACATTTTGAATCAGATTCTTTTTTTTTTTTATCTAACTTTGCTTTTAGTGTACGTGTATCTGAATGTATGTCTTGTGTGTGATGTTGTCTATGCAGGCATGAGGTGTTGGGGCTCTAGAGCTGGGGTTACAGGAGGTTGTGAGCCACCTGATGTGGGTGCTGGGAACTGAACTCAGGATGTCTAAAAGAAACGATTGCATTTCTCATTGCTGAGGCACACGTTCTGGATGGTGGAACTAAAGATACAAAGGAGGATGGAGGCATCACCCCTCATCTCAAGGAACAGATGGGGAAATGAAGAAAGTAGAGAAACCATCCATGAACTGTGGTAGAGGAGAGGTACAAGGAGGCCAGGGAGCCTGCAGGGCTGTCTCAGGAGGGGAAGGGGCTGCTATGGTTAAAACAGGAAGGTGAAGGTTAACTGCTTGGGCTCTTCAGGTTTACAGATCTCTGTCCAAATCCTACTTCCTGTCCCTTATCAGCTCTGAGACTTTGACTGGCCAGCTGTTTCAGGTCTGTGGGCTCATTTGTAAAATATTGGAGCCAGCATTACAACTCAGATTATCCCAAGAGTCGGTGAACTAAACCATGTGTTTACTCTAAGCACAGGGCTGGCTTGGGTGTGTGCATAGGAAATGGAAGCCATTATCCAGTAAGGAAAAAGCCAACAGCTTCCAGGTAAGTGAAGGATGGAGGAGAAGGAACTTCTATACTGAGCGCAGGAAGGATGTCTGCAGGGTCGGTTCTCTGACAAGATTTTCAGGATGGCTAACATAAATCTGTGGGTGCAGGAGACAGGACCAGAATAGTGTGCAGAAGGCACGTCCTGAAGGGCTGCTGAGCTAAGCTGGAGAGAATGAATTCTGTTCTAAAAGCTTTGGGAAGCCCATGAGCTTTGGGTCAGGACTGTGGCGAGATCTATCAGTCCAGGGATTTCGGAACAGGGAAGCAACAAGGGTTGGCAAGAGCAGTTTGTGGTGATAGCAGGAATGGGCTCAGGAGGAGAGGGCTGTTGGCCCTCACATGGCTTGTACCCAGGAGTTCATTCTCCCAGGTCTTGTGCAGTCCCCATCTGCCATAGCCATTTGTACACCGACCACCCTCCTTAGTGGTTTTTAAATATAAATATGGAAGCAATCCTTTCCCCCAAAGAGTCCATTATCTCAATACTTTTAGGGCCTACTAGAAAGTTTCTTCTTAGTGAATGACTAGCCAAGGCCACTGAGGTCCATGGGGTGGAATGAGACAGCCAGACCCCAGGAAGGCTTGGTGGAAGATGACATCCTACACCATCTTACACTTTACACCTGCACCTTCGGGATTCATGCATTGCTCAGCCGTTTGCTTCTCCAAGAATTTAGGCCCAAATCCCACTCCACATGCAGAAGGCCGCTGGTCAGTCATGTGGGCTGCTACCCTATCTACGGAGTCCATGTAATGCTTTGTCTCTCTGTGCTTCTGTTTCCTGGTGACAAGGAAGTGACAGTTACACTTTCCTGAAAGCCCATGGACATTGTGTTTAGATTAGAAAGCAGCCCGACTGTACCATAGACCAGAGAGTCTATTGAATTTCCATTAATTTACTTATTCACTTTACATCCTGATCATAGCCCTCCTCCCAGTCCTCCCTCAGACAGCCTTTCCCTCCCCTTCACCTCTGAGAAGATGGAGGCTCCTCTGGGTACCCTCAGGATGTCCTCAGGGTGGGTTACCCTGGTACATCAAGTCCCTGTAGGACTTGGTATATCCCCTCCCACTGAGGCTAGACAAAGCAGTTCAGTTAGAGGAACAGGAACCACAGGCAGGCAACAGAATTAGGGACAGCACCCCTTCCAGTTGTTGGGGGACCCACATGAAGACCAAGCTGCACTTCTGCTACTTAGGTGCAGGGGTGTGGGTTAGACACCATCAATAGGACAAACCAGCAGCCTAGAGAATCAGAAAAGATCTTCACCAACCCTACATCCAAAGAGGGCTGATATCCAAAATACATAAAGAACTCAAGAAGTTAGTCACCAACAAATCAAATAACCCAGTTAAAAAATGGAAGGTAGAAGCTAAACAGAGAATTCTCAACAGAGGAATCTCTAATGGCCAAGAAACACTTAAAAATGTTCAATGCCCTTAGTCATTAGGGAAATGCAAATCAAAACAACTCTGAGAGTCTACTTTACACCCATTAGAATAGCTAATATCAAGAAGTCAAATGACAGCACATGCTGGCGAGGATGTGGAGCAAGAAGAACACTCCTCCATTGCTGGTGGGAGTGCAAACTTGTACAACCGTTCTGGAAATCAATCTTGGTGGTTTCTCTGAAATTTGAGAATAGTTCTCCCTCAAGATCCGTCTGTACCACTCCTGGGTATATACCCAAAAGATGCTCCACCATAAGGACACTTGTTCCACTATGGTCATAGCTTTATTCTTAATAGCCAGAAACTGGGAGCAGTCCAATTGCCCCTCATCTGAAATACACATAAAGACAATCTGGTCCATATGCACAATCAAATATTACTCAGCTATTAAAAACAAGGACATCATGAACTTGGCAGGCAAATGGATTGAAGTAGAAAGTATTCGGAATGAGGTAACTCAGACCCAAAAGGACATATATGGTATCAAACTTCTTATTTGCTAGAGAACCGGGTCTGCCCTTGGTCATATCAGAAGGAAAGGTTCTTACCCGGGGAATGCAAAGATTCCTCCAAGTTCAGTTGAAAACCAAGGATGGATATTTCAGAAAACCTCAGGGAGTCAGACGCCCTGACAGTGAGCAAGCAACATCTGCACAGGCACTGCCTTTGTAACCTCCGACCTTTGTGAAATGGCTATGAAATGAACAAAAGTCTCTGGTTAACTAATGAATGACTTCCGTTGAAGGTTCCAGATGGAAACTTGATTTGTGAAAATGAGCATTTGCTGAGGTCTGCTGCCATGGTGAGAAAGAGGGGAGTCCTGGAGAAGCCAGAGAATGGTTAATGCTTTGAAGGAGGCCTTGTGACAGAGCCCACGCAGCTGGCAGCCACCTCCATCAGTTCTCAGTAGGGCAGAAAGGAGACCTGCCTCCTGCTGTAGACCATGTCTGTCCTTCCTTTCCAGGACCCAGCAGCCATCTGTAGCTGAGCACTAACTAATGTGCCCTTGAGGGCATCATTCCAGACTGTGTCCGAGATGGATGGCCTGTTTTTCAGACTAGTGAATACACTCCCTGTAACCTCAGTGCTGTGCTGAGCTCCCACCAGCTTCTAGTGGATTCATCATAAACTTTCAAGACCAGTGCTGATGCCACTAGTGTTTTATAGACCCAAGAGCTGAGATTCTGAGACACAGTCACTATAGCCTGACCAAGTTCACCAAGGACCACTGAAGGTCAAATAAGTTTCCCAAGGTCACAACTCTCTTACAGGCAGAAATGGTTTGTTTTATCCATAGGCAACTTTTTTTTAGACCATTAAAGAGTGGAGGACCTCCCTGATATTTAAAAGTACCTACTGTATGAAGGACAATGAGCCCCACTGCTCTGCACCCTGGGGTTCCAAACATGGAGGCAAACATACAAGACTTCCCATAAGGGGGTTGCCTCCTGGGCCATTCAACCAACTCAATAGCTGCCACCAACACATACCAGGCCAAATTGTTTCTTGCCCTTTTGGTATATTACATTTTAACTCCTACAGCCTAAGGAGTATGTATGTTGCTGGGGTTCCTATTGCTCCCTAGTTACATTCAAAATGAAGCCAAAGGCAGAACAGAACAGTTGGAGAAGGACAAACTTACAGGTTGGTTGTTTATACTCTGAGAAAAATATTATTTTTAAAAGACATTTGATACTTAGTTAAGGATTGTAGAGAATGCTACTTAATAGTTTCATGGTAGGTGGTGTTCCCATGGTCACTGTTAGTTTGGTGTGGGCAAGGCTTGTTGTAAGCATCTGAGATAACAAAGCTGAGCTATGTTTTTTGAGTCTCTCATGAAAATCTTGGTAGCTTTCAGCTTAACTGCAAGATAGTGCTTGGGAGACTATGAACTCCTGTGTGTATCTTACATTAGAATCTTAATTAAGATTAGGGTAAGTTAGCGATAGACGATAGTCTCTCTTGTGCATTGTCTGCCGCACAATGTGCTCACTATCTCTGCACACTCTCCACAGCCAGCTTGGTGTTTTATTTTCACGTGCCCACTTTATAGATGGGGAAACCAGGCTCAAAGTCATGTAGTTGGGAACTGAGTCCTTGTAGTTCAGTCAACATATCTTGAACATAAGGGGCAGGTGGAGGCATGAATATGTGTCTCTCCTTGTCTTCTCTTCTCAGGTGGTCAATATTGATTATTAAGCAGACAGTATCTAGAATAACCTAGGAGGCAAACCCCTTAGCATATCTGCGAGGGAGCTTTGAGCCTGCTTTAATTGGGATGGGAAGGTATGCCCTAAATGAGGATGGCATATTCCTATGGGTTGCATCCTTGAACCATAAGAACAGGAGAGGGAACCGAGCACCTGGATCCATCTCTGCTTCCTGGCTGGATACAATGTGACCAGATCCATCTCTGCTTCCTGCCTGGATACAATGTGACCAGATCCATCTCTGCTTCCTGCCTGGATACAATGTGACCAGATCCATCTCTGCTTCCTGCCTGGATACAAATGTGACCAGATCCATCTCTGCTTCCTGCCTGGATACAATGTGACCAGATGCCACTGGCTCCTGCAGCCAGGACTTCACTGCCAGCATGGACTGTACCTTAAAACTGTGTACTGAGATAAACCCTTCCTTCCTTAGGTTGCTGTTGTTGGGCAATTTGCCATAGTGAAAAGAAGTTTACAGAGACACCTTCCTACCCTTCCCTGAACAGCCATGACTAAGTAGAGAAGATGCTCCCAGGAACCCAAGCCTTCCCTCTAGTGGCTCCTGGCACTTCATTCTGAGACACAACTGTGGCAGCACCCTTCTGAAAAGTCGTTGCTCAGAGCGTCTTGGGCAGACAACTGCTGAACATTTTCAGTGTCAGCTGAGTTGCAGAAGCCCAGAGCTGGATGCAACATATGGCATGTTAACATTATCTTAATTTCCTTTTTAGCATCATTCCATACATTGTCTCCATCTGATCATACTAAGTCGTGAGGAACTGTGAATAAGAGAAATGACAAGTTAACTCGCCTTTCATTTGTTTTCCATAATAAATGGAATATTTCCTTGAACACTTAAAGCCATTAACATCTCAATTTATTCATGCTTTTTCTTCCTGGCATCCTAATGACAATATTACATAATTATATCTGCTCTGTAGCCATCAGTTTTGATGGCAATGCCTTGCATATCTTTTGTTAGACTGTTGATTGAGAAGGAAGCTTGCTTTTTTATAGCATCCCACCCACTTCTTGAACCTCAATTGTCAAACAGGGAAACAATGTCAGTGACGTAAGTGATCAGGAACTGGATGAGGACCCAATCTAACACACTCTGTACTTACTACATACAAGGCACTGTTCCAGACACTCCGCATGTGTTAGCTTACTTAATCCACCCACAACACTCCACAGTGGATTCTATTATCAACACCTCCATTTCTATAAATGAGGAGGGTGAGGCAGAGAGAGATGAGGTGGCTTATTCAAGGTTGCTTTAGTTTATCCACACTGGGCTTGGACTTTGCAGTCTGGACCTGGTGAAAGGATACTTTTATGTTCCAGGTTTCTCTCTCTGTGCCTTCCTTTCTCCTGTGTGACTCAGGTTTATATAGAGGAATCCTACTGTGCTGCGTACTGAGAATGTGGCAAAGTGGCAAGAGTGTAGCTTGAATACCTGCTAGAGTCAACCTTGGAGTTTAGCCGTCATGTTTGAGGGACTAGGGGGAGGGACAGCCAGACATAGGGGTGCATAACTATTATCCTGACACTCGGGAGGTCGGGACAGGGGTATGGTGACTTTGAGACCAACATAGGCTACACAGGGAGACCTTTAACCCTCTTTTAGAAAGCAAGAGGGAAAGGATCTGGTCACAAGGGCTCCGTCCTTAACAGATTAATGGATCTGAGGATCCATGGGTGGTCTTGAAGGTAGGCCTTTTACAAAAGCCTATTTCTGACTCTTGTCTATGCCCTTCTCACAATGTATGCTATCTGGTTTTGCCTCACCATTCCCACAGCACCTGACTGAACCAACCTAAACGAGGAATGATTTATTTCAGCTCCTGGAATCAGAAGGTTCAGACATTATGGTGTGGAAGATGTGAGAAAGAAGGACAGCTCATGTCCTGGGGGCCAGGAAACAGAGAAGGGAACACTCAGATCCCCAAGGCTTCCTTTTATCTACCTGGATCACAGCCCATGGGGTTGTACTGCTTTGCTCAGTCCACACAGGGAAATGCCCTCAGAGACACACTCAGAGCTGTACCTCAACCTTCTAGGTCAACTTGATGAAGATTAACCTTCATTCCACATTACATCCCGACCTTCACCCATCACAGCCCCTCCATCTTGGACAAGCCTCTAGAACCCTGAGTTGCATAAATTCTTATTCTTCATAAGATTCCCCAGTGTGTGGCATTCAGTTCTAGCAGCAGAGAGATGACTAGCAGGGATGTGTTTAAGTACGTTTTTCAATCTTGCTCTGTCTGTTCAAAGTATAATTCTTGCCTGAAGACCTATGTATGACCTTTGAGGCATGGTCAGGTTTGAAATGAGTGAAGGGCAATGTACTCATGCATTTTAGCCAACAAGATGTAACTAACTCCTGTGCAGGTCTGATGGTTTTAAACATCAGGGGTGAAGTCATGAGGAGATCATGGGCATCTCTGAAAATCAAGGAGATTTCAGGATTGATTGGCCTCAGGATTCCCTCTACATCCGTGCTTTCTGTAGGCTACTTTCCACAAACCAAGCCCTTGCAAAGAGCCCAGTGCTTCTGTAGACACATAGTATTCTCAGCCTGGGCACAGGTCAGGAGAGGCCTCCAGGCATCAAGCAGCAGAGATGTGTGCACACTGCCTTTAAAGTGATGGAGCCAAATAATTGTGCCTGTTGTTTTGGCTCTAGGAATATGAACCAAGACTAGACTGTGGTCAGAGAAAGAGACTCAAAGGAATATTATAATTTCAGGAAACTCTCAGTCCAAGGAATTGCCCCATGGATTCATTTAAACATCACTGCATTTCTTCCAAATGGCAAGGAAACTCACAATTCTTCATGCCTGTTCATCATCAATATTATGCCAATTATTGCATTACTTTTGGCTGATTAATATTCAGAGAATAAATGAAACCCATAAGATGGATTCTCTAGGAGTACAAACAAAAACTTTCAATATTTTCTATCACATAATTAAATGATGTTTGCTGTTTCTACAGTCAGGACTTGGGACATGCTAATTCATTGCTCTAAGAAGGTGCATTGACATGATTTGTGTTTGATACTCAGAATCAGCTGATGGTTTCTAAGCCCTAAACGGCTCTGCTGATGAAGTACCTTCATGGAATCAATCCTACCTGCAGAAGTCTGGGGGCACCATGCCATAAACGTCGATCCTGTCACACAGCTCCAGAGCAATTGTCATGGTGAACCAGCCAGTGCTCAGCCAAGTGTTGGAGATCTTCCTGGAAGGAACAAGGGTGAAGTCTGCACTCTCTGGTAAAGCAGTCCCAGGCTCAAAAACATGCTGGAGCCAACTATTAAACAACCTCCCACCCTAACACACACACGCACATACGCCCATGCACACACCCCCACATGCACACATGCACACGTGCACACACATGTACCGTACATGCACCCAGGCCCACAGGCAAGCATTCACACATGCACGCACTTTCTCCTACTCTCTCCCATTTGGTGCACATTAGAATTTTGATAAACCAAAATCTCTTCTAGTACATGCATAACTAATGTTGATGCTTAACGGATTTCTACATCATTAAAGATAATGATCATTGTTTGAATGCTTAGGTGTGTGCTGCCATAATTCAATTGTAGGATGCCAATATCCATTTGGCCATTTGTTATTAATGAGAAAATTTGACTAGAAATTCTCCCTGTGTCCCTAAATAAGCTAGATTACAAATAATATAAATATGGATAAACAAGTAGGTCTTGCTACCTCTCTTTCCATCTACCTATTAATCTACCCACTTATCTATCATCTATATATGCATATATACATGTATGTATGCATTTATGCATGCATGTGTGCATGCATGTATGTATGCATGTATATAACACATCTATCTTCTCATATTTATCACCATCATTTGTCACTTATCTATCACCAATCAGTTTCATTCTGTCATCTGTCTATTATCACCTATCACTTATCAGTCATTAATCTATTATCTGTCTACATAACCATCTACTCATTTATCATGTATGTATATATGTATCTGTCCATCCATCTGCTCATGTATCTGTCCATCCGTCTGCCCATCCATCCATCCATCCATCCACCCATCCATCCATCCATAGGTGAAAGATTGACCCAAAGCACATTAAGAACACCAGCATTATGACGAATTTCTTTTCTTAGGAGCACATACGCTTGGGAAGAGCTGAGGAAGAGAGCCAGAAGGATGCTTGCATCTAATAGAGCCTCTACATTTACCTTACCTAAGGTCATTCGGAGCCTTCTGAAATGTCTAAGTCCCAAACTGACAAGTTTAAGGAAATAAATCTGTGCATTTTGCCATTCATTAACGTGTGCATTCAGACGTCTGAGTGGAGGCTGAACAAGCAGCCCAGCCTCAGGAGACCAGTAGAGACACATTGGCAGGAGACCAGTGGAGACACATCAGCAAGGTCTAATTTGAGTCCTGAGAATGAGTCACTGGTCTCCATGCTCCACCGCTGTGGGTGTTAATTTCAGATCTTCTGGGACTGCTGCCTTTTCTTTCTTCAGTGCCATGGCATGCCTCATTAGCCAGCTCCAAACACCTTATCCCCAAGGTCAGACTGTCTGACTTTGCCCAGCCACAGAGCTGTATGTGAGGTGAATCGCAGAGCTCAAGAAAGCGCTTTCCAGATGCACTGCAGAGCTCTGCACTTTGGGAAGGGAGACTGTTAAACAGTTTGCTTTATTCCCCTTCACGCAGGGATAGGAAATATTTCCAAGGAGGCTTTTGCCTTGCGGAGAGCCTGACAGACATGGGTGGGCTTCAGCTTCAAACACGTTTTCCTCCTCTCCAGAGCTTCCTGACCAAGCTTGTCACAGCCCCTACAGACGAGGAGAACATGAGCCCCACAGTCTCCTGTTCCTGTCACGTGCAGCTGGATAACCTGGATGGCTTTCTGCTCATCCCTGAACCCCAGTCTGTCTACAGAGCAGATACTAGATGCTCTGTCCTCTGGCCATTTGAGAATGTTAGAAAATATCCACAAAAGGGACGCGGGCGAGGGCGGTGGTGACACACAGAGATCCCTCTCTTCTCCCCTGGCTGCTGGGGTGAGTGGACGAGGTAAACAATTTAGCATTCCTTCAGTGCTGTTTAGTATCCAGGAAGAAAACCCTTCCAACCCTCCGGTGCTGGGGTCTGATGGAGGAGGTGCACAGGGCAGCATTTATAAAGAACAGAAGTGCCAGCTTTTGCACTGGATATATTCCAAGGATATATTCCTTGCCTCTCTCTCACTAGGGCTATACCTTCATAAGGCTTTGGGCTAGAGGGGTTGGGAAGGAACTGAATGAGAATGGGAAGAGGAGGAAAAGCCCTCCTTTAAAGGGGAGCCCATGTTCGTACCTCTGCTTTGTTAATGTACTGGGCAGTTCTCCCCAGACTAGTCTGACGGTGGAGCCCGGGAAAAACACAACCCTCACTCTTATCCCAGAGATCCCTGAGAGATCTGGGAACCAATGGCCACACCCATACCTTCCGCCTTCCCATTCCCAGGAAACACCAACCAGGGCTTTCCTGGGAGCAGAAACTCCTGGGAAGTTCCCCTGTGATGCCACAGCCTAGAATACAGGAGGATGTGGGGGCCACAGGAAGGGGATCTGCAGGTGGAAATGGGAAGAATACAAAGTGGAGGACTAGAAGAACTGAAGTGAGGCACTCTTTTAAGTGCCACTTAAAATTCTCCAGACTTCCTAAATAATAGCCTTGGGATCACACACCATAGAAACGCAACTGCTTTGTTCTGTCTTCCTGAAAGAATCGGAACTCTTTTTTTTTTTCCCCCTCCAACAAAGGAATATCTACTGTTTTTACAGTTAATCAGCTGTAATGAAAGAATATGAAGAGCTGTCATGTGCTTATTAGAGAAAATTAGCAGATATTCTTTTATATGATGAAGTAACACACTGAGCTGATAACGCTATAGTGCACACTAAATTACAATTAAAGGCCTTGCTGCTCTGCCAGAATCTCATTTATAATCTCAATGGAATATTCTTCCTGCAGTTATTTCATTTATGCTTCCTTTATGTAATTACTATAATATTGGTTCTGAATCATATTTTCCTAATGTGCCCTTATTCAATTATAAAGTTATTTTCAAGTATAGTTACTTTCTAATATCAAAGAACATGATTTGGCCATCTCTGTCATCTGCAGGGCTTCTTAATTGCAGAGTGTTCACGGGTCATTTTCATCTCCATTTTTAAGGGTAAAACTTCCTATAAATCAAAATCTCCTGACTTGGCCCATGTCTTAAAAAATATTAGCCTGAACAGAATGTTCCAGTGACGAGTTTGGTTTGGATAGAAAGCCAACTCTTTAATGTGTCTTCAACATATGCGCTCATATTGTTGGATGTCTCTGCTTACATACAAGGAATATTTTCAACCCAAATGTTCTGGGTTTCAGTCAAGTGGAAATCTGTTCTGCAAGGCTGTCTCTGTCTCTCAGCCTAAGAATAAGGACGCATAAGAATAATGAGTCAATAGCAGGCTAGCTTTGTAAAGACAGTCTCCTAAGGTAAGAGATGCAAGCTCCTTTGGAAGGATCGATATGCTTTGGCATACAACAAGGTCATGGGTGAGATTGCCCAAGCAGGGCAGAATGGGTGATAACTGGGGTATATCTGCAGGAAGAGGCCCAGGAGCTCAGCTGCAAAGACTTGGCTCACTTCTTACAGCTGGACTAGTAAAGAGAGATGTCTGAGTTGAAGGTTATCCCTGGTCGGTTACAGGGAGGAGTAAGGTGTGTCTTGTATGAGACTGTTCCTTAGGGACCTCAAGAGGACAAAGGGGTGGGATACTTTAGTCTCCGGGCCGATCATATCATGTGATCCCTTGCAGAGATTCAGCAGTGTGCAGCTGTCTTTGTGAACCCTGCTTCACGGTTTTGGGTAGACTTACTTTTAATGAATAATTATTAAACAAAAAAGAGAGAATGCATTTTTTTATGGCTCAGACAGTTTAACCTTTTTTTTAAATTTCTAAGCAGCAACATTTAGTTGTAAATAGTTTGCTGTTTGTCCATTCCTTATAAAATGTGCTCTTGGTGAAAGAACTTGTTAACATTCAGGGCTGTTTCCTGTTGCTGGGCCACAGGGTTGAGCATGATAGGAATTTGTATCAGCTCTTAACTTTTAATCAGGAGTGTCCATGTGATCTGATCCATGGCTGGGCTAGAGACTGACTAGGTTAGCCACAGGTCTGGGCTGTGCTAGTGGTAGGGCTGTTGGGCTATTCTTGGGTCTGTTAGCTCGCCATAAGTGTGATGGACCACTCACAGGTGTGTTTGGCTAACTGTAGCTCTCCTAGTCAAGCTATAGACCCACTAAGCTAGCCATGGGTCTGGCCTGTGGTAGCCACAGGTCTGTTGTGTCTTTCCCAGGAAAGAGGCTGCTGTAGTGTGGACAACAGTAATGCTTCCCTCCTGGGGCCCATTACCATCAGGTCCAGCCCTCAAACTGCCATAAAGCTCCCAAGGTTGAAAAACACAGCTCTTTTGTCTGAAGAATTTGGGATACTGGACTTTGTTTCCCAATCATGTGTTCCTAAGCTAGCCAAATAGTAGGTTCAGTAATTTCTGATCTTTATTTTATTTAACAAATCTCTTTAGATTTAAGATAAGAAATGGAGTAACAGTTCTGTTTTTATAAGAAGTGCATTAGACCACTAAGCATATGTTAATTATAACAGCGTATGGTTTAGAGATTAATTATGAGGCCAGCCTGATGACCTGTAGTCACTGTCCCTTGCTTCCACAGGGGTGTGAGGTAGGTCATTGAGTCTCTAGGTCCATGGCTGCGGTTCCAGCTCAGAGCTGAGTGTCCAGCCACCCCTCTGAGGCTTCCCTGAGTACCTCAGTGATTTCCATCCCTCTATGGCTCTGTCCAGCTTATGACCCTTTTCCCTCTGACCTTATCTTATTCCACTTGCCCAGATGTCCTGGACGCACCCACAGGGGCCTTTCAACAGTGTGCTCTCTCCCTGATCCTTTGATCTCTTGGGAAGGCTTCTATCCTTCCCAGATCTTTCCATACTTGTAAAAAGACCGTCCAGGGTCTCAGTCTGAGGCATCTTTGTGAGAAAGCCTTTTGGTCACCCAGACCACAGAACTTTCAAAAATCTGCTACTTACAATGAGAAACACACCAGGACAAGAAGTTCATTCAGATGTGGGTCTATTTGTATGTGGTTCTCATTTCACTTTTAAAGCATGCAATGTAATGGATTTTCGTGCATTCACAGATACAGCCCTTACTACTCACTTTAGAACATTTTCATACCTAAGCCAACTATCCTGTGGTTGCACACCCACACACGCATGCATCACCATCAGGCCCCATCACGTGAGAGGGTCTGAACTGGTATTTCGCCTTATTCTCAGACAGGTGCCATTACTGCAGAATCTTCCTGAATACACTAACTTCATGCACTATTATCAAATCTCTAAAAATGTCTACTTTATGTGCAAGTGTATTTGGCTTGCATGTATGTGTATGTACCATGTGCAGGCCTGGTGCCCACATAGCCAAAAAGAGTGTTAGATCCCCTCCTGCCAGAGTTACAGATGGTTATGTCACTTTGTGTATGTGTAAACTGAACCCAGATCTCTCCAACCATTATTTAGTCTTCTTGAGCACTTTGGAAAACATTGCCCTAGACCACGGTCTGTCTCCTGCCATACAAGTTACTGCTCCATTTCCTTCCTATCACTACTTGGTGAATATCTAAGGATGTATGTTTGGAGGATGGCATCTTGCTTTTGACTGTTCTGAGAGGGGGCACATGCAAGGTGCAGTGCTGATCAAGTAGTAGGTTTTCAGTGATGAGCACTTGACTGCATGACTGTGTATCTTAGAAAGGAAAATAATCTCTCTCTTCCTCTCTCTCTCTCTCTCTCTCTCTCTCTCTCTCTGTGTGTGTGTGTGTGTTTGTGTCTGTCTGTCTGTTTCTGTCTCTCTCTTTCTCTGTCTCTCTGTCTAATGTCTGTTTCTGTGTGTGTGTGTCTGTCTGTCTGTCTGTCTGACTATGTCTCTCTGTGTGTGTCTGTCTGTCTCTATTTGTTTCTGTCTCTCTCTCTGTGTCTGTCTCTGTCTGTCTCTCTGTCTCTCTGTGTGTGTCTGTCTACAAGTCTCTGTCTGTCTGTCTCTCTGTGTGTGTATGTCTGTCTGTTTCTGTCTCTCTGTGTGTGTCTGTCTGTCTCTGTTTCTGTCTCTGTCTCCTTCTGTGTCTGTTTCTGTCTCTCTATCTCTCTCTCTGTATCAATGTGAATGCATGGGCATGTTTATTAATATATGGATGGCAAAGGTCAACCTATCATTTTCCAGGTGCTGTCCCCTTTGTCTTCTGAGATAGTGCCTCTCCCTGGCTTGGAATTCATGGAGTAGACTAGGGTAGGGTTGCTGACAGCAAGCCCCAGGTACTTGCTTGTCTCAGTTTCCTAGCACTGAGATTCTAGACATGTCCCACCATGTTCATTTCCCCTATGGAGCTAAGGATAAAATTGGGGCTCTCATGCTAAGGAAGCAAGCACTTAGTAAACTGAGCCTCATCTCCACACCCTGTCTTCGATAAATGAAATTACCGTGTCCCACTTTTCCTAAAGTAGCCCAGTCTCCATTTAGCCTTTTTTAAAAATAAGAACTTGGCCATGAATTACTCAGTAATGGTCACTGTGCTTCAGGCCACTTTGCCTGATACACTCAACTTGAGCAGTCTGTTACCAGGGCGACCCGACATGTGAGTCCCATTGATGTTGCTGACATGAGCCACGGGCTCACAACACAGACCCACAGCTTTGGCTTGACTTTTAGTGAGTCTGCCCCCAGCACACATCCTCACTGCCCCCTGCTTCCCTCCCGTGCCCTGTACCTGTCTTTGCCAGTCTCCTGCTTGAAGAGCTCATCGAACTGCAGCATCTTGTGGCGCGTGATCATGAAGGCCTTCAGCCGAGGCAGCACTTGGCTGAGGAGCTGTAGGTTGTTGTACACCTGGCCCTTGCCATCCCGGCGCATGTAGCTGCTGGGGCCCCAGAAGATGAACACGGTGCCCTGGCTCACGTTGAGCAGGTCATGGCGGTTGCGGAGGATCCTCTGGATGCTGGAATGTGCGATGACCCGCAGGCTCGTGCGGTTGCCCACGTCAAGCCCATAGCCTCGGGTGGGGGCATCATTCATGCGGATAACACACTCTGTCTGGTCGATGTGGGGGCCCTGCTGACTACGCAGCAGATGCCCCGAGCTGGTCACCAGGGCGCAATCCTTGCAATGCATTTTCAGGGGCTGCAAGACACGGGGAGGAGAAAGATGGCGTCAGCCACAGGATTTACCTCCCTAGGCATCACTGGGTTCATCTCTTCTTTTAACACCTACCCCACCCCCAGCATCACCAGGTTACATCCCTGTCTTTAGATAAGAACGTCTTCTCCCTCTTTTTAAATGCTCTTCAGACCCCCTCGACTTGCACCTGATTATATCTGCTCCATTGCAACTATACGGACCTTTCCTTTCTTTAAAACTGCATATAAGAGGCTGTTAGACAAGGGAGAAGGGGCTGGTGTTGATCTGTCACTGGCTATACTTAGATACCAGTGTGGACATGTGAAGCCAGCGAGGTGAAGACTGTTACATGCTTGTTAGCTTAGAGATGGGAAGCCATGAAGGGAAACTTTCAAAACTAGGTCTTTCCCAATCCAAAGCTGGCCCCAGGCAAAGCCAAGTCTCTTCTGCAAATTGTGTGGCTGCGTTTGCAACTCTCATTCATCTTATTCCAAAGCTAAGCATTGTCAAGGCCTTCGGATGCTGGGAGAGCATGCTGACCTTCAATACCATTCAGGAATCACGGGAGCAATGACACGCAGATTCAATGCTGTAACTTTGAAATAGAGAACTAAGACTATTTTTCTCATGTAAAGGCATAGGGTAGGACAGAAACCGCAGCGTCTGTTTGCATTTATGTAAGGAAGGTCTCAAGATCACAGCCTCAGACCCTGGAACTGGATTGCTCAGATTCCTTTCTGAAAACGCACTCCCACGACGCCCTGCCTGGAAAGCCAACGGAGACAACGCTGCTGACAGTGCTCAGTCGAACACCTTGAACCAGTGATTTTCTTTAACACCTAAAAGCTAACAGCTCTAACATGACCTGTTCATGTTTAATGGAAACATCTCTTCCTTGTTCTAAGATAATGAAATTAGAGCCTGAGGCCAAGGCCAGGAAGTTCGAAAGAAAATGACAATCTGAATGTCACTGTGTAGCCAAGAGTGACTTAGAACTCCTGATCCTCCTGCCTCCACCTCCCAAGTGCTGGGATGAGAGGCACACTCCACCACAGTTTATGAAGGGCTGGAGCCTGAACCCAGGGCTCCATGTGTTCTCTCTCAGAAAGCATCCTCCTAACCAAGCTGCATGCCCAGCCCAATCAAAGCATTCCGAAGGGAGGTTGCCTCGCCCGTCTCCCCCAGAGCTTTGCCCTTTTCAGTTAATTGTGGACTGAGCACCTGACTCTGGTCTCGGGAAATTAAGCCCTGAAATACTCCGTTTTGTATTTACTGTGAGAGTTTCCTGAACCATGGGCGTGATGTCATAGCCTGACCGAGTGCTCCCCAAGACCTCCTCTCATGGCAAAGTGGGTCCAGCTTTGTTTGGAACATTTGTATAGCTCCAGAAACCTTCTAAGTCACTGACCTCCACCAGCCTTGGTTTCTTCAACTCTAGCAGAGGAAAACTGCCCTTTCTACCTTGGTAGAAGGGGGGAAGCCCTAAGATACGGGAGCAGCTTGGTTTTTTAACATCAGTAGTATCCGACCTGTGAAGGTGGCCATTGCATGGAGCAGAAGCCAGCTGAAGCGTGGGACTTGTCACAAGAATTAGTCAGCACATGGCAGGTGCTCTCAAGTCTATCCTTTAAGTGGTGTGCACACCTGAAGCCTCAGCGCTTTGGAGGGAGAGGCAGGTGTGGTATCCCTGTGATTCTGAGGCCACCGTGTCTACGTTGCCAGTTCCAGCTCAGCTGGGCTACACGGCGAAACTGTTTCAAAAACAATTACCATTTAATACGGAGCATGTGGTAAAAACTCAGCTCAAATTAGCTCTTTGAGCTAATGATGGACACTGTAAATTATCACCAGGAATGCAATGTTTGGCTGTGCTTAGGTGACTGGGTGTGATGGCTGTCCTTGTCAACTTGGCCCATCTGGGAAAAGGGAGGCTCAATTGAGGAAATGTCTCCACTAGATTCACCCTAAGACATGTCTGTGGGACATTTTCTTGATTACACATTAGTGGAGGGAGCCCACCCCATCGAGGGTGGTGCCACTCCTGGGCAGGTGTTCCTGGGTTATCTACAGAAGCTGGCTAAGCAGGAGTCAGCAGTCCCTGTCCTTCCCTGGTCTCTGCTTCAATTCCTGCTGTGTTTCTCTCTGGAGCTCCTGCCCTGGCTTCCCTCACTGATGGAGAGACCTGTGAGTCAAGTAAACCCTTTTGGGTTTGCTTTAAGTTGTTGCCTTTGGAGATTATAATGTATTATTTTCCCCCTTTCTTCTCTGCTTCCAAATCCTCCCATATATGCCTTCTTGCTGTCTTTCAAATTCATGGCCTCTTTTTCCATTAATTGTTGTTAAAGAATGTGTATGTGTGTATATGTGTATGTGTTCCTAAATGGATACAGCTTAGTCCGTAATGTTACTTGTGTATATGTCTCTCTCTCTGTCTCTCTCTCTGTCTGTCTCTCTCTCTCTCTCTCTCTCTGTGTGTGTTTTAATTGAATATTTTATTTATTTACATTTCAAATGTTATCCCCTTTCCCGATTTCCCCCTCTGCAATCCCCCTACTTCATCCCTCCTTACCCTGCTTCTATGAGGGTGCTCCCCCACCCACCTACCCACTCCTGCCTCACCACCCTAGCATTCCTCTACACTGGGCATCAAACCTTCACAGGACCAAGGGCCTCTCCTCCCATTGATGACAGATAAGGCCCCTTCAGCTCCTTCAGTCCTCCCCCCAACTCCTCTCTGTGTGTTTTAACATAGCAAAAGAGAGCTAACCAGTGCACTGAGTTAGGCAGCCAGATGCCAAAAAAGAAGAGGGAAACAGAGCTTGCACATCGGGGAGGCCCATGGGCAAAGGAATACATCAAGGTATGACAGGGTTTATGGAGGAGGTCTGAGCTGGAATCTGACTGATGGGGATTAATTATGCCACTGCAAAGTTGGGGATATTTTAAAAAGAGTGGTCAAGTAGCAATTTATTGAGTGCTCTGCATGTGTTGGGAATATGTCTGAGTTTATTATACAACCATATTTATCTTTCAAATAATCCTGTAGAGTATTATTGTGGCTACTTTACAAGTCAGAAGTTTGAAAGATTAAAAAATAAAATAATTTTGCTCCTGATCATCCAGTTAGGGAAGGCATAGCTGGGATTAGGAGGTAGGGTGTCTGGCTCTAGAGCCAAATGGATTAGCCAGTAGGCTAGCACTGTGGGCTAGAGTAACAAGAGCGAGCGCATTAGTGGCACTCACTGGGTCCCTCCTGTCCTCTCTCCCCCAGACCAGGTAACCTGTTCCTTAGTCATGAGTGTTCTAACTCTTAGGGCTCTGATCTGGGACGGGGCAGTAAAATGGCAGCTGGTACCCAGTTCCTGTGAGGGTCATTCAGAGTAGAACTCAATCCGGACCTGAGTCTAGAGGGTAACATACGGTCAAGACCTGAACTTCTCGAAGAAGAGACACAGTTCTGTTTGTCTCACCCAGTCTTGGGGTCTAGGGGAAGGAGACTGCCGACTCCTCTGCTGCACAGACTTCTGGGCAAAGGTTCCTTCTTTCACTGTCTCGTTCTGTGTGTGAGTTACGCAGAGCTCGATATGGTTTATTTAATGATAGAACTCTATTTGTCACTAAATGTGACAGTGGCTTGTTCTCATCAGGGCAGGAAGCAGAAGGAACAGGACGCACACAGGGCGGGGCTATAAACCTCGAGAGTCCCACCCCCTCCAGCGAGACCCACCTCCCAAGGCTTCCACAGGCTTCCCCTCCCCCACTGCCAAAAAAAAAAAGTTGCCAGCAGTGGGAGACTTAAGTGTTCAAACTTGAGTCTTGAGGGTGGGAGAGCCCTACAGCTAACCCATAACAGAGAGTCATTTTATGTATCAGACACTGAACTTGGTGCATAGATAAAACAGGAGGAGATTCCCTCTCAGGAAGCATGCAGTCCAGGGAAAGGATGCGCTCAGAAGAATGGAAGGATCTGCAGTAAATGCTGAACTAACCTGGCACAAGATCCTCTGGGACCCAAGTTAAGGGACTACGGAGCCAGAAAGGCAGGGGTACAACCAGCCAGGGATTGTGCAGTGGAAACCAACAGAAAAGGGGATCTTAGGAGGATGAAGTCATAACAGGAACGCATGTGGAAAGTGTCCTTCTTTTTCATGACTAGGGCCATTGAATAAAGGAGGAAACAGCAGTCATGGGGAAGCAGAGTCCAATAAACAACTTCCTTCTCCTCCTCCTCTTCCTCTTCCTCCTCCTCCTCCTTCTCCTCCTTCTCCTCTTTTCCTCCTCCCAGATTCAATTTTTGAAAGTTTTATGTCCTATAAGTGAACATTCTTAAATAGAACTCTTTTTCTAAGAGTATTTAGAACATAAAAATTGGCCAGTTATCAGATGGACACAAATCCTTAGCAAAGGTTTCCCGTGTAATCCTCACTAATGCAACCTTCCTGAGAACGACACTCTTACTGCAGATCTTCAGTCTATTCTGTAACGATAAGGCTACAGGATCTTGAAACAATGGCTAAGGGCTGACAGGGCTGTCAGTGGGGAATGGAGACTCTCAGAGCCCTCTCTAACAGTTTCTTCTGTGACTGACCCAGTGTGTCACGTCATCTGTGTGTCAGAGGTGAAAGTTTGGCATTCTGGGAACCCTTCAGTCCTGGAAAAGAACAAGTATTGCTCTTCATGGGCATCCACTGAAGTATCCTGTGGCAAGGAGGACCTGCTGCAAGTGTCAGGCTGTTCAGACACGGGAGGGTCAGGAAACCAAGTCTACAGCTGGGCTCAAACAAGTTCCTAACCTCCTTACTTTTTAAAAACACAAGGGACCAACTAGCTAACTTATAGCCCAATGCTTCGGATTCCGTCACCCACTCATTTACCCTGATGTTCATTTGAAGACCTTTAATGAATACTTAATATGCCCTGAGGTGCCGTATAACTCAGAACATTTCCTTCACTACGCCACTTTATTGTTTTCTTTTTCTTTCTTTTTTTTTTCTTTTTTACTTTTTAGTTTCTATTAGTATGTATTAATCATATGTAATAGTGGGTTTCATTATGAAATTTCCATACATGTATTTTTAATCATATCAACCCTAGATGAGCCTTCTTTGTCCCCTTTCCACTGATTCTTCCTAACAATGTTCTTTCTACTTGCAGGTGTGTGGGGGGAGGGAAGGAAGGGGAGGGAAGGAGAGAGAGAGAGAGAGAGAGAGAGAGAGAGAGAGAGAGAGAGGGCATCTGGGAACTTTACCAGGTAACTATACCACTGAGAAAAATGTCTTTTCTTTCCCTATGAATAACTAACGGCCTATAGCTCCTTAAGAGAGCATGGCCCTTGGGAGTGTCTCTCCTCCTCCCCCCACCCCCCAGTGACTGGTTATTGACTTCTCATCTTGTCAGAGCTTCCATTAGCTCAGGAGTGCAACAGCTCTCATCACAGGGTGGTAGACAGGGATCCCCAGCACTCTGGATCCTCCCCTTCCTCTGTGGGCACCAAATCTGATCAGAAAGGGGTTGGTTCTCCCCGTAACAGTCTCACCACTATCACACCGATGGCATACCCTGTCTGGATGGTCACTAGTGTAACATTAGGGACTAGAGCTAAGGGAGACCATGGATGTCTAGTCTCTCTAGCAGCCTGTACTTGCTGACATTAAGAGGGCTGGCCAGCCCAGTTCCAGACTGATTTTTTAAAAGTATTCTGGATGAAAGCTTATGGCATCTCCAGCAATAGGGCCTCATGATCTAGTTCAAGTGCAACCAACCAATCTCAGTGTTACTTGCTCACAGCCCTTCAGGGGCTTCGAGGGTCTCCCTGACAACAGCTTGTTGGGAGATAGCCCACACCTGGTACTTCATCAGGTGATGCCATAAGTTCACATCAGTGAACCTGGACCTAAGGCTATGAAAGCTGAACTTACCAGGCTGGTTTTAAATTTTCAGTCACTAAGCTCACTGTGACTGGGGACTTGAAGAGGGATACCAACAGCTTGTTTCCCCTGTAATTGTTCTGGTGACTTCTCACAGCTGAGGCTGGCTGACAGGTGACCCCCCCCCCTCCCCAGGACACTCCAAGGGCCTCCTCCGTGTTCTTATATTTTCTTTTCAGGGAAGGAGAAGGTCTCTGCCTGTGCTGCCCATATTCTCTGAGATCACCAGTAGCTCCCACTCTTAAAGCTGTGTTCGCAGGCTATGTGGTGCAAGAATACTGCAGTCCAAATTCTGCCTGTTGCTAAGGGGTACCAGCAAGACCACTCTGCTCTTCTACATCTGACATTACACTTCTAGCATCTGAGAAGAGGGCGTACCGAAGGCGGGGCCACTTCCAAAGAGGAAGTGGAGTCTGGCTCCTGCATTCAGAAGGACTAATGGTGCCGTGGAAGCAGAATGACTAAAAATCACACAGTAGGGTGTCCTGCAGTCCTCTGAGGGAGCTGTGTTCCTTCACATCTCTGAACCATTAAAATTCTAGAGTCTTAATGATCTGGGGGGGCTCATTCACAGGCAATACGTTGGTTTCTGCTTCGGTGTCTGTGTGCTCTCCCCTTGAGTGATAGGATGTTGGGGGGGATGGGGAGGTAGGGGGTGGGCAGATTGCTAAGCATCGCATTGGAGGATTGACTTAGAGACAAAGGACAGCAGAGAGGAAAGGCAGAACAAGGTGCTTTGAAGGGAGATTTTACCCAGGAAGACAGCTTGCCTGTCTTCATCCTCATAGTATCCGCCCTCCCAGACTCTCTCCCTGAATAGTCTCATTTTCTCAGCAGTTGTGTAGCTTGGTGGAAACTATGGTCACCCATATTGGGTCACTCCAATTGTGGCAGTTTCCTGTATCCTGACTGTAAAAAGGATTTAATTGGTCTGGGGACATAGCTCAGATAGTAAAGTGACTGCCTAGTCCAAGGTCCAGGGTGAAACCTCAGCACCACAAAAAGCTTGATGTGGAAGCACATGCCAGTGATGTCATCACTTGGGGTGTAGACTCAAAAGTTCAAGGTCATCCTTGTCTGCATAGTGGTCTCAGGTCAGCCTGGGCTACATGAGACCCTATTTTGTCTTTTAAGCATTTAATGCTGACTAGGGAAAGTGATGGCTAAAGGCGTGACTCCCCACTTCCTGCTTCCTGTACTCTATGGGAACGCAAGGGCAGAAGGTACACTGGCGGCACAAGCAGCAACCTGCCAGGAATTGTCTTGGTTCTGATGCACATCAGGAAGGGGACTGGCAGAAGACACCTGTCTTCAGAGAGAAGACAGTGGAAGCATTGTGGAGAGAGCTCAGGACACGGTCTGAAATGAATGGCTGACTGGGAACTGGCCCAGGACACAGGAAGGGCCATTAAGCCAGTTATTAATCCCTAGTGAGCTTCATGCAAGGTCATTGAGCTGGCTTGAGGTGAAAAATGCCTGGAAAAAATTGGAAGCACATAAGGAGTCATGAGGTGTTCCCAGGGGGTTCCTCAGCGACCCAGCGCTGCAGACCTCCCACCATCCATGTGAGGGGTTAGCAAGCCACTTGGGAGGTCAGTGGGCAGCACGCTGTTTAGGAGAACATGAGTGTACACACACACACACACCACACACACGGAACTCTAAATTTACTTTTGTTGTTTCTTATGTACTTGGGCAATTTGCAAGCATTTTCCACCATTCCAGAACCCAGGACAGGGTATACAGTCTTCAGTGGGGCTCAAGTTGATTTTAGAATGTGTGAATTAATCCTCCTATCACATTCCTCTGTAAAACACCCCACAAAATACACACATGCACACATACACATGTGCACACACAGGCACATGCACACACATGCACACACACATGTGCACATGTACACATATACAACCACACGCACACACATACACACAGGACAGGGAAACATCATTTGTACCATGGCTAACCCCTTCACACTGTGGTGACAGGAACATTTTTATTTGAAGAAGCGAGCTAAGAAATCAAGGTCTGGCTTTTGTCACAGCCAGAAGAGCAAGAGCAGGCGGAATCCTCTCCGTGACCCAGCTGACGCCTCCTGAGCCTTTCTTGAGAGAATAGAGCAAGCCAAGTCAAATTAAAGCTGACACCTAAAACGCCTGGTGATGTCCTTGTACACATTTGTGGCCAGCAACGCCATGGCTTCACTTCTTAAAACTCTGATTTATTTGGCAGGGGGAAAGGTACCTCAGAACGTGATGCCCATTAGCTCAGTAATGACACTGGCCTTGCCCTGGGGGGCAGCCCGTTGGTCTGGAGCAAACAGATAGATTAAATGGCTTTAGGTGTTTCGAGACACTCTGGCCTCGGCAATCTGATGCTTTCCTGTAATTACCAGGCTGTTATTAGCTGTCAGTCTCAGTTCCGGCACCTTGGTGAGAGCCATGCTGATTATTTAATGTGAGTTGCCAGGAAAATGTTACTCTCCCAAGAAGTTGCTTTTTCTGCAGCTTAGTGACGGCCCTCCCACCAGCCTCGGGGGCCACAGAGCACCAGCAGGCTCTTCATTCAACACCTCTCTCCACCTAGTGCTACCTATATTGTTTCCACCCCTTGCCTGGATAAGGATAGTCAATCTCCGTGGCTAAAGGCTGGAGTACACCTGGCCTTGTTGGAGTAGGCGTGGCCTTTGATACTGAGCCATGTCTAAAAACATCTTGTTGGTGTTGCGGTTGGCCATCTGCTTCTTGTACGTCTCAGATGAACACACGGGGTAAATTGCTTGGCTTTTTCAAGGTCCATTTTTTTCATCCATACCATGAACATGGGCAATTTGATCTCAAACAGAAGGCTTGCTACTTCAATCCAAAGGGCAATTTGCCCCCACCAACTCACCCCCCAACCATTCTCTGGCTCATTCTTGAGACTTGTCGCCTAGCCCTCTAGTTCATGTACTTCTGTTGGCTCTGTCTTCTGCATCTCATTCCTGCCTGTCTCCTCACTGCCTCCTGCCTCTGTCTAAGTGACCGACATCTCACCTGAGTGCCAATAGCACTCAGCTCTGAGCTGACATTTCATTCACCCCATTCACCTGCGTCCCTGCCTTGTAGGAGTTCCCAGAGCCATCCTCAATATGCAAATCACATTCTGTCCTGCATCTGCTGCACCTTTCAGTGGCTTTCTGTTGAGCGATTAAAACCCTAGACTCCCTTCAAGCTCCGTGCCCTAGCCCGACCATCTGCGGCTTGCCCTTCGGCTGTCCCTCCAGCATGCTCCTATACAGTCATTTCACCGCTGTCTCTCCATTGCTGTCTGGCTGATGTGCATCATGCTGGCTGTCCCCTCTCTGTGCGCCACTCCTTCAAGCCCTTCACAAGTAATTTCACACGCCAAGAAATCCAGTTTCCCATCTCACCAGCAGCCTTTCCCATCCATCTCTTGGCACTCTCTCCCACGACCCAGGCTTTGTTTGATTTTTATAAACTCACACATGTCACCCTAAAATAATACTAATTATTATTTTTTTGTGCCTACATGTTGTAGTCTTTCTTATATTCTGGGATGTAAAAGGAGAGACACTAGCTTCTTTGTACAGTTTCTATAGCACCACAAAAGCTGTGGTCCAGCCCAGGAGTGTTGAACAAGTGCGTTTGAACAAATGAGGGAGCAATAGGCGTGTGACGCACTTATGTGGGGCATGGTACAAAGGACTGCACACGGGTAAACTTGTGGTCAATATCGCCACTCAGCAGATAGCAGGTCCAGAGACCTCCCGACTCTGGGAAGTCGAGTTTATTTTTTAAGTACAATATCGGAGTTTTGTGTATGCTTCATAACCATAACTAGCCCTGAATTAGCTTCAAGGGGAGGCTGGGAAAGCCCATAATTCCCTTTTAATTTAATTGCATTTTAATGAGCTTTTAACATCCAGTCTTATTAAAATATAATTTGTACACCGTAAAATTCACCCATCTTATTTTACTACAGTTTTTGATACAGAGTCTCATGTAGCCCAGGCTGGCCTCAAACTCACTACGCAACCAAAGATGACTTTGAACTTCTGATTTTGCCTCTACCTCTTATGTGTGTGCGGCGCAGTGCCTGGGGACAAGTTCACTGCTTCTAAAGTCAAGTTAGGTAGATACTGCCATGGTATGATTTTAGAATATTCCCATCACTCTAAAAAGAAACCCCAGGCCCCTTTATAGGCCCTGTCCATTCCCTGCCCACCCCCTTTAACCACTGGGTGAGGTTTTATCTCCAGCCAGATCTTCCCTTCTTTTGCTGTTTATTGTAAACATAATCACCTGTGGTCATACACTCTAGTTGACTTGTATATCTATTCACTAGTGTGTTTGTGTGTGTATGTATACACACACACACATCTGTGTTTGATCTCTTGTTTATTATAAATGTTATGAATACTCAAATGCAAGCCTTTATGTGAACTTATATCTTTGTGTCTCTTGGGGAACCTAGGAATGATATTTCTGGATCATATGATAATCTTGTTTATAACTTAGAGATCGGTTACCAGCCTGCTTTCCCAAGCAGCTGTACATTGTCCATTCCCAGTGCAGTGCACAGGGCTTCTCTGAATCACTGACACTGTGTCCTGCCCTCTGTTTGATGGTAGCCATTCTGAGGGGTGAGGGGAGGTGTCTCATGGTGGAGCTTGTCACTCTCCTGTTTCTAATTTGCCCTGTTTTGAGTTTCTGATCGTATGTATTGAACCCTCCATTACACACTAAACAAGTCGCCCAAAGCAGGAGACCGCTGAACTCCGAGACAACATCCAGCTGACTTGTATGGGCTGATCTAGGTGCTGATCTTCAGTGTCAGCTTGACTGCTTTAAAAGTCCTCCGTGAGATCAGTGCGGCACGCAAGGGTGTCTGTGAGGGAGTTTCTAGAGAGTTTAACTGGGAAGGTTCACACTGAATCTGAGTGGCATTGTCTGGTGACTGAGAGGTATCCTGAGTGGCACTGTCCCCTAACTGGTGTCTGATTATGGTCCTGAGAGGCACCATCCCATGACCAAGGCCCCTCACAAGAGATCCAAAAGGAAGGAGAAAGCTGGCTAAGGGTTGGCTTTTCTTCTTGTTCTAATCTCTGTCTACCATGAACAATCTCTGTCATAGGCTCCTGTTGCTATGATGTTCTGCCCAAGCACATGTGGCCAGCAAGCTCTGAATCCAGCCCTGCAAAACTCTGAGCCCTGGTAGAGCCTTCTTCCTAGATGCCTGCCAGTGCCCAGAAAGTAGCTGATGGAGTCCTGCTTATTTTCTTCATGGCCCTTACACAATGAATGACTGGAATTTTTCATTTTGGTGCTTGCTGCTTGGCAGATGTTCAGGAGATACTTGAAATAATTTATTGATCTCTTGTCCCTTACTTTCTTGGTAAGCAATCGATGGTTTTCCTTTGTTCTCCATGAGTGTGCACAGTTGCAGGGTGAGTTACATCTTAGAGCCTGCTTCTTCCCTCGGATGCTGATACAGCGGTTGGTAGTTTATCTGGGCTCACCTGCCATCTTCCTATAATTCCATGATGCAACTGCTTTCACACACACACACATTCACTCCCTGGAAGACAGGCCACATAAGGACCCCATGCACTGATTAGTGTAATTAAAAGGCTGCTTTTCATTAGGTGATCTTGACTGTTGCTGGATATGCCTGTTTCTACAAATCTGGCTTGTTTGTCATCTACCAGCTTTGAAAGAAACCTTAGACAAATGTGAGCAATGACCCAGGCCTGGGAAGGTACTGAGCTGATGGCCACGGGAACTGAGAGTTCTTTATGTGGCTGAGTAAAAAGTGGGAAAGCTACCCAGCACTTGGTAGCCATGGGACATCCTCCAGGCCAGGCAGGGACCTGTTCTGTTAATGAAATACAAGTTTCTTCTCCCCTCACCCTTTCATTTTCTCAACACACAGCTCTCAGGCTCTGACTATTTATGCAATGGGATCCCTTGGGCAGCTGCCCGGGACACTACTGTCTTCACTCCTCAGGCTATACCCTATTTAGACATTGGAAGAATTGTACAATGACACATAGACTCCTCGAAAGAAGAGATGGCCATGTCTTGTTCAGTCAATGAATCAGATCAACTGCATGACCAGGACAGTGAATGTACAGCACAGGACAGGAGGGAGCCCAGTTTGGGTGGCAGGCATGGGTACAAATCTTAGGCCCGTCATGGTTGGCAGAGCATCTCAGATGAAGAGCTGAGTGTAGCTGTGTATGTCTATAACCCCAGAATTTAAGAGGTGGACGGTAGAGGATCACCTTGAGGTCCAGGCCAGCCTGGATGTGTGATCACAATACAACAGAAGAAATGGAGGAGGAAGAAGAGAGGGACAAGGAAGTGAAGGGAGAGTGCACATGAAACGAGGCAGGAAGGAGCTGGAAGAGAAGAGAAGGAGGTGGCCAGAAGGTAGGAAGGGGAGAGGAAGCCTTTGCCAGGGAGGGGGGGGGGCTGGTTGGTAACAAAAATGATACAGAAATTAGAAATCATGGAGAATCTAGAAATTTGGAGAACCAAGAAGACAGCCACAGCACAGATTCCGAGAGACCAGGGACATGGAACCTCAGCAGAACCGTCTAGAAGTTGGGAGGAATGCAGTAGAAACGGCCCCCACCACTGGAAGGCATGGTCGACATAGCACCCAGCATCTCAACAGGTGACACCAGCAACTGTCATCCAGTTACCAAAGGCTGGGATCAAACTTTGTTCCCTTAGGTAGGAAGGCACAACGTCAGATTGGAACCTTCAAAGAGAATCCAGGCAAGTAAGACTTGGTGCTAAGAGGGATCTCGCTCATGGCATTTTAAGCTTCTTTTGCTTATCGGTTCATTTTCCCAACCACACATTGAGATGAGGTGCTAGACTGAGAAGTTATTACTGGAGGGAAAGTGAGCATTATGGTCCTCACTTAGGTAGGATAGCAAGGTGCTTCCTTCCATCAACCATCACATGGACATGGCTGTGTGGCCCCACACGTCTTCAGTGACTGTGTCTTTAGGCTAAGCCACAGGCCTCCTGCTGGACCTGAGCAGAGGTCACTTGGAAACTTAGGTAGGAGGCACACTCATGACTCTTTGTCCTTCCAACACCTTCATTCGTTGCCTAGAGAACTTGACAGGTGTAGATATTGGCAGAGCGAAGGGCTGAAGGCCAAGCCCTTAGGCCAGCACTTCAATGACCGATTAAGAAGGCTCACTTCTTTTTGACTGTGTGACCAGGAAACTTGTCTTGATCTATTGTACTTTTTGGGCAATCTGGGACAGCTTGTAGGAAGTGTCATTTTTATACAAAGAGATAAGAAACCCGACCTGCCTACGCTTACCGTAGCCTGAGGCTGGAGGACAGGTCCTCATTTCTTTCTGAAGGATGCTTCCAACCACATCTCTCAAACCCTGTGATCTAGAACTCCCCTCCCCGCACCACCTGCATTTCTAAAAGGCATCCTTCACTGCTTGCTTCCTACTGATCTACTTCAGTAACCCTTAACTCCCTGCACTGGGTCATGCTCCCTAGCATCTCTAAACAAGCCCTGTCCTTGCTTCTGTGTGAGGCCAGCCTCCATTCAGAGCACAGTGCCTGGCTCGTTAGGTCAGACACGTTCTCTATCTACAGACCACTTCCACCCCCTTGGGTTAAAACCCAATGGCCTATGAGCTTTTGAGCTTGAGGAAGTTCTTCAGTGCTCTCATTTCTTAGTTTTCTTACCTGTCAAATGGTGGAGGACGTGTGGTTCAGGGGTGAATTCTGCTTGCTTCTCTTGCCTCCTCCACTTCCATCCACCACCATTGCTTTCCCTGTTATGGTCACTCACATGCCACCTCCTCTGGAGGCATGGTGACTTTTTTTTAAAAAATATTCATAACCACCCTGTTTCACAAAGTGGTTAAATTCCAGAACAGGGCCAATAGATGTCGGCTGAATGAATGAGCACATGAGTTTCTGAGGTGGTAGAAGGTGGGTTTCATCTTCCTATTCTTCATTGTTCAGAGAACTATAAGGTTTTTTTTTTTTTTTTGATCCAGTTGAAATTCTAACCAGACAATGCTAAGACCCTTTTAACGTCCTGGTACTTTGAAAAGGCTTTGACAGTTTGTACATCTACTGGTGAAACCATGTATCCCTAGACTGGGAGGGGGGGGATGTCAAAGGTGAAGGACTTAGAGAGACACCGTGGCCAGGTTCAGCAGAGCAAGGTGGGCCCTTGGTCTTTGTGCTTCTTCCTGGACTCGCTGAGGTTTCAGAAGAAAACTGCACAGGGGTTAAGTAATTTGAGGCTTCAAGGACTGTGTCTCCTTTGGAGCTGGCAGTTTGGGAGGTGCAGGGCAGGGAGGGCACTGTTAAATACAGAGCCTGACAGCCACAGTTCCCATTGGGCTGGCCTGGCTCACTTTCAATTGCACTTAGGGCTGCTGTGATGTTTATTTTAAAAAAAATAAGGTTTATGAGGGACGGGTGTACAGTCATTGTCTCACCAGACACAGGAAGACATTATTCTTGTGTGTGTGTGCCTTGGCATACTCATGCACGTTCAGTCAGTATGTGCAGGTATACACAGCAGCTCAGGTATACACAGCAGCTCAGGTATACACAGCAGCTCAGGTATACACACCAGCTCAGGTATACACACCAGCTCACATATACACATGCATGTGGAGGCTAGGGGACAACCTCAGGTGCCACTCCTCAAATGCCTTCTCCCTTTTTCCTTCCCCCTCTCCCCTCCTCCTCTTCCTCCCCTCCTCCCCTCTACCTCTTCTCCCTTTCTTTCCTGTCCTCATTCTCTTCTTTCTTCTTCCCCTTTCCCTCCCCTCTTCTTCTTCTCCCTTCTTCCCCTCCCCTCTTCTCACTTCCTCTCATCCCTCTCCCATCCTAACCCCGCCTTACCTCTCCTTACTTCCTTACCTCCTCAGCCCTTCTCTCCTCTTCCTCTTCCTCCTCTCTCCTTTCCCCTCTCCCTCCTGCCTTTCTCTCTCCTTCCCCTCATCTCTTCCTCCTGTCCTCCCTTCCTTCCTCCCCCTCCACCTCTCCTCCTCCATGTCTCTTTTCCCTCCTCCCCTATTCTTACCCCCTATCCATCCTCTCCCCGTCTCACTCCTTACCTCCTCAGGCCTTCCCCCTCTCTCTCCTCTCTTCTCCTCTCCTGCCCTCTCCCTTCTCCCCTCTCTCCTTCCTCCTCCTCTCCTCTTCCCCCACCCCTTCTCCCTTTCTTTCTCCTCTCCTCCCTTTTCCCCTTTCTCCCCCTCTCTCCCTCTGCCACTCCAAGAAGAATCTCCCTGGAACTCGCTGAGCAGGGTAGCCTGGCCAGCCAGGCATCCAGCCATCCCATCTTCCCTAGTACTGGGACTGCAGTGTGAGCCATCATGGCTGGTTTTTATTACTTAGGTTCTGGGGATCAAGCTCAGGTTCCTACCCTGGTGTGGCAAGCACTTTACTGACTGAGCCTTCTCTTCCAGGCTGAGAAGACATTATCATGACTAAAATAGCATCCATCTCCCAGCCCCATATCCACTGTTCGATTCTTCTGGACTTTCCTCTTTGGATGGCAGAGACTCTCACCAACAGTTCTCTGCAAGCTGAGCTTACCTCCAGCCTCCCTAGATCAGTCCTTCTTCCCTCCCCACAGGGAAGGTCCCAAACCCAGCGAGCTGCTCCAGCCTGAGCTCAGGGCTGTGCATGCTCCGCTCTGCTCTGTTCTGCCACCCCGTTTCCACCCCAGCCCAACTTTCAGTCTTTGTTCTCCTTCAATGCCAGCCCTATGCAACTCTTACTCAACTCCTTTCAATCTCTTCCTGCCACCACTCCCTGTGTTAGCTGAACTTGACTCTAAAACAGGATTCTGAATCTGTGGCTTCGACCCCTTTGTGGGTTGATTGCCATTTTCACAGTGGTCTCCTATCAGATATCTTGCATATCAGGTATTTACATCATGATTCATAACAGGAAAATTACACTTATGACATAGCAATGAAAATAATTTTATGGTTGGGGATCATCACAACATGAAGAACTGTATTAAAAGGTCACAGCATTAGTGTTGGCATTTTGTCTAGGCTCCGCCCCACAGTTACCTGGCAACAGCCAGGTGTGCTTGACTCACTATAAAAGGGGCTGCTTGCCTCCTCCTCACTCTCTTGCTCCCTTCGCTTCTTCCGCTTCTTCCGTTACCCTTGTTCTCTTACCCTCTGCCCCACCTCTCCCCATTCCCATCCCCATGTGCTCACGTCTGGCTCCTCCTCTTCCTCCTCCTCCTCTTCCTCCTCTTCCTCTTCCTCCTCCTCCTCTCCTCCTCCTCCTCCTTCTTCTTCTCTCTCTCCCTCCCTCTCTCCCTCCCTCCCTCCCTCCCTCTCTCCCTCCCTCCCCACTCCCCTCTGTCTTTCTCTGTCTCTACTCCTTCAACTCCCTTCCTCATGCCCTAAATAAACTCTATTCTATACTATACCATCATGTGTCTGGTACCTCAGGGGGAAGGGATGCCTCAGCATGGGTCCAGGGAGGCACCCCTTTCCCCCATACCTGACCACATCTCCACCAATACATATTCCTTTTCTCCCCTTATCTTTTTAACAAAAACACAGCACAGGGTGCTTGGGACCTTATGGCCTGGACACTCTGCTTGTTCCTGGGTCCTCTATGTGTGTCACTGTTGATCGGTTATGGGGTGGCAAAGTGGAGCCATCTTCATAGCATTATACCCATACCCAACACATTCCCATTTGTGTCTCCATTCAAACAAGCACTTTTCAGGAGTTTGATATGTGCCAGGTTCTCCATGCTGAGGATACAAAGGACTCAACCAAACAGATCCTTTCTCAAACAGAGGCTGTGTGTGCACTGGGGAGATGGCGAGGAGAGCCTGCCCGATGCTGACAGCTGCTGTGCTGTCCGCCCCTGGCTTACAGAGCCCAGCACGTGGCACAGATCCCGGGAACCTGGACATGGGGCTGTATCCCTCCTTCTCTGGGGAGCCGTTAAGGTTATCCTGCTGAACCCCTCTCAATGACACCTCCACAAGCCAATGCCAGGGCTGGAATGAGGCCCCTGAGATAAATCAATCCCCGCTCCACGCAAAGACAGGCACGTCTGTGCCTTCCAGAAAACAGCCTCAAATGCTACCAGCTATGCTGTGCTTTTATGGAGAGACAGTGGGACTGGCAGGGGAGAGAGGGAACATAGCCAGCGAGTGTCAGAGGTTGATGCAAGGTGCTCACAGATAGGAGCAGAAAGCCCCTCCCTGGCGGAGGTGCCCGGAGCCTCTCCTTAGTCATGAATAAGTCCTAGAGTCCCCTTTTTTTTCTATGAAGATGACATGGATCAAAGGTGGTGCGTGACCTTTAAAATAAGCCACATTTGGAACCACGGGAGAAAGAGCAGACCTGGGAGGTCAAGGAATACACCCAACGCGCCATAGTCAGGACCGAATCTAAGATTGAGCTTAATGTGCAAATGACCAGCCAGATCCCACCTCATTGTGAGATGTCACCTCCTAACAGAAAGTCTGGGGAACAACAGTCTTTCCTGGAACCCGTTCTAGACAAGTCTGCATCTCCCACTGACAGTCCCGTATTTATGGTTCCTTACTGCTGAGATAGGTTAAGCCCCTGCCTTCGTAGGCAAGGGCTCCTGACTAGAAACGACAGGCTGCCTGCATGGGGGAGAGGGCACTGAGGTGGGGCTGGGAAGCTTTGACCGGTGAGGCAGCTGCCGCCCATCTTCCCCGCAGCCTTGGCTCTTAACTTTGCCCAGCCCATCTTCCCAGCAGCCTTGGCTCTTAACTTTGCCCAGCCCATCTTCCCAGCAGCCTTGGCTCTTAACTTTGCCCAGCCCATCTTCCCGGCAGCTCTCCAAACTGAACTTTCCCCTCGTTATCACCTCCGCCTTGTCTTCTGAGTGCCCCTTGATCCACACTGGCTACAGATCTGCCCCAGGTTTCTGGCATTTCCACATCGAACTTGATATTCCACGGCCCAGTCTGGAAAGATGCAGGTACCCAAGACAACCTGATTCTTACCTAGTAAACTGGGTTCGAGTGTGAGAATCCTCAAGCCTAAGTGGTTGTGGTGGGGAATCGGGTATTTTAGCATCATCCTGGGACACAGAACAATGGTAAAGACTTCGGCATCGGCATCGGCAGGGCTTTTCCAGCACCTTCCAGTACTGCCATGCTTATGATCAGAGTAAATGGAAGCCACAGGGCAGGGGCTGGTGAAGGATACAGAAAGCTGAAGGACCATGGAGGCAATCTGACCGTTGCTGAGAATATGCAGAAAGGTGGTTCACAGCAGATGGGCTTTGGAGATAGCAGGAATCTCCAAGTATATTCAGACAGGCTGGGGAGGGGGTTCTGGTGCTCTGGGATGGTCAGGTCTTGGTGTGCTCCAGCTGTGTGCATGGCACTCCTTCTGCTTAGGTCATACCTTAGCCTGTGTGAACAGGCGGGTCCTCTGCCCATGTGTTCTCTGTAGTTTCTGGGCCTCGAATGGCAAAGACATTTCTGAAATCCCCATATCAGATGAGAAAAACAGGCAGCTTCCCACCTCCTAAAAGCCAGCCCTGAGGAGGACCCACTTTCAGATGCAGATCACAGGATACCTGTGAGGTTCAGTCATTAAAGGTATGGGTGCTCGCTCAAGAGTGCTCGAATGTATATATGTGCATGTATATATGTATAGGTACACTTGTGTACATATGTGTGGGTAAAAGCCAGAGAACAACCTCAGAATTGCTTCTTTAGATATCATTCACCTTATTATTTTGAGGCAGGGTCTCTCCCTGGCCTGCGACTCACTGAGGTTAGAATAGCTAACCATCAAGCTGTTGGGATAGCTCTGTCTTCCTCCACTCAAACTGGGATTACAAGTGTGCGTCACCACCCCTGGCACCGGAAAGAAACCAACCATAGTGTTTGTGCATTTATTTTCCATAGTGCCTACAGTTGGGTTGGAATTTTTAAATTACAATATAAAGCACAGCCAGTTTTGTGAAGCATTGCTGGTCTGCAGCATGGCTGGACTGAAGCAAGAGAGGAACTTCCCTAGCTCTGAGTAAACCAGCTGGTGCCCATCACTCGGCTGTTTAAAGGTTTAGACTCCTAGAAGTCTATTTTCTGGCTGCTGCCACTTAAAAGACAGAGACCCTAACAATGCCCCAAGCAAACAGTGCACAGCACTTGCTTCCTATCTTAAGGCACAATTTCTCCTGAGAAATCAAAACTTTTCCTAAAATATTGTTTGGAAAGTTTTAACTCCAAGGCATGTGTTAATCTGAGGGTTATGTTGTGTGTCTGTAAACATCTCAGCAGCTCATCTTCCAGGGAGAGGCGGGGTGTCAGCAAGGTGTCTGCTTCTGTGAGGTGTCTGTAGCTACCTTAATTTTCTGTTTTTATGGACGTGGTGGCAAATGAAAGCTTTCATTAGTATAATTAAAATTCCACTCTCCTCAGAAGAGACAAATGATCCATGCTGAGTTTCTAGGAACTGGCTACAGCCCAGATAGCACTGGGCTAGGTGTGTGTCTTATTAGCTGGAGGGAGAGAGTACCAATGGGGATGTAGCTCGGTCTGAAGGAAGTGAGTGACTGTCTGTATATAAAAGGCATAGATATTCTTATTAGGATGTCTGATTACGATCCTAAAGTTTCCCTGAAGCCTTCTGACACGGGTGAGAGGCACAACCCTGTAAATTGTCAGCATATAGAAGCTAAGATTTAGAAAGAGGCTTCTACTGTGCATCCCGTAAAATGTGTCCCATGAGGAAGATTAGTATCAATCACAGGCTTATTGGAGAGCGAGATGGGGTCCAATGATAACCTGGCACCATCAACTAGAGTAATGGTCTAAGAAGCAAAAGCAATCAGAGAAGAGAATGGAATCTGCACAGAGAGACAGAAGTAGAAAGCCGGGTATAATGGATCACGCTGATGAACAGGCGCTGTTGTGCAGCACAAAGGCAGGCGTGAGCAATGCCACTCCGTGCACAATGGATATGGCCAACCACCCATCTTCGGGATGCCTGCCTCCGGAAACAGACCTGCCACCTCCAGAAGCCCAGCTGCACACAGTGGTGCTAAACTACAATGAAGTCATTACCAACCTGAGAATACTGCTGGTTCCAGAAGCTGCTCGTGGGGCGGGAGGGGGTGCAGTGGGGGTGGGCTGGGAGGGGGGGAAGGAGGGGGAAAGCTGATGCTGCTTTCACAGAACTTCACATGGGAGCTAGAAGAACAATATACCCCAGACCTAGCTGATTCAGATGCTGGGCTTACTCTCCAGGATGTGAGTCACTAAGCCGGGATGGAGGAACCAGGTGTGACTGCAGTTTGGAGACAAGACTGCTTGGACTTTTGGTTTTAGTACATAGTCCTTGTAAGAGGCAGTACTTAGTTTTCTTTGCCCCAACATGAGGTAATCTGAGTGTGTCTCTCCCAGCCAACAGCAGGCAGTGGGACATGGTGATGTCTGACCTTGGAGCTGGTGAGATGTGGCTTTTGCCACACCTCTGTTCTGAGCTCCTTAGCTCCAATGTCTGGCAGCCATGCTGGGAGAAAGCTCAGGAAACTCAGAGGCCACTTGGAGGAATCCCCATCCACAGCTCCCCTGAAGTCCCTGCTCTCAGCCAGCATGGGCACTCATCATTGGGGGTGGGGGTTGGGGGTGGGGGTTGGGGGTGGGGGTAGGGGGTGGGGGTTGGGGGTGGGGGTAGGGGGGTGATGAGATGTGATAGCGGGTCTGAGGCCCGCCTTGCTGCATCTGGTCAACTCTTAGAAGTTGTAGTTATAAACCTATGACTCCCGTGGTTTTTCACCAAGCTTGGGGAAGTTTGAATGCTGCCTGAAGTAAGTGGCATAAACCTTTACCCTTCCCCAGACTACACATCTGCAACAGGAAGGACGATCAAAACAAACAAACAAACAAACAAACAAACAAACAAACAAAATGTTGTAACTTCCTCACGCTCCAGGGCCTCTCAGAACCATATTAAGGTCATTTTAAACGTGAAGACAGGGTAATCCTCTGAAAGACATTTTTCCTCAATGCAAACAGGACTATGAAGAAGATCATACCCAATCTAATTGCTGACATAGCCCCCTCCAGTCTTATCAGGACTGTTAGTTCATCATCAGCAAAATTCAGATCCTTGGCTCAATTTCTTGCATTATTTTAGTGCTATGAACTCGGTCTGACAGTATTTTAATGCAGAATATTGTCTAAATGTTTGTGCTGAAGTGTTATACTGGCCAGCATGTGTGAATATCTGTGACTTGAGTCTAAGACCTTTCTGTTTACATAGATGGAATAATAAGGTAAGAATTTGGACAGATAACACGACAGACCAGACACTCCTAAATTCCTGTGGCTATGAGGATTTGTCACATCCTTCTATTTGGGTGACAAAACACCATGCTATGTTGCCTAGGCTGGTCTCAAACTGATGAGGTCTGGTGATTAGCCTGCCTCACCTTCTCTAGTTGTTGGGATTCTGGTCACATACTACCATGCTTGGATCAAAGAACGTTCAGCAACCACTGACTGAGTCAACAGGGTGTCCAGGCTGGTTTCCAGCAGAAGAGAATGCACACCCTAAAGGTTGCAATTGAAATCAGGACAGACATTTCAGGAACCTTCTCCTACTTATAGACTGCAGAGAACCAAGTACGTAGGCCTGACTTGTCCACAGAGCTGGGTCACCTGCAAGCTCTGTGTGAAAGTTCCAGCAGGGTGGAGCTGGCTGACGCTCCAGATGGTCTGCTCAAACTGCTCTGACTCGCTACCCCTACACTTATAAAGATGCAAGCTTCCATAACTTCCGTTCTCACTTTGGAAGCAATTTCCATCTCAGTGTCATAAGAATGGAAACAGGAGAACAAAGCTTACTCCTGTCGAGTGTCACCAAGCACTTCTGTGGTGACAGCAAACCCTATGTCCCCTCTCTCCACTCAGCTGACAAAGCAGACCTCTTTCTTCTTTCATAGGTCCTAGGTGGAGAAAATAACACGCCTTTCAATGTTCTGTGACACCAAGATTGCCCCTAATAAATGACATTGGGAATGTCTGGGTAGATCCGCCCTTTGCCCTGTCATCCAGAGGATGCAATTTCTACACAATGGAACAGTTTCAGGAGGGGTGGCTTGCTCTCCTCCCAGAAGCTCAGGAGAATTAATGTGGCTTCACTGTTTCCCGGGGGCTTTGAAGAAGCCATCTGTCCAGTTGGCAGAGCCAGGGCCGCCCAAGTCTTTTCTTAGCCTGCGTCCCTGGCTCCCTTCTGACATGTCACACTCATCTGTCAAGTGATCTCTTTGCTGTCCTGTAAGTCAGGGTGGCTCTGTAGTCTCTGCCTTCTGGCAGCCTGTAAAATCAGACATTAGAAAGTGATAGGGGACTAACGTCAGTGATCACTTGAGGGGGAGAACCCAGGTAAGGGGGAGGACCCAGGTGAGGGGGAAGGATGCAGGTGAGGGGGAGGACCCAGGTGAGGGGGAAGGACCCAGATGAGGGGGAAGGACCCAGGTGAGGGGGAAGGACCCAGGTGTGGTGAAGGACCCAGGTGTGGGGAAGGACCCAGGTGAGGGGGAAGGACCCAGGTGACAGGGAAGGACCCATGGCTAGTGTTCACCAGTGTTCAACCTGGGGCAGCCATGTCACTTTTCCTAATTGTCATCCCAAGACAAGAAGCCAAATGACTTCCAAGAATATTCAACACATGGCCAATGCAGGACATTATAATTAGTTAATTATGTGTGAATGCAAGTGTGTGTGTGTGTGTGTGTGTGTGTGTGTGTGTGTGTGTGGTGTTGCTTGGTCTGAAGTTTGGTCCGAAGCTTATAGAACTAACTACTCATAACTGGTGGCAGTCTGAGGAGCCCTGAGGGGATGGGACCTTTGGTTGCATACTCTTGAGGAGACTCTTGGGTATCTAACTCTTCCTATTCTCTCGTTGATTTTCAGCTGACAGGAGAGATGGGTGGCTTCTCAGTTACGTGTTATGCCACACAGGACTTCCTCCCTCCAAGCCCAAGAGCAAGAAGGTACCATGACCACAGACATTCAAAACTGTGAGCACTTTAAAAAAAATCTTAAGTCAACTATTTCTTTTATTTTGTATACTAACAGAAAAGAGGAGAAGGCAGTCTGATAGACTCTTCTTTTTCTCTTATGTTGCCTAAGGGAAGGGAAATCTACAATCGAAAGCAAACCGAATACTGCCCCAGCTGACAGGCATCTTTGATGAGGTATCACGGGATTTTTACAATGTGTATGTATCTATAATCAGGATTAAGGTTGGAAAAGAGTTTAGGGTGAGTCAAGCCTTTTGCTTTACAAATGAAGGCAGGGTCTGTCCTTGTAGTGGACATTGTGGGTTAGAAAGTCACAGGCTCTCCCCACTAGGCTGCAGTGCCTCTCTGCATAGGGTCTTTGCAGCTTCCTACACAGTGGAGATTTACCAAGTCTTCCCTAAAGGACCTTCTCTCACCCTATACATGATAAAAAAAACAGTGGTTTGAGCAACTCACACAAGCGTAAGACCATCTTGCTTCCCTCAAAGCCTCAGAGCCTCCACAGGGTGATATCCCTGGTGTTCATGGCCCTGTGGGACCCAGCAGCAGGTTTACTGCCTGAGGATCAGGCGTTTGTCCCTATGCCCCGTACCCTCTCCTGGCCAGTCTCATACACCTGTCCTGCCTTCATAGCTTCTGGGGGCATTCATAATTTTCACCCTAAACCCACACTGATTGGAGAAAAAGACTGCCATTTTCATAGCCTGTGTTCGGAACCACATCTATTCCACTCCACCGACATCCTGGTGCTCAAGGAATCAACGCCCAGCAGACTTCCTGTTGCATCAAGCCCCACCCCAAACCCAGTGTTTCCTGCTGAAAGGGAACTGGAGACTCCCATTGAGTCTCTTACCCTTCAGTTTTTTCTAGTGACAGTTCATGAAATGGACACTTGGATGGGGTGTCTTATTCCCTTCATGCTCGTCAGGTGATTCTGTGACATTTTAGGGAAGCCCAGTGTGCCTTTCCCTCTCTTTGTAGCACATCAGATACATGGTTGCTGGCTCCCCGCCCTTTTAAATTGTTATGCCATCCAGAGACAAGAGGCTTTAATAACCGGGCTCTTGCTCATTGTTTTTTGAAACAATCACCAGTACATTTCTTTCACCCATTTAGAAAGGAAACTTATGAGAAGTTGAAGATCCTAATTTCAGCATTTGTCCCTTCTCCAGTCTGTCCATGGGTGTAGCCATTCAAAGGCTTGAGAACAGTGCTATTTTCTCCATGGTGAAACAATGTCAGGAAGAAACAGATGTAATTTCAAGGGACACGCATCCCAGTGAATTTGTCAAGTCGGGGAAAGGACTTGACACAAAGAGACTCAGTATTTAAATTCTGGGACAAAAGCGGTTGGGACAAGAAGCCTGGACTCCAATCCCAGATCTGAGGACATCACATGACCTTGGCAAAGCCTTGTAGAGTACATGACATTTTATGTGCAGGTGGGGGACAGAGGTTGGGCAGTCACTGTTCATGGATGCTAGAGTGGGTGTTGTCTTGAGGAGTGGTTGGTGTTCCCCAGGCAAGCCCTCCATTCAGTCTGCAGGAGGGAAGGGGGATCTTGAGCCTGGCTGAGGATGAAGCTTATTCCTATGCCTTCAGGAACTATAGATGGTGCCTGGCTTGGGATGAGGCCTCCTGTAAGCTTCCAAGCCCCTCTGTGAACCTCTCCAAGGCTCTCCTGCCCACCTCTTGCCTTTCCATCTTGCAAGCTAAGCTCACGGGCTGCCTGCTAAACTGCCTCGCCTGTCAGCACCTTTCTATGTGCTGTTCCCTCTGCCTAAGAAATTCTTCCATTTGGCTCACTCCCTGTTTGCCCTTGAGGCCTGTGTTATGTCCTTAGAAAAGACTTGAGACTTCCATCTTTCCCCCAGAGTGAAGTAGATATCCCTTCTCTGTATTCTGAAAGCACCCTCACTCCAACCCAGTTAGTGATTTCCCAATGGACTTGGGTTCCTGGTGGGTGCCTGAGCCACCAAACATTCCAGGGGATGCATCAATCCTGGGTATCTTGAGGGTGTTTCCAGATGAGGCTAGCGTTTGGATCTGTGGGCTAAATATGGTAGATTAACCCATAGCTCTCTGGCTGACTCTTTCTGGCTCGTGGTGTTGTCTGGAACCTTCTTGTCTCATTTTCTTTTGCCTTGCGCTAGGATTGAAACCTCAGCCCTTGGGCTGATAACACCACATGCCTTCTTGAATCTTTGAACTGCAGTGCTGTAGATCGCATTTCTCAGGCTCCGCAATGAGGGGTGTGTGTGTGTGTTTGTATGTGTCACCAATTTCTTATACCAAGTGTGAGAATCTCCATCAATACCATGAGTTCAAGTACCCAGTGCTGACACTGGCGTATAGAAAGTTTCAAGTGTTGGGAGAATAAGGGATGTGCACACACACAGGTAAATTGGTCAGCCTCCAAGTACTGACTGTAGACATGGCATTTAGGTAAAAGCTTATCTGGCCCTGTAGATCTAGAGTGTAAACCCAGGTTCACTGTGGTGTAGCTGTACAACCTGAGTGGGAGCAGTCTGATTTATAAACCTTAGTTTTCTATAATGATACACTATATCCTTTCCACTTCACAAATCACTGAGAGAAAAATATGTGGTCATTATGCATGGTGGCTGTGTTTTCTACAAAGTTCCATGTCGCATATGACCAGATCCCAGAGGACCTTGTGTAAGGATCCACCAGGTCCCAGGATGCAAGAAAAGAGGGAACAAGGACCTGGTTGTGACTCTGAGTGTGGCCCTCGCCTTCTTCATGGTCTATTGGCACAGAGCTCTGCCAACCTGAACTGGGAGTGGGCTTAGAAATGGACAGACACAGCAGTCCTGGATATATTCCATTTCTACAGCATCTTCTGAGAGGGCAGTAGCTCCTGTCACCACATTCATTGCTCAGATCATTCTGAGCCTTTTGTGGCAGCGGGGGGCGTGGGTGTGGGGGATCTTTCTCCGTGCATTCTTTATTCATAACTTAAAAAAAAAAAAGCAACCTTAAATCTGCCATTGCTTCCTGCTAATTGCCTGTAAATCAGCCATGTGTGAAGTCCTACACGTTTATCCACCGGCATAAAGTCGCAGAGCCCCACACCAGGAAAGGCCCTGATGGGAAGCCTGTCATTTGGCTGGTGGAACAGTGATAGCTGTGGGAGTAAGTGATGTATAATGGATCACGCGATTTAAAATCCAGCATCCGCATCCGAGCTGCTGAAAAGGTTAGGGGATTATGTGGCTGCAGCCGCATCAATTATGAAACAGAAAATACCCATCCTTCCCTTCCATCTCAGAAGGTGGTAAACATTTTATCCTGCTTGCTTCTGTGCGAGCTAAAGACTCTGGCTTTTATGAATCAGTCTGGGGTCTGAGTGAGCAAAGAGGATGTGGAAACACAGCCCCAAGAATGACAGGTAATGACCCCCCCCCCCCTGCTTATGACTCCATCCACAGTTTGCCTTGGCAATCGATGGGAAATGAAGTGTGATCAATTTCGTTCACGTACATCGTTTCCTATTGACTGACCTGCCAAATTGTTGATTGACTGATTAGTTAAAGTTCAGTCAAAAGAGAGACATTCACAGTCCTCTCCAAGGCAAGTCTTCAGGGCATCCCAGTGAAGCCAGCCTGCTGCCCGAGCTGGGACATTAACTGTTTATCCTTCCACTTATGGGGGTGAGTCACACTGTCAGTGTAAATAACCATGATAGTCCCCAAGGGATGAATGGCAGCTGGGAGTGGAGCAAGCCACTTAGAGGAGTATGAAACAGCCTTGGGCTTTAGGGACAGCTTTCCTGGCTGAGAAGGACACTGTATCCAAATGCAACGAGAAAGCAGGTCATGTCTAGATGGCTGCACCCTACCTCTGTAATTGTAGGAAGAAGCTGAATGAGGTAGGGTCATGGGTTCAAGACCAGTTTGGGCTACAGTGTTAGACCTGTTTCAAATGAAACCAAACACTGAAAACCAAAAAGGCCCAATTAGCTATGGGTGAGGAGAGGAAATAATTACTATTTAATTATTATTAAATAATAAATAATAATAATAAAATAATACAAAGGAGTAAAGTAAAGGAAGCTATGGGAAACAGGAGCCAGCAGCCCCAACTAAACAGACATGAGCAGAGTCTTCAAGCAGAAAGCACCCAGCCTCACACCTGGAGCATAGTGACTAGTCAAGAAACATTAACTGTCCCTTTCTGACCAGTCAACAAGCAGCATCTCTCAGAAGGCTCCAGAAACAGAGGCTTGGCCATACAGACACATGGGCCTGGTGTGGGCTGAGACTCTTCGATTGACCGTTACAGCTCGGGCAGGCTCTGCTCTGTTGCATATTCCTGATGCAAAGGCGTGCTGTGGGGCTCACTGTGCTCTGTGACCTTGTGTGTACACACTGGCCCCTTTGGGCAGCCTCTCCCACAGCAGCCTAGGTAACTAAATACTTCACAAGTCCTCTTCCTGAAGGAGCTTTCCTAGAGTCGACTCCAGCCCTCGTGTGCTTTAAACCTTCCTCCGTAGCCAGCACAGTGATGCGGAAGTGTGCCTGGAGCACTCTGTCGAATCACCATGGTTTCCACTCTGCCTTTATCACTATACTGTGAAATTCCTCAGGAAAGAGGGTTCAGTTTTTTATTTCTCCTGTGTTCTTCCACACTGTGTGTTGTGTGGAGGACACCCTGGGTCACTGTGTTAGTTTGAATAGTTAATGCCCCAACAGTTTGAATGTTTGGCTCATAGACAGTGGAACTACTAAGAGGCAAAGTCTTGTTGGTGGAAGTATGTCACTGTGGGGATCTGCTTTGAGCTCTCATATGCTCAAGCTATGCCCAGTGTGGCACACAATCTTCTTCGGCTGCCTGCAGATCACGACGTGGAACTCTCAGCCACCTGTCAAGCAGCATGTCTGCCTGCATGTCGCCATGTTTCTCACCATGATGACATCACCATGGTTTAGTCATCACTCTGATGACTAAACCTCTGAACTCTAAGCCAACCCTAATTAAATGTTTTCCTTTATAAGAGTTGTGGTCATTGTGTCTTTCCACAGCAATAAAACCCTAACAAAGACAGCCATCATAAGTAAACATGGATGTTTGTGAATAACCCATTTAGACTTAAAATCCATTATAGAAGTCTTTATTCACCCATAACTGGAACTTCATCTAAAGCCCACTTGAGCCAGATTCTCACAGAATGCTTCGTACCTGCTTACCATGGCCACCCATTTGAGAAGGGCCAGCCTGGACAGTTCGGACTTGTCTTTTTCAGCTTTTGCTGTGAACACAGGAGAGCAGACATCACCGTAAGGCTTTATAGGGAAACACGAAGATCTCCTTGGGTCTTGCCCTCTTCCTCCGCTGTTTCTCATTCTTAGTCGCAAGCATGCAAGCTCTCCCCTGCTTCATTTCTAGAGCAAGGGCTGGCCTGGAATTCCCTGGATTCTTCTCTCTTCTCAGCAGCTGCCCACTAAGGTTCTTCAGAGTCTGTTTTCCTCCAGGCTTAGCATTAATCAGCAAATACCCCAGGGGCTACAGATAGATGGCCTAATTAGCAGCAGGCTCAAAAATCTCAGCACAGGGAAGGCTCTGCCCCGTCCCCACAGATGCTTTATTCCCCCGTGGCCTAGCAATTCTGTTCTGTCCAGTCAAGTTTTCTCAAGTGTCTGGTCACGGGGCTCAGTCTAGTGTGGCAGTTAAAGTTGTCTATCAGCAGAGTTGCCAGGTTTGAGTGACAGCCTTGACTTCTCGGTTGCTAGCTGTGGGGCTTTGGGCAATGACTTAGCTACTCTGTGAAATTATGTTAAATGGCAGTAATAAATAAGATCGCCTCTGCCAAAAGTCACGGTGAGAGGGGGATGGGGTTGGAGGTTGGCTTACTGGCTAAGTACTTCCTGCCCACGTATGAGGACTGGTGTTGAGATGCCCCAAACCCATGTAAAGGAGAAGTACTCTGTGGCCTACTTGCAATCACAGCCTCAGAAGGTGCAAACTTGGGATCACTCGAGCAAGCCGCCTACTGAGACTAGCCGGAGCTGGGTTTGATTGAAAGACCTGGCCTCAAGGATAAGTTTATAAGAGAAATCGAGGAAGATTCACTTACTCATGCACATGCCTGTACAAATGTGCACATGCACAGAGTCACACACAATCACACAGACACACACAGACACACGAACGCACACATAAGGCATACACATGCAGGCACACAGAGACACATACATGCACACACATGTATGGACAAACACACATGCTCACACACATATACAAACATACACTTATGCAATATACTCATAATACTCTCATACATGTGTATATACACACATACACACACACACATATCTACGCACATACAAATGAAAAGTGGAAAAAAGAAAAAAAGTCACCGTGAAGATGGACGAATATAAAGTGCTTAGGTTACTAGGTTGTATGTAAGCAATATTTACTATATGTGAGTTAAAATGTACTTCCCTTCATCAGTATGTTATAAAATATGAACATTACACATGAAACCCCAAGGAGCCTCACTCGGGATGAATGGGGGAATTAATTCCAAGATGTCTCTGAAGCTAGAACCCACGGGTGCTCTTTTCTTATGGAAAATAGTATAGAATTTGCATAAGGTCTATTCCCATAATTCTAAGAATCTCTAAATTACTTACAATATCTAAAATAATGTAAATGCTATACAAATATAACTGTCATTATATTTCTAGGAAATAGTTTAAAATGTACACCACGTTTGCAGAGGGCATACCTGGGTCACGTTCCCAGTAGCCACTTTGGGCAGCTTCTAATGGCCTATATACTCCAGCACCAGGGCCTCTGGCGTCCTCTTCTGGCCTCTGTAGGCAACTACAGTCACAGGCACACAGAGACACACTATATACATGTAGGCATGTAGGAGGAATGGCAGTGTGTATGTGTGTGGGTGTGGGTGTGTGGGTGGTGGTGCTGGGCAGCTGCAAAGGCAACTCCTGCAGGAGGACCTAACTGAAGACTGCCTGAGAGACCAAGGATTGCTGATGCAAATTATATCAGCCAATCAGGAACTGCTGTTTGGAAGAGATGCTTTCTTGGGACCAATGGGGCAAGGGTGGAAGGTATTAAAGGAGCGTACAGAAGCATTTAGATGAGCTTGCTGCGGCCGTGTTTCATCTCCAACCTTCAAGAGCAAGTAGGGCAGTCAGTGGGTGGTCCAGGACATAGGCAGCATATACACATAATTTTTAAAACCTTGATAAAACAATCTTTGTATGTCCAGTACATTGAATTTCCCTCCAAACACTTTTGCAGCACAGCCCACTGAATCTGCAGATGTGGGACTATACAGAGGGCACACTGTATATAGTACAGTCTGCTCCACACAGAAAGCATAAAAATGATTTCATATGCAAAGTGGAAATAAAATATTATGTTCACATAACAAATAAAATAAAAACAAGCTCAATTAGCCTAAGATAGAGTTATGCAAATTGCCAATGGGAGATTGCACTCAAGTTCTGCTCCCTAAACTTTCCAAAGCTCTGGAGTCACTTAGAGTCTGGTATAAAATAGAAGAGCCTTGGCCACATGCCGGGGGGGACATTGGTAATGGCTCCTCTGGCCCTAGCAGCATGGAAACACTCTGTTATTTGAGGACCTAATGTGGTGGTGTTTTCATCAGTAACATTTGTTGGGAGGGGGTCCCAATTCTCAAGTTTGAATGTATGGATGCCCTTGTATAAGCCAGAAGGAACAAGACACGTAAACAAACAAAGAAAATAACATATCTATGCCTCTTAATTCTGTCCTTAGCAGCAATACGCCCAGCAACAGAGCTTACCTTAGCTCTGACGACCATTGTTCTAGTGAAGATACTTGGGGATGGCTAGCAGATGAGACAAAGGGCCATCTACCTGCCAGGAAGTTCTACGGTGTTCTACCCCCTGCTTCTAAGAGGCCTGCAGCTGAGGCTCCGATACCAAGGTAACTTCTGTATCCTATCACTCTAACCAGCACGGGAGCGTGAGGAGTGAAGGGCTTTCTGCCTCCCCAAAGTCCTGGCATCTGAGCCGCGTGCAGAGAGCAGCAGATCAGCATCCTCCTCACATCTCTTTTGGAACTGTGAGGGGAGTCAGCTTGTCCCCAGGCTGCCTTGCTTAGAAGAGCCCAGGAAACCCTGCAGGGGAGCTAAAGTGATCTTTAACATCTTGAAGGATGGGGGCTACTGAGTGTTCAGTCCCTGTTCCAGGTGTTCTAGATCCAGATTTCAGACAGTTGTCACACATGGAGCCTTCCAACAGAGGAGACCACAGGCTCAGTGGACACCATCTTTGGATTCTGGTTCAAGGGAGGAGGGAAAGACACTCAGAGCTGTTAAGGTCTCCTTCCTGCATATCTGAACACCAAGATGGTGTGTACCTACACCTGACAATGGCATCTCTCTGAACCGTGGGCCATCTGCCCACCTACTGTTAAATAGCAAGTACAAAACATACATTGGGTCCTAGATTAGGAGCTGGAGAGGAAAGACACACAAACCAAGCCCACAGACTCATGTCACGGTGATATGAAGAGATATGTGGTCCTGAGCATCCAGAGAGAATATTTCCATGCTCTCAATGTAGCCATCGCCACTGGCTGGCAGCCCCTTCACTCACTGATTCTAGCTCCGGTCTAGAAATTAGAACAGTAAAGGGTGAGAGGATAAAGGCCATTCTATTAAAATATTTTAGTATTTTCTGCCATGAAGGAAATTGGCAATTTGTCCTAAGACAATGATCCTCTGACTAGGAAGAAAGATTTGGTGGTTGGATGGATTTTCTCAGGGGGAAGCTTCACCTATAACAAGTCAGGAGGAGACATCAGAATCAAGGCTTGAAAGACAGCCCTGGAGAGAAAAAATCCCCAGCAGGGAGGCCAACTTCCTGCCACATGAAGAACAAAAAGATGCCATTTGTCCTGATGATGTCCAGATGCTGCTGCCCATGGAACTCAGCTGACAGCTGCCTTATCACGTTCTGCCATCCTCTCTCTCCCCACAATTCCTCTATTCACTTCCGTCCCAGTACAGAGATGAGCCAGGTTTCCCTAGTCACCTGGAGGGGACACATGACCCTCTCCTCCTCCTGTGTCCTGGTGATGCTGACACCGCTCAGGCTATGTATCCTTAAGCCCATGACTTCCTCTCAAGACTCCTGTTTCCAACCATCCAGGTCCCTTTCCAGATACCCCAGAGCTTGTCAGCACTTGCATGCAATCAGGTCAGACACAAGGTGCGGAGGCCACAGTGATGGCCTGGGGTCCTTTCTGTCTCTCCATAGCCACATTCTTTGATGTCCTCCTAAGTGATTCTAGACTTGGCAGTTGATTTTCTTTGGCCAATGGGACAAACATACAGGGTTAGGTTAGCAAGGTACCTGTGCATGACTGTTCTCGGCAGCTCGTGGCCACATGAGCAATACCAGGTTGGTCTGCTGGACATCATAGACTGTAGTGACTGAACAGTGCCTGACATACACCAGACATACAACCAAGAGCATCTACAAACACTCGGCACCCAAGTGACCAGCTAACTCTCTACAACGCAGGCCAAGAGAATAGCCTAGACTAGCCCTGGGCTAAATGCACAGATGTGATTTTCAGCCACTGATGGTTTTAGATGCCCTGTTTCATGGTCAAGGGGAACAGATAGATATGTGTTTTTCCAAGTTAACTGATTCTGAGTTAAAACTGTACACTGTTGTATTTTGTGGTTTCTCAAAGATTTGAATATCAGCTGACAACACTATCTGGGAACCCCACTTGAAGATGTAAGGCCCAAAGGTGGCACGGGCTTACAGAGACACTTGCAGATCAGTAGCAGTGGCAATGTTTTCTTCAACAGCCAAATGGAGAGAATAAATGCAGTGTCCCTGGTGGATAAGGAACAGAATGTGTGAGTCCCAACAGTGGTGCACATCTGGGCTTAGACAGAAAGGACACTCAGATATCACCCTGCCACATGTATGAACTCTGGAACCATGCTAAATAAAGCAATCCTGAAGCAGAAAGACCAATACTGTAGCAACTTCATCCTCTCCCTCCTCCTCCTCCACTGAGGGACCCAGAACAGTCAAAGTCACAGAGATACAAGGGAGACTAGTGGTTTGTGGGGGTTGAGGGGTGAGGGGATGGACAGTTGTCCTTCGGCATGCTTAGGATTATGGTAACGTTCAGGTTAGGGGACTAGTGCCTGTTGCACAGTATTGAAGGCACTAAAGCTTCTAAATTGTATATGTAAGAATGAGGAGAGAGGTCAGTTTTGTGTTTTCTATAGACGCATGTAGTGTGTGTATTTGCATGCTCTTTGTATATACTCGTGTGTGTAGGTGCATATGCACATGTGTGAGGATGCACTGGAGGCCAGAAGTGAGCTTTAGATGTTGTCCCTGGGGTCCCATTTATCTTATCTTTTGAGACAGTGTCTGTCATTGGCCTGAGCTGACCTACTAGACTAGGGTGGGTGATCTGTGGGTTCTAGGGCTTCTGTGTTTGTCTCTCCAATCTAAAATTACAAGTTCATTTTATCATACCCAACATTCTAAATGTGGGTTCTGAGGATCCAAGTTATGTTCTCATGCTTGTCCAGCAACAGGTGGCTTGCTGACTGAGCCAACAACCTGGCCCCTTGTGGTATATATGTGTGTGTATGTATATATGTGATATGGGTGTATATGTGTGTATATATATGTGTGTGTTGTGTGTGTATGTGTGTGTATATGTATGTATATATATATGTGTGTGTGTGTGTGTATCTGTATGTGATATGTGTGTATATGTGTGTATGTATATATGTGTGTGTCTGTGTGTATCTGTATGTGTATCTGTGTGTGTGTGTGTCTGTCTGTCTATCTTCACAGTTAAGAAAACTGCCAATGTACAAATGCAGACCTGGCTTCAGACTAAGTGAATTACCCTGTGAGAAGCCAGTTCCCCAAGCTGTATGTGTGTAATTCAAAAGGCTATATATATATATCTCCATACCAGGTCAAAATTAAATGGAGTCTTGCCTTTTTAAGAACTGGGGCAATATCTGGAAAAGTCACAAGACAATGTCTGTGTTTAAAGGATTAAATTCCCTCTGTAAATTCCTTACTTAATGATAAGCAGTCACTGGAGGCCAGATAAAACACACTACAAGGGAAATGTCTCTTGCTCTGCTCAAGTTCAAAGCTGGGAACACCGCCTGTCTTCCGTTTGTTTAGGCACCCAGAGTGATACCATATGGAATCCAAGAGGTAATTCTAACCTTTTATTCTCTCCTACCACACTGGAGCAAGAGTAAATTGAATCGCTGTCTGAAAAGAGCCAGCTGTGCGCGTTTACTCCCCTTTCATAGCCACTGCATCTAAGTAGTTACAAGAAAATGTTGCATGGAAATGATTCTAAACTAATTTCCATTCCACACGTGAGAACACCGCCTCCCCCTGTAAGCGGCTGCCTGTTACTTATGCGGGGCAGAGTCTTCAGTTGCTGTCCCCAGGTAGGTAATTCACACGGCAGAGGCTGTTCCATATTCTGCAGTGTATAATTACAAAAGAGAGTTTCATCTTCACACATTTCACACATGTTAGTCACGGAACTTTCGATGCCGCTGGATTGCCGATGGATAACTCTGTGAGAGTGGAGGATTTAAAAGATGTCTCTGGGAACATTCCAAAACTCTAAACTTAAGAACTGAAGTTGTCGTAATAACCCAGGATGCAAGTACAAGAGCTAGGTTTGCTTTATCCACTTCTGCACTTCTTTGTGCTTGGTACCGAGGTAACTCAGCTCACCGTCCTCTGCCAGGGCTTACTGTCACGGGGTCTACTGTAAAAGGGACACAGTTTAATTGTCATGAGATTTTATTTTAAATGCCGTTCACAGAGAACTCGATGCTAGAGACAACCTAAGATTGTTAACTGCAAACATAGCTAGCATTAGAGATAATTTTATTTCTTTAGTGTAAAATAACAATACAACGTAGAACGTTGGCATAATGCCTGCTGCAGAATTCAAAGGGTTGCCACCCTTTGAATTTAGCTGGCTGGGTCCTGCTTAGGAGCATCATAGAGGGTCAGCACCATAGAAGGGGCTTCCGTGCACAGGGCGGGAGGGGATCTTCCACATTCTAGTGCTGCCTGGCTGGGCACTTTGCATGCAAGGTTAGGTGTTTGGGACCAAAGCTAGACAGAGTCAACGGCTCCCACAGTTCTCCCTGCAGCGCCTTCCAGCCTTGACTCCTAAGCCTTTGTGCCCTGTTTGTGTGATTGTCCCAGGCAGTCTTCCATTTTCCCATCAAACACGGAAATCTACAAACTCTGACAATCCTGCAGTAAAACGCAACCCCCATCATGGATTTTCTACCTGATTTTCTGTCATTTCCAAGTTTGTGTCTCTTTTTGTTTCAAAGTCATCTATCATGAAACAAACAAAAATTCCTTTACTTTGCAATCTGTACTTTGCGGGTCCCTGACTCTTCCTTAGTTTACCCAGAACTTCTCAGGCCATAAGGGACTCTGGGTATTCATGTGATATCCCTGGCACTGACCCCTCTGGAAACTCTGACGTCCTGGTACAGATTCTAAAAGACAGGTCTCCTGGCAGAAGCTGCCTTCTCCACTTGTCCACTGGTGGTGGTCTCACCTGCTGCAGGGCACAGGTATGAGTTCAGCCTCACACTGCGGCAGGCTCTCTTCTCACTGGGAAGTCTGTGGAGACACTAATGCCAGAGCAAAGGAGGATAGAAAATCAGTTGGCTGGCTGCATGTCCATCTTCCCACCAGTGCTAGCCTGCGTCCAACTGTACACAACTGGTCCTGGAATTCCAGCCACCTGGCCTCGCTCCTGCCAGTCACCCCAGGGACATGCCTCCAAGCATATGTAAAACATGGCTAAAACCATTTAACAATAGTTATAAGTCCTTATGTTAAGGGAGCAATAGTCAATGGATGGAAAACAGCTTCCTTTGCTCTTTCTTCCACATAACCTGATTATTATTGTAACTGCACACATAAAACCTTCTAATCACAAAACACGTGTGAAGTTCACATGTTCACATGCTCAGAACACTCAGAAGGTATCAGATGGCAGATATTTTGGAGGGCAGGGACATGGCTCCTTAACGTTTGCCACTGAAAGCTTTATGTGATGGCTGGGACAGAGTGGGCACTTAGCACACACTGTTGATTGAGAGAGGAAATGGAATTTCTACCTCATGTGAACCCACAGTTCACATACAGTGCCATAGAGGAGCCCTCAAAGCAGAAGCCACCTAAAATGGAGAACTCCAACTGGTCTAGACTGGGGTTACCCATACAGAGGGTTCAAGACTTGGCCCTGACTGTTAGCTATCTAACCTTGAACCCTCATCTGTTAGGATTCAAGCCTCCATTTCTCTGTAATGCTGGGTTGGGGACAGCTATAAAATAAGGCCACAAGCTTTCCAGGAGAGCCATGTTCGGCGGCTGCTCTATTCATCACCCCCCTGCATATTCTGCTCCTTTGGGCTCCATGCTAGTTGCTGATAGTGACATGATGAACCAGACAGACTCATCCTTCCCTCCCAGAGCCAGTAGGCTCCCAGATGACAGCAATACAAATTTGGTAAACAACAGAGAAAACCTGGCAAGCACTGTATGCTCAGAGTGGAGTCTGTAAGTGTGCACTCACCGTTCTTAACGCAGATAATCTATACTTTCCTGTGTTGAGAGATGGGGAGAAAGACAAGAGGGTAATGGAGGGAAGAGGAGAGAGAAGGGAAGGGAAGAGGAAATACTTTTAGCAGTGCAGGTATTGATGGTGTAAGATGGGATGTGACAGGAATTCTGAACCTTCTCTTTCCCCACTCTCACTATCTGCTAGTTCCATGCCTCTCAGTGACTTTCTGCGGGTGAGCCATCGTGTAAGAGAACACAAAGCTTTGCAGGCCGTTGTATGTGCATTCAGGCTGGCCACGGAGTGTGATGGTCCTCGGCCCCAGCACTTCCGATAGGTACAGAGGTGAATGACTCATAATCTTGGTGGTTCATTCTGACCATGTGCACCTTTTCCCTTAAAGATGACTCGAAAACTAAGTGTAGTGTTGACATAGCCAATATTTGGGGTTTGAGCTTAGATGGGAAGAACATGTGTTCCGTAAGCCACTTGCATGGCCATGAGGCCATACATTTTACCAGGAGCAAGGTCAACTTTCTAATAATCTCACTTAGAGATTGGGCCCAAAGGCTGGCAGAAAACAAGGGAGACCAGAGCTGCTTCAGTGGGTAGTTGTCCCAAGTGCATCTTTCCTTAAACTCAGAACAGAATGGCTACCATGGTCTTGGAAAATTCCAGAGAATATGAAATCCTCTCCTACCCATGGCCCAAAAGAACACTGCAGTGCTATGCTGATGACTAAAATTTAACACAGGTCCCTTGAGTTGAAAGCTCTAATGGGCTCATGGTTTGTGGTGCAGACCCGCTATCTCTCTCATTGGAATAAAACTGCAGAAAGAGGTGCTCATCTCTCCCGAGAGCTGCACTCCCACCAGCTCCAAGGGGTTCTAGGAAAGCATGACCCACCCTGGGCCATGTCATTCTGAGTGGACTTGTGAATGCTGGGGCCACAGAAAAATTCTCACCTTCATGAATAGAGCGGCAAAGTCATTTTTGGAAAGAGAGTCAGTGACCAAATTAATTCTTTTATGGAGCTGTCGGATTTGATTAAGTTGTTATACCACATTTTAAAACTCATTAGCAGGGTCTACCAGACCATTTTGTAAGTGAGTTTTTTGTTTTTCCCTAGCGTCTTTATGTTTACTGTCCTGGAAGAGGCTTCTGGTGTCAATCAAAATAGATGACAATGTTAAACCCTTGGCTTCCTAACATAATTCAGCCCTGGGTGAACCCCGCTGTCTCCATGATATATGATCTTGCAGGAGAGGCTGATGCACCTGCTCTCTTCTCTGATAAGAGAAGTGTATTTATAACCACACCATGCTGCATATGTACTTCACACTGTGTGTTCCAAGCCGAGGTACTTTAATCATAAAGAGATTCTCCCTGTATTAGGTGTAAGTGAAAGAGAAAGTTTAAAAATAGTTCCTTTCTCTCATTCTCTCTTTTGACCAAGCCTTCCTCAAATAGGTTCTAAGTCAGCAAGCTTTTAGTGGGGGGAAAGTCACAATGGAAAACAGAAGGGATACAGCTCTCCTGTTCATGCTTAATGAAAGAAAGAGGAGACAATTGGAGACATCTGCACAAAGCGGGCGTTCAAAGGGTGTCTCCCAGAACCGAAAGCTAACCAGTAACACAGCGGAGAGCTGCTTAGCCACGAGGAGCAAGGCCCTAAGAATTAGGCTTTACATGTTTCTCTAAACTTTAACAAATTCCTCAAGCGGAAATCTCAGAGATTTGCTAGGTAAGTCCTTACCACCATTATTGCTAGTAAAACAAGAAAAATATAAATAGGATTCAACCCTCATGTGGCCAAAGATTAGTGTAATGATAGTCTATATTTCTCACAGATTAATTAGAGAAAGCTGCAGAGACTTGTGATTTGGAGGCAAGGGAGACGTGGTAATGTAAAGTGGGGTCCTGAGGAAGCAGTGTGAATGTAGGTGCATACGGCGTTCATTAGCAACCGTCGAAAGAGCTTTTACATTTCCAATTCTTCTGTACAGAAGGTGGGGTAGTGAAGAAAGACTTCAGCATGGCTCATGCCTTTGAATTTGAAGCCGGCCAGACAAGTGGCACAGAGGCAGATAAAGTGGCACAGAGGTAACAAGGAGCAGCTAGAGTTTACAGGACATCCTGAGGGAGTGACATTTGAGATGTTTCTTAAAAGGTGAGTGGGACAAGCCAGAAGAAAGAGGGCAGGGCGTGGGGCTTTGACAGGTCCTGGGAAAGGCTGAGGTCCCCACTACCTGTGGGTGAGTAAGGAGAGAAAGATGGTAATGCATATGGATTGCCAAACTAAGACCTTAAAGCATGTGGATTGCCAAGGACATCCGGGAGGTTGCAACTGACAAGAGGCTAGTGGGTACCTAGAGAAGGCACACTTGCCTCAAAGCACTCAAACACAAGAACACCGTGAGGCAAACACAAGGGAGATTTCAGACCTGAGTGCAGCAAACAAGAGAAAGATGGTGAGCGTTTTATTTATTTGGTTGCTCAGAAAAGAGGGTGACAGGGCCAGAATTGTATGCTGGGAAAGGCTAATGGGCTGCAGGAGAGGGTAAACACATGAAGGTGGGGAGGACCTTGGAAGGCTCGTCAGTGTTCTTGGAAGGCGATGCTGATAGGATGTGAGAGAGAAGGGCCAGAGGTAGAGAAAGCTCGGAGGCAAAGCTGAAAGGCATGGTGATTTACTTGAAAAACAGTCACTGGAACTCCAGATAGTGGGCCAGAGTATCAGGGAAGGGAGGCAGAGGTGTCTTGTCTTCACTGTGTACTTGAGGCCACCCACGTAGGGTACGAAGGGTGGATAGCCTTGGGGAACATGACCCTGACACACTGCAGACATTGCTGGTCTTTTTCACTGCATGGGACACTAGGGGGAAACTGCGAATAACTTATTATCTCTTCCTAAACAAAATATACCTACTAGACATTTTGTTGTTAGAAAGCAATACTTAAGCCCACAGGATAAGACTGTCAAGGGTTAGGGAACTTGCATGGTATTGGGTGTGTGTGTGTGTGGGGGGGGCTCTATGAGAAGATTGAGCTAACTTAAAATGTGTACATTTAACTCGCCTGTAAAGTTCCATCTGAAGATGTCCTGCAGACATCCAGATGTACAATCTAGGGGGCCAAGAGCTGGATTGGATTGTTACTAGAGAAGATGCAAACAATTGATGCTAATGGAATGAAAAAGGAAACTTCCCAGTGGAAAGAGCAAGAATACCAAGATTGAACTAAGAAATGGCACGTTGAAAATAAATATGGAGAGGGTCCTATAGTGGTGTGAGAACAGCAGAAGGCTTGGTGTCTTTCAGATAATGTTCAGTGGGTGTGAGTTTAAATAACCCAAGGTCCTAGCTTGCAAATACTGGTATTTGCCATGTGATCATTGTCCTGTAGCTATTCTCAACCCCTGATTTCACCCTATCATGTACACATAGCTACAGACATGAGTCTTTAGGATAACCTTATATTTGCTCCCCACAAGTCAGTAGCCTGATTTCTATGAATGAAATGCATCTCACAGGGCTGGAGAGGTAGCCTAGTCGGGGCAGAACTTGCTGTATATGCCTAGGAACCTGAGCACAGGTGTGACAACCTGAGTTCAAATTCCCAGATCCCCATAAAGCCAGACATGAAGTGTGAGCACTTATAATGACAGACAGCATCCCTATAGCAAGATGGGAGGTGGAGACAGGATCCACTTGGAATCTCAGGAAGTCTGGCATCTGGAACAGCAAAGAGGAAACTGTCCTAAACAAGGTAGAAGTTGAGGACTGGCATCTGAGGTTGTCCTCTGACTTCAACAAGCATGCTGTGGAGTGTACATACTTGAAACACACACACACACACATATGGGTGGATTTAGAGAACCTTCCACATGTTGTATTGTTAGGGGTCATCTTGGATGGCTTCTACAGGTCCTCTCTTCAGTCTCTTCCACATGTCCTAGAGGCAAGACCTTCATGGATAGATCTAGTGTCTCTGCATGCCATATGGCTTTGAAATGGCTGGGACCAAGGTCACACCCTGGCTAGATCTGGGAAGCAAGAGCTGATTGTGGGGAGTGGGAAGGGGGGTTTCTTTTGCTTTATCATTATCCCTGTAGAGGGCACAGCTGTCTCTAGACCAAGGCTGCTTTAAATCTTCTCACTGACGTTGGTGAAATGAAACAGAAATCAGAAAGGCCCAAAATGACTCACAAGACTGTCATGGGCTCCTTATAAAACCCAAGGTCCCTGAGGACTTTCCATAAGCAAGTCAATTGTTTAAGGAAAAAGGGAAGGAAGAAAAACAGCAAGAATGACTCTATCAATACCCAAACAGGCCTTAGGTAAGAAAAGTTTATATGGCCCTAGATGGCATATAGATATATGAAATATGTGTACAAATTAATCGTCTACTGATGATAAATCATTAAGAAGTTTATTTTAAAACAGTTCTTTGGCGGCATTGGTATAATTTTCCACTTACTAAAGACAAAAGCAAATTTGGATATTGATCAGATGGATGCACTTATTTATTTTTATATAAAGAAATCTTGGCTGAATGTTTTATCTTGAACATAGAGCATATTCAATGTTTTTCAAAGCTGATCAATATTTTGATTTTATATTCATCAGTGCCGAGAATGTTGCTTTGCATAGATCTATAGCATACAGGAGAGGAAATATGTTTAGAGCCATTTCATAAATTTCTGGAAAATTTGTTCTAATCTGAAGCCAAAATTCACTGAATAATTTCTTTATGAAATTCATCAGCAACTCAAACATCAATTTTAAAATCAAATATTTTAACTCAATACAGTCCAAAGACATATTGATCTGGTACATGCTGAGAGGTGTGAGTTGGTAAATATTAAACGTCTTTGTTTTCCCTGATTATGCCATCATGTGTCTGTAGAGCAGAAATTTTTGCATGTTCAGTGAGATATCACAATTTATGATGTACAGGAGTTTGGAGTTTGGACAGTGTTTGTTGGTGTTATTGGGTAAGGCAAGGTTAACAGAGCAAATACATGTTATGTGTTCAGGACATCAAGGGTGCAGTGATGTAGTGGGACACAGTACAGGAGGGCCTTCATTATGTATGCACTTGAACTTTGAATTTACTTCTGGTCTTTGCATCTTCAGAAACCTTGTGCTGTTGACAATTTATCTTCATGACCTCCACATTCAGTCATGTGATTTTGGGTCTGTGACCCATAGTTTACCAAGCTGAGGTCTAGATAATAACCTGTGTGGCCCTGGCTATCCCTACTCTTTGCCCCTTTCAGTCCTAAAAAGGGTAAAGGCTCCCTGCTATTTATAAACTTGAACACTGAAATGTGCCTTGACTTCTTTCTCTGAGCCCTGAAAAGATGCTCATGTGCCCAGCAGCCCCTTTATTAAACTCTCTAATCATCTAAATTGAGTGTGCTGTCAGGCCGGTTTGCTGCCAGGAAGAGATTAGTTCAGACAATAATTTGTTGCCAGTGACCCATTTTCTACTGGCTGGCACTGACGAGGAGAGGGGCTGAGGAGCCTGATATCAGAAGAGGGGCGTGTCTGCCCAGGCACAGGTTGCTTTGCTTTGGAGTCTGCCATCCGCATGGAACCTCAGAGCTGGCACCGGGTCCTTCCCCTGAGCATCTCTCCGCAACCACTAAGCAGAGAACCACAGAGAGAGCAGGAAGCTGAGGAGCTGCACGGTTTCCTGACAGACGAAGGGACAGAACCTTGTGTGCCTAGATTTCCAGGTAACTGCTATATGAATTCATGCCCAAAACCATCCATTCTGTGGTGTAGGAGTTCTACAGATCTACCCGTCACACCGGGAGCAATGCCTAGGCTGTAGGAATGAGATTCTCACATTGTCTCAGATTTGGACACCGTAGAGGGCAGCTTCAGTGTCAAGAGAAACAGTGCTCAAGATAGAGAGGACAAGAAGCTCCTGGTATGTGCACATGGCCAGGAAATAAAGCCTTCTGCAGTCTTCTCCACCCAGAAGCCAGGCAAGCAGATGGAAAATAAGTCTAAATGCAAATTATAAAACTGCCAGAGAGGGCTCAGCTATCAAAAACAATGACTTTATGAAATTTGCAGGCAAATGGATGGACCTAGAAAATATCTGAGTGACGTAACCCAGTCACAAAAGAACATACATGGTATGCACTCACTGATAAGTGGATATTAGCCAAAAAGCTCAGAATGCCCAAGATACAATTTACAGAAGCTCAAGAAGAAGGAAGGCCAAAGTGTCAGTTGTCTTTAAGGGGCACAAGGGGACTGCAACCCCATAGGGAGAGCTGCAATACCAACTAACTGGGCCACCCAGAGCTCCCAGGGATTAAACCGCCAACCAAAGAGTGCACATGGAGGGACCCATGGCTCCAGCTACATATGAAGTAGAGGATGGCCTTGTCTGGCATCAATGGGAGGGGAGGCCCTTGGTTCTGTGGGAGCTTGATGTCCCAGTGTAGGGAGACACTAGAGGGGTGAGGTGGGAGTGGGTGGCTGGGTGGAGAAAACCCTCATAGAGGCAAAGGGGAGGGGGACAAGGGGGATAGGATTGGGGGTTTTTTGGAGGGGTAACTGGAAAGGGGGTACTATTTAAAATATAAATAAATAACATGATTAATAAAAAAAAGATTTTTCTGAAAGCATTTGAGCTAACTGAGAGGAGGCAGAGAGAGCACAGGATCTGAGTGGTAGGAGACCAGAGTTCATATGCCACAAACTGTCATTTTCTGAAGGCAAAAGCTATTTCCTGAGAAGGATCGAGTGTCTACAACTCTAAACAGGCCACTCCATTGCACCAAGGTCACAGAAGGAGGAGAAGGAGGAGGAAGAGGAGGAGGAGGAGGAAGAGGAAGAGAAGAAAGCAGGCCAGATTTGATTAACCAACTGTAGCCTTCCTAAGATATCACCACAAGAGAGATGCAGCTTGGGAAGAAAGCTTTTGGCATGAGTTTTTGACAGTGAAATAAACCAAGTGTATTCCCTCCTGGCTGAAGTTCCACAGCAATGGAAGAAGAGAGTGTGGGGCAGGGGCAGGGGCAGGGGCAGGGGCAGGGGCAGGGGCAGGAGTAGGGGTGGGACTAGCTGACCTGGTACAGAGAAGCTGTACCAGGGAGAGAAGAGAAGCCATGAGCAGACTAGGAGAGGAAAAGTCATGACCAGGAGCCGACAGCTTGGAGCCCACAAGACTCTCAGAGGACGAAATGAAATGAATCAGAAAGGCCCAGCATGACTGCACAAGACCGTCTCTAACTCCTTACATAAGCCAAAGTCCCAGGGGACTCTCCATAAGCAAGTTAATTGTTTGAGGAAAAAGGGAAGAAAGAAAAGCATCAATAATGACACTATCAAAACCCCAACAGGCCTCATGATTTTACAACTAACACTAAGTGTTTGATGTGAGGCTGGAGAGGCAGTTTTGCATCTAGAAGCACTTGCCTTTCTTGCGAAGGCATGAGTTTGATTCCCAGCACCTAGCACAGGCAGCTCACGATTGTCTGGAATTCCAGTTCTAGGGATCTGACACCTCCTCTGCCTTCTATGGGTACCCACACTCATGTTCATATAACCCTACACAGACCCACAAATAAAAATAATATAAATATGGTTAACAACAATAGACAGAACACAAGAGAAGGAGGTTGGTGATAAGAAATTTATTTATATTAAAATTTTTCTTTAAGACTACAAACAACAGGACACATTTTAATAATTTCTGTAGTGATTTCAATAAGGACCCCCACAGGCCCAAATATTTGAATACTTAGTTATCAAGGAGTTGCATTTTTCAAGAGGATAGGATTAAGAGATATGGCCTTGTTGGAGGGAATGTGTCACTAGGGTGAGCCTTGAGGTTTCAAAATCTCATGCCAAGCCCAGAGTCAGTCACTCTGTCTGTCTGCCTGTCTCTGTCTCTGTCACTCTCTCTCTGCCTATAAATCAGGATGTAGAACTCTCAGCTCCTTCTCCAGCACCATGTCTGCCCCTGTGCTGCCATTTTCCCACAATGATGACAGTGGACTAAGCCTCTGAAACTGTAAGCAAGCTCCAATTAAATTCTTTATTTTATACGAGTTGCCATGGTCTTGGTATCTCTTCAAAGCAATAGAACAGTGCCTAAGACAGTTGGTTTTTGTTGAAATTAATAAGGAACAAAATTTAGTGAACCAAAAATTTAGGCAAAGATTGAAGGAATTATACATTTAATAATTCTGTTAAAACTAGAAGAAACATGGATTAAAAATAGTTACAGTTTGTTATGATTAATTTCAGTTATTAAACTGAAGAGACATTGGGAGGGGGGCCTCTTGGCACACCTTTAGGGGATTATCTTTTTTTATTTTATTTTTACTTTCTCACCCTTCAAATGTTTTCTTTTTTCTTTTTATTAGATATTTTCTTTATTTACATTTCAAATGTTATCTCCTTTCTTGGTTTCCCCTCCCCCTCCCCCCTGCTCACCAACCTACCCACTCCTACTTCCTGGCCCTGGCATTTCCCTATACTGGGGCATAGAACCTTCACAGGACCAACGGCCTCTCCTCGGCCATCCTCTGCTACATATGCAGCTAGAGGCATGAATCCCACCATGTGCTTTCTTTGGTTAGTGGTTTAGTCCCAGGGAACTAGGGGATTATCTTGATTGGGTTAGTCAAGGTAGGAAGACCTCCTCACTGTGGGTGGCACCATTCCCTAGGCTGGGATCCTAGACTACATGTATAAAGAGGAAATGGGCTAAGCACAGCACTCATTAATCTCTGCTTCTAATTGTGGATTTCAATTGTGGCTCCTGTTGCCCTGACTTCCCAGGGATGGTGGGCTATAACCTTGAGCTGTGAGCTGAAGTAGACTTTCTCTCTTGAGTCCTTTCAATCAAGATGTTCTATCACAGCAACAGGAAAAGAAACTAAAGCCCAGGCAGCAGAAAATCACTTGGAAGGAGATCTGCCTCGTGTCCTGTCATTCAAGAGCTTGAAGTTAAAGCTGATGAGCTACATAAAGATACACAGATGCTCTTAACCATAGCTTCGAAAACACCAAAAAATAAGGCAGAGTAAAATCACTGCGCTGCAGGGGAGATGAAGGGGAACAAGAAATGTCCTAGTTGTTTAGAAGTCCAGAGCTATAACTAATGGGAATAGATGATCACGAAAGAGAAGACCAAGACTAATTTACAACTAGATCATCTCCAGGGCTCTGTCAGGAAAACACTGGTCTCACCAGCATGAGGACCCGAGTTCAGATCCTCAGAGCCCATACAGAAGCTGACACAGGGTGGTGGACCTGTGATTCCAACAGTGGTGAGATGGAGAGGTAGGCAGAGAAACGACATGCTCTGGAGAGCATACTGGCCCAGCTTGTCCAGCTGATAGTACAATTCCAGGCCTAAATTGATTCATATTTGTAAACACACACACACACACACACACACACACACGAACAGGACACACAGTCAATCTATATATCTATATCTTCTTTCTATCTATCTGCCTATCTATCTATCTATCTATCTATCTATCTATCTATCTATCTATCTACCTATCTATCTACCTACCTATCTATCTATCTATCTGCCTATCTATCTATCTATCTATCTATCTATCTATCTATCTATCTATCTATCTATCTATCTATCTGCCTATCTATCTATCTATCTATCTATCTATCTATCTATCTATCTATCTATCTATCTACCTACCTACCTACCTACCTACCTACCTATCTATCTATCTATCTATCTATCTATCTATCTATCTACCTACCTATCTATCTATCTGCCTATCTATCTATCTATCTATCTATCTATCTATCTATCTAATCTATCTATCTAATCTATGGTACATATATACACATATAAGCACACGGAAGATAACCAATAGAGAAAAAAAAATCCAGAATCTTACATGAGCAGAATGCATAACAAAGGAAATCAAGTGAAGAAAACAGAACATAAAACAATTTAATTTTAAAACTTCAGAAAAAAATATACAGCATAAGGGGAAATCATAAAAGTGCCTTGGAGTACCGAACTGGGGCCAAATCACCTGAAAGGTGAAAGCGAATCTCCATGAAGTATTTAGTATTGAGGGGCGTAGGAAATTAAAGTGATTCAGAACAAAAGTATCAGGAAATTGTAAACCAAAATCTAGCAGAAGCCTTTATTGTAATAGAGCTGTGCAGTTAATGTTATCTACCCTAATGCTTATATAACACGGTCTGTATTCAGGCATTTCTATAAGCACTTTATAGATGCCAGCCTCCATCCATTTACCCCAATTCAGTGACATAGTTGCTAGCATTATGTCATTTTTTTCCTAAATGAAGAAAATGTGGCACCCCCCCCACACACACATGGGCAGTAAATAGTAATATGAGAATTAAGCGCAGCCCATTTACAACCTGTGATTAATGACTACATTTCTCGCATATCGAGGCACAAAGCATGAAATGAGAGAGAATGAATGTTAATGGTGCAGTTCATGATGCAGAATGTAACACTCGTGTCCTGTGTATCCACCAAGAAGGTAGTGTTATGACTGACAGAGCAGGAACTAAAACAGAATATTTAAAAAGAATAACAAGTAGAACAGTAGAGATGTCTTTAATTTTAACACGTATAATCCCCATCACGCACATTTCATCTCCTTAAAATGAACAACCCAATGCCTTCATGATGTGCATGGAGCTGTGTAGCCACAGGTAGGATGGATTTTAGAACATTTTCCCACATGTCCCCCACATCACCCCCTTCATGCTTCCATGGCTCTGTGTCCAGCCCTAATGAGCAACCACTAATCTAAATTTTGCCATTGTACATTTGACTATCCTGGGCACCTAATGTAAATGTTATTTCTAAGTTTTATGAGGATGAGTCTTTGCCTGCATGTATATATGTGCCCCACATGTGTGCAGGCCCCGAGGAAGCCAGAAGAGGATGCCCTAGAACTGGAGCTGGAGTGTGGGTGCTAGGAACTGAACCCAGGTCCTCTACAAGGCCAGGAAATGCTCTTCTGCCAAGACACCCTTTAAGCCTTGTAGATGTAGTTATTTCACTATGTAGTAAACTTGACTGAGGTTTTATCTTTTCAGTCAACAGTGATTCATTTGTCCTGACTTCTGAGTGCTACATCACTGTAGGAATCCATCCACCAGTTGACCATTTGATGTGCGTCCCTGTTTGTGCTCTCATGTACAAGTCTACAGTAAGCGTGCATGCAGAAGACTCTACGTGAACATGTAATTTCTCTTGTGTGGACTTATCCAGCCACTTGGTAACTTTATGCTTAATAATTGATTGACTACCAGAGTGTTTCCCAAGTGGCCACAGAAATTTGCCTTTCAGCAGCAACATACAAGAGTTTGCCACACTGTAGCCAGCATGAGTTGTTACCTGTCTTTTTAATGTAACCATCACAAGAGTTGTCCGGTTGCATCTCACTGGGCTTTGTGTTTTTGTTTCCTGAGTGATGGATGACAGCGAGTGCCTTCCCAAGGATTTCTTGGCTATTTACACATTCTCATTAGAGGAGGTCCTTTGCCTGCATTTAAATTGTGTTATTATTATTTGAATTCTAATAGCTTTTCGTATATTCTAGGCAGATACGATCCTTGTTGGCTGCAGTCTTTGCTAACACTTTCCTTCGGTCTTTGAGTTGTCATTTTGCTTGTGTCCCTACAGAGCATTACTGGCTTAAATTGTGATGACTTTCAGTTTATCCATATTTTTAAAAAATAGTATGCATTTCCTATATCATATGTAAGACTCTATTGGTCAAAGTCATAATTATCCCTTTATTTTGAGGAATCTTGGTTTTATCTCTTACACCTAATAGTTGATCCATTTTCAGTTGATATTTGTACAGGGTGTAGGGTAGAGCTTCCTTCTGCTTATGTAGGCATCCACTTGTCCCTACAACATTTGCTGAAAAAAAAAAAACTTATCCTTTTTCCATTTAAAGGAGATTCTAATTTCTTCTTTCTGTTCATGACACACTGGAGGGAAAAACTAAGCAAGGGGTAGAGTACTGTATGTCCTAGCTGTGGTCAAGTTGATGGGCCACTCTCTTCTCTGAAATGAAGAATGTATCCTTTGTTGTAACTGTAACAAAAATTAATGACATACAAGGCCCCCCAAATTTAAAAAGGACAAACTCCATTTATAAATAAAAGTGGTAAGTTAGTAAAATTGAGGAAGCAAAGTCAGCACCATTCAAGTGGTTGCAATCTTTCCTTCATAACAAAAAGGTTACAAATGCAAAATAAAAATCTACCTATCCAATAAAATCAGCAAAATGTATAAAAATATCACATGTTAAAGTCCACTAAATATTCCTGGACAACTTACCATAGAAACTCATACAAGCATTTATATTAATATATATTTGATTTTACTATTGATTTTACTTTAATGAATTATAAAGCAGAACAAAATTAAATGCATTAAGTGGTTAGGAGATTAGAAGAAGAATGAAAGAGGAAGTTCCATGAACATATAAACAAGAAGTGGAAGGACTGGAAGCTGGCCCCTGGTGGTGTGGCTGCAGATGCCAGTCGGTGGCTTTGCCTGCTTGTCACAGACGCTGTAGCTCCACCTCAATGAACCGGATCTGGAGTTTAATTCCAGGTGATGTGTAGAGAAAACTAAGTTTGAGGAGAACTGACTTAGAGACCAGGAAACTTGGGTACGTTTTAAAGAAAGTCTTAGCTATTCCATTTAGGTTTTAAAAGCCAAACCCCAAGATTGCTCACGTCACTAACTGAGGGAGAGAAAGAGTGGAAAACTCAGCTCCATGACAAGAAAATTCTGAGGAGTCAGAGGAGGAGAACGGGACACTGGAAGCCACATTGCTTACTTTATACATGAACTGAAACTGAGATAAAAAATGGATAACTTCCTAGGACAACGTAATTTATCAAATATAATCCAGATTCTAAAGAAACCTAATGGTCTACGTTTTATAGGAAAACAAAACTAAAGAAAAGTGGCAAAGAACCATCTGTTCCCGGAAAAGACGAGCACAGGACACAGGCTCAGCCTCTGAGGAGCCCTCCGACTCAGGAAGACGAGCACAGGACACAGGCTCAGCTTCTGAGGAGCCCTCCGACTCAGGAAGACGAGCTCGGGACACAGGCTCAGCCTCTGAGGAGCTCTCTGACTCAGGAAGACGAGCTCAGGACACAGGCTCAGCCTCTGAGGAGCTCTCCGACTCAGGAAGACGAGCTTGGGACACAGGCTCAGCCTCTGAGGAGCCCTCCGACTCAGGAAGACAAATGCCTTTGCTTATTCTCATATGTGGGACTTTGAAAGTACATGCTCATACATGTGTGAGGAAAGCACATACATATTCATGTGAGCCCATACACACACACATATACATACATGGGGCACACACACTCACATACACACAAACACAAGGACATAAAAGCTAGGGAGAAGAAATATGCTAATGAACGAGGGAGGGCGAATGAGCAAATACTAAAAGCCACTATAAACACATATGAAGCTGTGAAAGAATAAATCATAAAATTTAAAAATATAATACAAAAATACACTACTATGATGAGAAAGAATTTATTCTAGCTATTCACAGATGGTTGCAAATTAGGAAAGATGCTGATATAATTTATCATATTTATAGTTAAAAATATTACGATCATTTGGAGAGTCTCAAATGTATATTTGATAGACAGCAAAACAGTAACCAGTGAGCAAGTACTGGGGAAAACGTGAACATTTGTGTCTTTGAGCCAAGGATTTCTTCTTCCTTTTTTAAATTTTAGGTTATATTTATTCATCTATTTGTTTATATATGTGGCATATGCCACAGCCTGTGTGGAGGTCAACGAACAGCTCACAGGAGTTACCACGTGGGTCCCAGAGATTGGAGACTAAGCTCACATCACCAGGTGGGGGGGCAGGAGGACTTTCTTAATGACAGCTTGACAAGACAAGACCTGGATGTCAGGAGTTAGAATTATTATTTACATATGCTAACATATAAATAAGATATTACGACGATAAAAATGAGAAGTGTAGGGATTGGGAAGGGTGGAAACCAGGGGGTGGGGTGTTGAGATTTCATATCTGAAAACTATAGAGAATACAGTAAAGTAAACTAACACACAGAAACCAATAGTCTTCATAACAGGCTCCATTTATAGCAGCCACAAAAATAATAACACATCTATGAATAAATTTACCAAGGAAATTTGCAGCTTTATCAGGGGATAAATGGTCTCTGAAACAAATCCAAAGAATAGACAGTGAAGCCAGATGGTGGTAGCACACACTTTAATCCCAGCATTAAGGAGGCAGAGGCAGGAGGATCTCTGTGAGTTCCAGACTAGCCTGGTCGATAAAGTGAGTTTTAGGACAGACAGAACAATACAGAGAAATCCTGTCTCAAAAAACAAAACAAAACAACAACAACCCGCCCCCCAAAATAAAAAACAAAACAAAACAAAAAAGGAATGAAAAAGGAAGATTATAATTTCAATCCATATCTAATAAAAACACCATATTTTTCTGCACTAAGATCAGTTGATTTTTCCTTTATAATTTAGATTGTTAAAGAAAAAATAAGAGAAGGAACTAGTTTTCAGAAATTAATACGTCTTAGAGTGCTTCAGAAATCACAGCTGTCTGTGTCTATTGGATCTTAGAACTCAGGTCTTAGTGTTCTGTTGCTGTGAAGAGACACCACTACAATGGCAATACTTATGAAGGACAATATTTAAATGGGGCTGGCTTATAGTTCAGAGATTTAGTTCATTATTATCATGACAGGTGCTGGAGAAGGAGCTGGAAGTTCTACGTCTTTCTCTACAGGCAGCAGGAAGAGACAGTGAGCCACTAGGCCTGGATTGAGCTTCTGACACCTCAAAGCCCACACCCCAACAACAAATTTCCACCAACAAGGCCATACCCACTTCAACAAGGCCACACCTCTAATAACACCCGGCCTATAAGACATAGAGCCATTTTGTCAAACCACAAAGTACAGGAAAGTGAAGCAGGGTTGGCATCTTAAGCCCAGAAGGATGGATGACTGTGGTTACGTCTAGGGCTTTATGTTTACCTACATATAAGAAAATTTTAAATAGACTTAAAGACACAAATATAAGAACAAATAGCAGGGTTTGCTTACAACTTTGAGGTAGAAGATGACTTTCTGAATGACACAAAAATCCAGAAACCACGGAGCAAAATATATAGTTAGTTTCATGTGCCAAGTCGCATGGGTCTTAGAGCCCAGATATTTGATCAAACATTTTTTGGAACATTTGTGTCTGAGCAAAATGGTTTGTCTTCCCTAGGGCAGTTGGGCACATTAGTTGAAGTCCACATTGCTACCTCTGAGCAGGAGAGAAGCCGCCCAGCTCCAGCAGTGGCTCCCTGTGGGTGTTTAGCCAGGCAGCCTAAGGCTTGGCAGCCTCCATGGCTATGCAAGCGAATCCTTTGCAAGTCAATCTACATGCACATTGCATTGTTTGTTTCCCTACAAAAGCTCAACGAATACCAAGAACCTTGCATAAAAGATCCTGTGTACATAAAGAAAATTGGTTTATATGCCAACAAAAATCAGAAACAGATAAATATAGTGAAGTTGGTCTATTGGAAAAGGAAAAACTGCTTCTCTTCAACTGGAAAACAAACAAACAAACAAAGAAAGGTCTGATCTTTTTGGAGAATGAGCCCCTGGCAGGCAGGTCCTGAGAGTGAAAAATGGATGGGAACCTGAGAAGGAAGCAGGGCCCATAGCCTTACATGGCCCCTTCACTTTAGCGAGGACCTGCAGCCTTACAGGACACTCAGCTTCATGGCCCCTATACTTCAGAAAAATTCTCATTAGCACTTGTGACTAGACATAACAAGTAAAGTCTTAGAGCATTATTGCTCTTAGTTCCAGAGTGACAGAATTCCAAAAGTAATAGCTGTCATTGGTGAGAGCAAGTGTATGAATATTGATAATAGGAACATGGACCAGGGCAAAGCATATGGCAGATAACAGAATGACAACTGCACCCGGCTCGTATCTTCAGCATCACACGTTCCAGGAAAGTATAGATAACACATGGTCATACGCTAAGTGACATATTCACTGTGATTCAGGCTTATACGAAGAAGTAACTAGAAACATATCAAATTTCATGAATAAGGAACTGGATGTACAAAGCATGGCAAACATATCTGAGAGAAACTTGTATATACTTAAAATGAAATAAGGGGTTTTATGTATAGAGCTGCAAAGCCAATATTCAGGATCTTAGGACGGTGAGTCCAAGTCACCCATAAAACACATCCATCACTTATAAAGCTCGGAGGGCAGTAAATGTTCCTTATCTATTATTATTAATTATTATTTATTTCTTAATACATGTATTATTTCTTTATGTCCCTTTGGTTGTGATCATGTACTGCAGCACCATTAGAAACGGATGCAAGCCACTGATCTAAGTCACAGGAATTACTACGTCTGCTGCTAAGATCTGTCTCGGCAGCCCACACATCCCTGTTCCTAGACATCTCACCACGCCTTCCACACGTGTTCCCACCCTTCCCTGAGGGTGGGGTGTGTTCCAAGACCTCTGCTTTGAGAACTGGCCCCACCCGCATCTCCATGTGTACCAGAAGCAACTCCTTCAAAGCCAGAGCTCAGGCATTCCCTTCAAGTTCTTGGAAGGAATCGCAAATCTCTGTTCACTTTTGGAGTCAATAGAATCCTTTACTACACTGGTTCTCAACCTGTCGGTCGCAACCCCCTTGGGGTTCGAATGACCCTTTCACAGAAGTCACATATCAGATATCCTACACACCACATATTTATATTACGATTAATAAGAGTAGCAAAATTGTAGTTTTGAAGAAGCAACAGAAGTAATTTTATGGGGGTCACCCCAACATGAGGAACCGAATTAAAGGGTCACAGTCTTAGGAAGGTTGAGAACCACTGTGCTAATGAGTGGGGAGAGCAGCCCCACTTTTCTTTGAAACAATGAAGAAAAGAGGTCAATTAAAATCAATGCGGTGCGTGATACTTTTAGCGAGGCATGTCGTGCCAGCATGTAACGCTAGCGTGGAGAGTAGAGGCAGAGGGTCAGGAGTGAAGATGGAGGTAGGGGTTGGTAGTTTACTGGCTGAAACACATAGACATTAAAAACATAAAAGTGTTTCAGGACAGACTGAACTGTGAAGACTGTTGAAGAATAGTGTCATGAAGAATTTTGTCAAGGCTTTGTGTTAAAGTGATGTTTTTATTTTTATTTATTTATTTTTCCTTTTTGGCATACTGATTTATTTCTTACATATATATGCACAAGTAGGATATTTTGATCACGTGGTAGTTTCTTTTCTTTTCTTTTCTTTTCTTTTCTTTTCTTTTCTTTTCTAGTTAAACAATTTTCTTCATTTATGATTCAAACGCTATCCCGAAAGTTCCTTATACCTTCCCCCCGCCCTGCTCCCCTACCCACCCACTCCCACTTCTTGGCCCTGGTGTTCCCCTGTACTGAGGCATATAAAGTTTGCAATACCAAGAGGCCTATCTTCCCAATGATGGCTGACTAGGCCATCTTCTGCTACATATGCAGCTAGAGACACGAGCTCAGGCGGGTACTGGTTAGTTCATATTGTTGTTCCTCCTATAGGATTGCAGACCCCTTCAGCTCCTTGGTTACTTTCTCTAGCTCCTACTCTCAGGGGCCTTGTGTTCCATCCAATAGCTGACTGTGAGCATCCACTTCTGTATTTTCCAGGCACTGGCATAGCCTCACAAGAGACAGCTATATCAGTGTCATGTCAGCAAAATCTTTCTGGCATATGCAATAGTGTCTGCATTTAGTGGTTGATTATGGTATGGATCCCCAGATGGGGCAGTCTCTGGATGGTCCTTCCTTCCGTCTCAGCTTCAAACTTTGTCTCTGTAACTCCTTCCATGGGTATTTTATTCCCCATTCTAAGGAGGGACGAAGTATTCACACTTTGGTCTTCCTTCTTCTTGAGTTTCATGTGTTTTGCAAATTGTATCTTTTTATTATGTTCTTAAACATTGCTTTTAAAAATGTGTGTGTGTGTGTGTGTTCATTCATGTGCACGCATGAGCATGCACACATGTGTGTGCTCATGCTCTCACTCTCAATCACTCACTCACTAGCGCATGATGTGCAGTCTATAAGGAAAGTGAAGTCATTAACAGACTCAACTATACTTTCTCTTTAAATAGCAACTTTAATGCCCTATACCCCTTTATGCCTTTAGGACTTTTAGTTGCTGTTGAAAATAAAAATGCTTCATAGGTTTGCTTTTATTGAATTTTCCCCTTTAGCATCTGCGTTATGTAAACAAGCATTTGTTAAACTGAAGGAGGTGATGTTGCCGTACACAGCCTCTGAGAACTGAATATGTCATCACAGTGTTTCTTCAAGTCTTCTTGATGGTTGCAGCAAGTGTGTGACCTTCCTGGGAGCTGCCTGGCATTGGGTTTGGACAGTACGGCTTCCCTCCCCAGGCTCCTCCTAGCCGTCTCTTTCAGCTCCAGCTGCAGGGCTGTGACCAAGGGTGAGCACTGTTTTCAGACAGACAGCCAGGAGCTCTGAATTTTTTATCATGTTTTCCTAAACCTTCCTCAGCTCTCCCCCTTAGTTATTCTTCCTGCCTCTCAGCCTGTGTATTTATTTAGTTGCTCCAGCATCTTTGTCAGAGCCTACCAAATAATTGACTTTAAAAGAGCAGCCAGCTATTGATCTGCCTTGGTGGCTGGTTAAAATTTGCCTGATTTTAGACCTTCGTTTGCCAGACATCAGTTGTTTCCTCTGAATCATTTCACTTAGGCAACAACAAATCTTTATTCAGTGTCTCCTGGAGGTCAGCCTTTGCTCGAGGCACCTGGAGAGATCTTGTTCCTACATTCATGGAGGCTACAAGCTACTGGAGTGACTTGTGGCTATTTCCTCTGCAATGATACACTCCTTAGAAGAGGGAAGGTATGATGCATTGACACACAGCATGGCAAGGAAGGCAGTTTGCTAAAAGCATAATAGAATATTAGTCTCTAAGAAAAAGTAAGCAGGACTGGGCATGTGCACACGAGTGAGTGTGTCTTTCTGTAGTGCATATGTGTAGGTGTGTGCACAGTACACATTTGTGTACATGAGTGTGGAGGTAGGAGTTGAATTGGCCCTTTTCTCAATCACCCTTCTTCACCTCATTTTTTTTAGACTGAGTATGTTCTCTCGATGAACCTAGAGTTCACCGATTCCACCAGACCAGTTGGCTAACCAGCTCCAGGAACCCTCCTGTCTCTGCCTTGTGAGGGCTAAGATCACAGGTGTATGGCTCCACACCTGGCTCTTAACATGGGAACTAGGGAGGTGAACTTAGATTCTCATGCTTGTATGACCAACTGAAGCATCTCCTTATGTTCTCCTGTGCCCATAGGCAAGAATAGAAGGTATGAATAAAGAAGCCAAAACCAAGGAATAACTGCAGGGGAATTAAAAAGTTAAAAATAAAAATCAAGCCAGGAAAAAAAAAAGACAGAGAGAAAAGATAAAGTGATATCACACTATCATTTAAAATGGGAAATATATAATTATATTTCTGCTAAAGCATCAAAAAGTTCCAATAAATACCAAAAGACATCTGGACTCAAAGTTTCTATTCATCGACTAAGTATGGATATTTTCTCATATGTGTCCTACAGACCTACAAGGATGAACACGGGTAGCAAAAAGACTGCCCATGATCACTGTCGTCCAAGTAGCTGGGAAACTGAAAGAGTCACCATCTCATTTTTCCCACTTGTAGGGAAATGGTTTGGAACCTACAGGGCCAGCACAGCAGCCCTTGCTACAGGTAAGAGTCAGCTGGAGAGTGCTCGGGGAAGAGAGAGCAGGAGGCCCCTTGAGATGACAGAACACTAAGACAGGTCCGCAGACCAATGGATAACCAAACTGCTCCTGGGTGACAAGCGATACTGCAGAGTACAGAGATGGGAGGCTGGGAGAGGCAACTTTTAGGGTAAAGAAAAATTCTTGGTGGGGTATAGAGGTTGGGAGCAATATTTGAAACCACAGGTCTATCAGAAAAGAAGACAAACCATCAACCACCGCGCCAGCGTACACCAGAGCTCAGTGCTGGAGCGCCGATGACATGTGTAAGACCCTGGTTAGACTCCTAGTGCTATCTCTAAAACTGTGCAATCCATTTTAAATAAAAAAAGGTTTTATTTTTATATTATGAGTGGGTGTTTGGTCTTAATTTATATATCTATTAATTAGATATATAATTAATAGATATATAATTCTGTCTCTGCCTGCCGAGATAGAAGGGGGTATTAGATCCCCTGGAATGGAGTTACAGATGGTTGTGAGCCACCAGATAGGGGGTGGGAATTTAACCCTCATCCTCTGGGATAGCAGACAGTGCTCTTAATAGCTAATCCATCTCTCCAAACCCAGTGCTACCCCTTTTAAAGAAAGTGAGGTTTGCTCTGCCAATAGAAGACAATGCTTTGAACTAGAAAACCAAGTGGATCTCTACCTGTAGCATTATCTGTTTCTGCTGGCCCGGGGAAATGCAAGACAGGTCGAGAGAGAGCACATGACACCCCTGCCAAGCCAGGATAAGACAGTAGAACAGAAGAGTGAACTGGTTCAGTGGACAAACATTCTCCTCTCTAATGGTGACATAGAAGATTATATCACAGTCCTTAAACACAGTCTATACCAAAGCAATCAGAAATATTTTAGACTACTTCTGACCAGAAGTTCAAAAGTCCAGAATGGAATAAAGGCAAGTAGAAGGTAGACAGGACGCTGAAATCTGAATCTAAGAACCAGGAAACAATGTACATTGTGATGGAGAGACACGCCCATCAATATTTGCACCAAGCAATCACATATAGCACCAGAGACAGAAAGTCAAAGCGGTGTTAGGAGCCTCGTGGGGAGGAGGCAGGACACACAGCGGTCCTCCAAAACAGCTGATCCTGAATGTAATGACGGAACAAAAACCAGACTACTTGAGAACCAACAACTAGCTTGGGCTTTTAAAACTAGCTCTAAAATTGGAAAACAAAGAGAGGGAGGCTTATTCTTTCAGCTAAACGATAGAATGAGGAAATGTAGGAAATAGCTACAATACCCGATCCCTTCATTTAATCCTCATGTTTGGGTGGGGGACGGGATGCCATGCCAGCTAAGAAGTATTCAAGTGGGGAAATCTGAATATCCTGTATTAGATGATAATACGGTGTCACAGTTAGTGTTCTATCGTAATGAACTGGGTATATAGACGAGTGTCTTTCCCCTTGATAGGTATAGCAAATGGGATTGCTCAGGGGTGAGGTTTTAGGTCTACTACTTTCAGATGTAGCAATCAAAGCTATGGATGGGTGGATAGATAGATGGGTGGACAGATGGGCGGACAGATAGGTAGATGGATGGGTAGGTGAATGCATTAAACAAATATATCAAAATGTCAACAACTATTTGGGACTATAAGTGCACTGGGTTGAACGGTGTTCTTCACAAAAAAATGTCATGCCCACCCAGACCTGCAGAATGTGACCTTATTTGAAAATAAGGTCTTATGCAGATGAATCCCAATTCAAATAAGGCTATGTGGGGGTCAGGGCTGGTCTTGAGTCTGGGCTGGTTGACTTCCTTAGAACAAGAGGAGACAGGCACACAGGGGAGAACACACATGATGCAGAGGCTGCAGAGGCTGCAGAGGCAAGCCTAGGAGCAGCCCCCATCCCCAACCTGAACTTAGGAACAGGAAAAGAAGGATTCAGTTTCCAGAGGGTATGGCCATGCCGTAACTGAGCTTCAGAACTCCAGGCTCAGGAATCGAGGGCTGATTTGTTTTCTGTCACCCGATGTTGAACAGTTGCTACAGAAGCCATCAGAAACTGATTCAGGGGTGACGATAAAAAGCTCTCACTGAAACCACTTTCAGTTGTGGAGGTTTGAGTTAATAAAGAACCACAAGCTGGCAAAGATGCTTATAGTTTTAAAACATAAAATGTGTAGTAAAATGTTTAGAAAACTCACTAATCAAGAGACATTCTCTGCTGGGCCTGAAGGACCTCCACCTTCAATCTTGCCTTCAGAAGACTTTGTCAGCACCAAGAAAGAAGTCCCTCAGCCACACCCCTCCCATCTCCCCAAGAGATGCTTCGAAGAGATGCAGCTGATTATTGTCTCAAACGTCCAGTGAACTGGGGAGACAGCTGGTGAGACATAGAATGCATTTGGTCTTCAATAGAAGTAAGTGCATAGAAGGTTCTAGAAGGATAAGAGGGATCCTCCATTCTAGGAGGTGCTGAGCAATATCACAGAAGATGAATTATAAACAAAGCCATTATTGGACCCAGCTTGAGACTAAGGGAGGAAGGTGTTGACTTACAAATCCGTGTCTATGCGAGGAAATAGGTGCTGGGGTTCATTGCTCAGAAAGCTCTCTGTTACACTGGACTCTTGACCCAATCTCACTGGGTCTGTATTCACATTCTGTCTCTCACAGCCTTTGTGATGGTTAAACAAAAATGGCTAGACACAATGTCCCACACGGTGGTTTTAAGACATGTATTTGCCTTCTTAAGAAATGGCAAAGTTAATAGAGTGCTTGTTGCACAAGCAGGAGAAGCTGAATGTGCCACTCCTGCCCCCACACCAAAGCTGGGGACAGTGGCACACGTCTGTACCCCAGCATGAGGCAAGCTGAGACAGGAGGGATCCGGAAGGGTGTGGGCCAGTGAGACCAGCCTGATCAAAAAGCCCCAAGCTCAGTGAGACGCTGTTGTCTCAATCTAGGAAGTGATAGATGGAGACTTCAAGTGTTCATCTGTGGCCTCCACATGTATAGGCACACTGCACACATGCACATGCATGCACACGCACACACATGTACACATGAGGTATATTTAATGTGCATCACACAGGTTCTCAGTTTGAGTCACTCTGATGAAAATGCAAAGTGAGGCAGCAAAGCTGAAGGACACCATGGGTCTGGGTGTTTCTTTAATGCTGATTTATGGAGTTCATTACACAAAGCATTGATTAGCAATACCTTTTTTCCAAACAAAACTTGATGAACAACAACAGTTAAAAATCAAATGCAGACCCTTTAGCTCTGATGACGTAGTCCTAGGCCTCAGACCTTTAGCTGTCTAAGTACTATATCAGGATTTTATCCATTTAAAAACAGGGAGACGGATAGGAACCCGAGTTTAAGACTTCACGCAGTTGGCATAGCATCTATCCAGTGACTACTTGTAACTACTTAATTTGCCAAAATTTTTATCAAATCACCACCACCATCAACTTATAGATGCTGGTGACAGATTCTTCAAGTAGGAGGTGGGTTTAAAAATCCATTCAAATCAGCTTTGTGTGCAAAGTGAGCATGACAGTATATAATGTATGTGACAGGTGTCAGGTCTCCAAGGGAGCTGCCAAGCCTCTGTCTGTGCTGTGTGGATCTCACTCTCGTCTGTATCTATAGAAATAACTATCACTTACTCTTGCTAGGAACAGTGTGGGATTTATTTTCATTGCCCTTGTCTCTTTTGATCACAGCGTCTGGCCTTCTTCCCCTTTCTCTCAGTTGTCACGGCAGCAATGCCTTCTTGCCAGCATCCTCCTCGGAATAGGAACTGGCACTCTTTGGGGAAGTACCCCACGACTACTGTGCTCACTGCAACCTCTCTAACCCCTTACTATGGAGCCTAGAACTCAGCAAGGTTAAGTTAGAGTGAGTGAGGCACTTCCCCAGAGCTAGTAAGTGATGGAGGCAAGATCCAGCCAGACTCTGTTCACCTGGTCCACAGAGATCATGGTGATTCTGCCAATTTCCCTGACCAACCACATTTACCTCGTGCCCAGCCTTCATCCTAAGAGGAGTGAGGTGTAAGCCTCAGACCTGGGTCCTAGTTTTCTCTAAGATGATAGGAAAGCCAGGGGCCTTGTTGCTTTTAATTACGTAATGGTTGTGTTGCTTGTGGCAGAATATATAAGCACCACTTCCACCCAGTGCTTCCTCATCCTTCCTCTCCTCACACACAACATATATCACAGACGGTGGGAGTCAGCCTGGACATATATCACAGATGGTGGGAGTCAGCCTGGACTACTTGAACTATTGTTAAAGTTTAAGGAATTTTGAGGCTGTTGTTTAAATGAAAGTGACATTTACAAAGAAATGAAAAAATATTAGAAGTAAAGTAAATCGTAATGGAGAAAAGATAATCTTTGTAACTATTTTAGAACAGTATAACATCTACCCCTGTTCCCATAAGCCATCATCTGTGACTCATCACGTAAGAGCTGGGCGAGGGTAGAGATGAAGGCACATGACCAAAAGACACAGAGTTTAAAAGTGAACGTTTAAACATCATAAAGAATAAATTTGAAAATGTCATTTATAAGCACAGGAAAAAACCCTTTTCACTTAATAAAAGGTTAACTAAAAATGGATCGTGGATATGAACAGAAATATAAAACTTGCTTGAGAAACCACGTGCTAAGTTGTTGCACATCTAAAACTAGGGTAGGTGCTCTGGGACACGACACTAAGTGTAAAAGGACAAAAATAAACTAACTAATGAGTCCTATTTACCAAAGTCAAGAACTCCTGTGGAGTGGAAGAAGCAAGACTCTCCATAGTGGAACACAATATTGGTACAGACTGGGATAGAAAACGTATAAACGGTGCATCTGCAATTTTCTCTAATGCAGAAAATCTAAAGGGATCTTGAAACCCAATGGCAAAAACAGCCATCCACTTAGAGAACTGGCAGAAGACAGGGCAAGTCTTCTTGATGGAGGCACATGGGATGGCAAATTAGGGTAAGGACAGATGCCCAGCTTTATTAGCCAGTAAGGACACAGATTAAAACCATAAGAAGATGCCCGTACCAATCACAGAACGACAGAAATAAAAACGTAGGAGCAGCAGACGACTTTCCTTTAAATGACTGATTTCTAGCACACGGGAAAGGATGGGGGAGGTTTCTCACAATGATCACATGACCCTGCCAAACACTCTTGGGCGCTTATCCCAGAAAAATGAAAAGTTGCATCTATATAAAACTTGCATGCTGATTTTATGGTGACTGTGATCATAATTGTAAAATGTGGAAGTAACTCAAATATCCATTGTCAGGAGAAGGTGAGACAAAGTCTGAGACAGTGATGTGGGCGAGACCTTATCCGCAACACCCCATGTCTGCATGCAGCCATGTGGATGAAGCCTCGGGGAGCTGCACTGAATGGATGCAATGGCCGAATTCAACCTGGTTGGACTGGAAGCAGACAGAGCTTCGTAAAGCTCCTCACCAGGTAACTCCGTGTTTGCAGAAAGGATTAATGAAACTAAAGATCTGTCCTGTGTGAGGTGGCAGCATCCCTAAGGAATACAAGGGAGACAGGACAAAGGCACTGGAGGAGTAAATAGCCACGCCCACACGTTCCTGCTGCTACAGTGTCCAGTGTCATTCAAAGGCCTGGAGTCAATATAACCAGTCACTTACGCTGCCAGGCAAAAGAAACCTTTCCTTTAAATGACTGATTTCTAGCATTTTACCACAGTCACAAGAAAGAGGTTAAAACAGGGGGCAAATCTCAAAAGTTTACATGATGCTTGGTTCTGTTTGTTACACTTTCATTTTCTTGTTGTGACCACAAAGCAACTTAGGGGAGGGTTTATCTGGCTTATAAGTGCAGGCCAGCCTCTCAGTCATGGAGGCGCCTGGCTTGCTGGCTTCCTCTCTCGCTTGCGTGTAGGCTCACACTTAACTAAATTTCTTAAACAACCCAGAGCCACAAGCTGGGGGTAGTACTGCCCACAGTAGGCTGCCCTGCCCTACTTTAATTAATAATGAGGACTAGTCTGATCAGGGCAATCAGTCTCTCGATGAAATGGCCTCACAAATAAGTCTAGGCTGTGTGAGTGGAAATTTCAGGCTAATCAGGATAATGTTTATAATGGCCTGGAAATAACAGAGTAACAGAGATAGTGAATATTAAAGATGGTAAGTACATGGTAAGAAAAAGTGTGGAAGATAGATACCCCTTCCTGGTGACAGAGGACTTCTGTATCCTTATGGTCACGTTGTCTACACACAGAACCACATACCACCACCTCTGTCACTACCATACCACTACCAGCACCAACACTACCACCGATATCACCACTATTGATGCTATGACCATCACTACTATCAACTCTATCATCATCACCATCTTCAATGCTATCACCACCCCCACCACCATTCACACTATCACCACCACCACCACTGTCCCCAGCACCATCAGCACCATCGCAACCGCCACTACAGAAACGAATGCGTATAGAATAGTAACAGCTAATTAAAATTCTACAGCCTCCTCTGTAGAGGAAGCACAGGCCAGGTTTCCATTCTGTTAGATAACCATGCTATGTAATTCTTAGCACTGGGAAATGCATGGACAGCAGAGCAAACTCTGTATAATTTTTTTTTCAATTTCTTATGTATCTGTAATTGCTACAAAATAAAAAGCCAAACAAAACAAGTAAATGAAGAAAACAAACACTTAAAAACTCATCATTTCTAATGGATTGTTCTTTTACTGTTAAGTATGCCATGAAATTATTTACATTGTCTACATGGTGTGTGTATTAATTAGTCAGCTCAGACTGTTGTAACAAAACCACACAGTGTGCCTTAATCAGCAGCCCTTTGTTTCCACTGTACTGGGTCCGTCTGGGAAGTCCAGGATCAAGAAGACAGTAGCTGCCATTTCTGATGACAACCTCTTCCTGACTGGCAGACAGCCATCTAGTCATTGTACCTTAACAGATTAGAAAAGAGGACAGGAGGGACCGAGGGAGAGAGGGAGAGAGGGAAGGAGGGAGGGAGAGACAGAGAGATGGAGAGAGGAGGAAGGGAGGGAGAGAGGGAGAGAGAGAGATGGAGAGAGGGAGGGAGGGAGAGAGGGAGAGAAAAAGGAGAGAGGGAGAGAGGAAACATTCAGGTTTCTTACAAAAACACTAATCTTACCATGTGTGCCTTCCTGATTTTGTTAGTTCTATCCACCAATTCTAACACGAACCCTGTTGCACACACACACACACACACACACACTTAGGCCACGATAGTGGGGAAATTTAATAGGTCTGCTATTCATGTTCCCCACATCCACATTTAGTAACATCTATATTTAATGATATCAGTGACTAGAAACTAGACACACAGAATATTTACATAGGAACAAGCAAGGGCTACCAATCAGGACTGGGTGTATTTCAACTGCTGGTGGCAAAGAGCCGGAAGTTTGCAGAGAAAGTGCAGTGGGCAGGCACATGCTTCAGTTGCACAGGACTAGAGTGTCCTAGTGCTTTGCCGAGTAGACTCTGGTCAATACTAATGGGTCACACACGCGGAAACGTCCACACGAGAGAACGATCAATGCTCAAGACCGCTTTCTGTTGCTTGCCCTCCTTAGATCATTACAGACAATGCTCACATTATTCAAATACCGCACTGCACTCATAAATTTCTTCAAGAATCATCTTGACCAAAAAAAAAAAAAAAAAGTAAAACTAAAAACTTAACAAACAAATGTAAACTGATACACAAAATATAAACAGTGAGGCTTTGATTTTAAAGTGTGTCAGGCTGGCGGGCTTAACCTTGTGAAGGCTACACATTTATTTTGAAGAATATCTCAAGCCACCAAGCAGAGTTCTAACTTTAGTATTTTGTCTAACTTTCCCCTTATCCTCTATGGTAAGAAGATTACCAACCAGACTCATATTAAAATCACAACCATCCACTGGGTGAACCCAGGGTCCGGCTTCACGCATTTGGCTCAGATTTAAAATGAATAATATTTAAGGTGGAAGAGAAAATGAGTCTGGACACACACACACACACACACACACACACACACGCACACACTTCTGGCACTGATAAGACTTTATCACGAAGAACACTGCACATATTGCTGTTATTTATCAATTATGGGCAATCTTTAGTAAAATTTTGAGAGAAATGTAGCTGTATATAAATATACATTTTAAAGACAGCAATCATTGAAACCGCAGGGTCACACTGGCTTTGCCCCTGTCCTCTTCCTTCAGGGACCCATTGCACTCAGCAACAGTTAGTGCTTTGCCATCAGCAAACACTGTGTGTGAGAGGCAGCTTTGACCATGGTGCGTCAGAGTTCCATACACCTGGTCCAGCAAGCTGTCACCGCCCTGACCCCACAGACTGCACAGGGAAGTGTGCTGGCTTCCCCGGCTGCAACGGTCACCCACTCTTCCAGCTGATGGTCTCCTGGTCCTTTTTGTAGGGCTCAGTTGAAGCAAGATATTTCTTTTTAGAAGATGCTTCATGAGATAGATGATCATATCAATCTCTTTCTAACACTACGTGTTTGTTTTCTCGGTCCCCACATCTAGCTGCAGCAGCAGCAGCAGCAGCAGCAGTAGTAGCAGCAGCAGCAGCAGCAGCAGCAGCAGCAGCAGCAGCAGCAGCAGCAGCAGCAGCTTATGTGGCCTTCCTGTCCCCATGGGATTTGAAATCTTCGGGCTCATTTTGACCTTTCAGCCCTAGGGGTTTTAATCAACCTCTGAGCCTACTGTTTTAAGACCCATCCCAGTTTTCCTCCCCTGTCTTGTCTACCAGCTTTCCAATGCAGTCTTATCTCCTAACGTAGGTTCCGTGTCTCCCTCACCATATTATATAACGCATGTTTGCTGCTTTTGTCATATAACACTGTCATTTCTTTGGGAGAAAATTTGGCTCTAAATCTTATCAGAATCACTAATTTATTACCTGTATACAGTAGAAACTTTAAAAGGTCTGGCTCAGTAGACTAGTCTAATAATCTATCATCAAAGAATGCTAGTTAGTTAGTTATCTCTTGCACCCTCTGTTCTCTTGTCTGTAAGTTGTGAATAATACTAAAATGTTATACATGTAATTGATGAACTACAATCTGTGTGAAGTACAGTTAGTACACCTGTACTGTATATACAATGACAACCATCAGCACTATCGTGAGCATGTCACTGTCACTATACTGACAGAGTTTTAGGTTCCTGTATGCCCATGAATATCTGGTGTAGCCTGGTGGAGGTCCTGGCCTGGAAGTCAGAGATGCAATATCTCTCTCACCTCTGTCCATGACCTTGAGCCTGTGTACATGACCTTGGCTTAGTCAGATGGGTATGGACTTGGGGACAGGGCTGAGCCTCTCTGCACTCCTATGAGTGAGACTATGATGGCACAATGCTGTTTTGAGTCAGGTCCCTCAGTCTGATCTGGGCTGTCAGTGACAAGCCCAGGGACTCGGGCTCAGTGTGGACTACTTGGCCATCTTGGAGATGTATTGGTGAGTGCACAGATATAGGGCCACTGCACTTTGGCAAATGCTGACTATAGAATGGTTATGGCCTTCAGTTTATGATCTCAATGGCTGTTTGGGCATTTTGAGAGGAAAATGCAATGCCTGAGAGTTACAGAGGGGACACACCTGATGGTTTATCTCTTAGCTGATTCTGTGGGAGGGACGCCTCTCCAGCTGATCAACCTAGTGACACTTCTCCAACTCATCCTCCCTGCAGACACCTCAGGTCACGGGACCAGTGGCCTCAATTACAGAGGCAGGGAGACAGATGCCAGAACCACACTGTTACAGTTGGAAGAGCCCTTGTCTAGTCTAAACATTTGATTTTACACATGAGGAAACTTCATCTCGGAGAGACCAGAGGATAGCTACAAGGTCACAGAGTTAGAAGTAGAATTTGGCGTGGACAGCATAGGTTCTGGAATCCCAGCTGGAAATGTGTCCCACCTTCCCCAGGACCATCCACAAGGGACAAAGGCAAAAGTGAGCCCCAAACAGGCAGCATGTAGAACCTTCTAACCCTTCTGGCCCCCAGTTCTGAAATAAGGTCTGATTGATCAAGACTGCTGGGGAAAGCGTTGACGGGAGCATGGGGAGAGAAACACACTTTCTAATTCTTTTTTTTAATTAGGTATTTTCCTCATTTACATTTCCAATGCTATCCAAAAAGTCCCCCATACCCTCCCCCCAACTCCCCTACCCACCCACTCCAACTTTTTGGCCCTGGCATTCCCCTATATTGGGGCATATAAAGTTTGCATGTCCAATGGGCCTCTCTTTCCAGTGATGACCTATTAGGACATCTTTTGATACATATGCAGCTAGAGACAAGAGCTGCGGGGTTAGTTCATAATGTTGTTCCACCTATAGGGTTGCAGATCCCTTTAGCTCCTTGGGTACTTTCTCTAGCTTCTCCATTGGGGGCCCTGTGATCCATCCAATAGCTGACTGTGAGCATCCACTTATGTGTTTGCTAGGCCCCGACATAGTCTCACTTTTGACAGCTATATCAGGGTCCTTTCAGCAAAATCTTGCTAGTGTATGCAATGGTGTCAGCATTTGGAGGCTGATTATGGGATGGATCCTTGATATGGCAGTCTCTAGATGGTCCATCCTTTTGTCTCAGCTCTAAACTGTGTCTCTGTAACTCCTTCCATGGGTGTTTTGTTCTCGATTCTAAGAAGGGGCAAAGTGTCCACACTTTGGTTTTCGTTCTTCTTGAGTTTCATGTGTTTCGCAAATTGTATCTTCTATCTTGGGTATTCTAAGTTTCTGGGCTAATACCCATTTATCAGTGAGTACATATCATGTGAGTTCTTTTGTGATTGGGTTACCTCTTTACTCCTGTGTGAAGAGCAAAGCTGTTGTCTGTCATTAGGCTGTGTGTTGCAGAATCCTAGATCGGGAGCAACTGGTGCTCGAGGTCTTTTTCTCTTGTGCTTAAGGACCTGCTCAGCTCCCTGTGGTGGTAGGTCATGGGAGACAAAGAATGTGGTTGTGTTTCCTGAAATGTGTTTCCTGTCGTGACTCAGGAGCCCCTCTCTCGACGCCAGCTCTGTGAGAGGACAGCCCCCGACACAACCCCAACAACAAGTCGGCATGAGGCCTGGCACCTGGGAGGCTTTTAGAAAGCTGGTTGGATGAGCCCAGAAGGCGTCGAGTCTGTTGGTGACTACATGCCACAGAACACGCAGTAGAACGTGAACTTTTTCAGCAGTCGGAGCCCTGTAAGACGTGATGATCAGGCCTGTGGAGAGTCTACGCTTTCACACTCGCATAGGCTAGGCAAGTGGGGTGGGGCGGGGGCCGGGGGGAGGGGAGGAGAAAGCTTTTCTCGCTTGTATTCTCATTTCAGTAGAGTAAGCACGGATTTGTAGTTCAGTGGTCCCGTCTTTCACTGTGCTTTTCTTCCTCTGACTTCTTGCTCTTAAGTAGAAGTACCAGCCTGCAATCCTGTTGGGGCATTGTGCTTAAGCCGGTGATTTCCTTCTGTCTCCTTTCTCTGGAATTTTCTTTTCTTTGGAGAGACATGGCTACTGCAGGGTCTGAGGCCCACAGTGTACCTAAGGGAGGAACACCTCTAGGTGCTGAGGCAGGTTGACCACAGGGGAGAGAGGAAGTCTCCCATGGTGGAGCCTGGTAACCGTCAATATATGTACCCCTATATCCCTCTGGAATTTTCCTTGCTCATTGGGGTCAGGTGGCTGAGCTGTTCCTCCATCAGTAGACTGTGAGAGTGAGTGTCGTAAATCACTTATGAACCCGGGCTTGTTGACATGCCTGGTGCTAATGTCCAGCTCGTCCACAGCAACCTCACAGGCTACCACCACATGGGAAAGGGCTGTCTGATGATTCTGGTCTTACAGTGCAAAGACAACTCTACTCCTTGGGCCTTATTTGTAACCGAATTGTTACCTACCTCACCCTGGCTTTTTATTCTGGTCTACAAAGCCCACCTCATCTGAGGACAGCACAGAGGCTGGATTCTGACCCCTGTGTCCTCTTGGCTGTCTGGTTTGGGAGTGCAAATGTGCTGGTTCTGGACAGATGGTTGGTGGGGAAGTGAGTGTGTCCCCTTACGCTCCATCCTGCTTGGAGTTCCCTGAAGTCCTGAGCTTCTGTAATCTCTGTCCTCTTTAAGTGTTTACTAGAAGAAGTTTTAAGGATGAGAATGAAACTTTAAACACTGGATGGTTTTGCACTGCGGACTGTCAACGCTTTAAACTGTTTTCGTAACCCTGATCTAATTCAAACCTGATAAGCTCAGCATTTCAGTTATCTCAGAGAGATTAATTTTTGCTTATTTTCAGATATAGTTGAGGTATTTTTAAAAGCTACAAGTCATTGCTGTTAGGCTGGGGACTTTTACATTATTATTAATCTGGAGGTATGAAATGTATTCATCCCAAACTTTGGGTAATATAATGAAATAAAAAAAAATTAACAAATTCTGGGGCGGGAAAAGATGGCCCTGTGGTTGAAAGCACTTGTTGCTCTTTCAGTGAACCCGAGTTCAGTTCCCAGTACTCACACAGTGGCTTACAACCATTTCTAACTCCAGTTCAGGGTTCTGATGGCCTCTTCTGGTCTCTTTGGGCACCAGGCATACATAGTGTACAGATATAGATACAGGTCAAACACTCCTACAGACAAAAACTTTTAAAGAAAGTTTGTGCATTATAAACTTGGTTTCATTTTCATTCTCTATGTTAACCTGCCATTAACAAGTGAGCCATTGTTTTGACCTTGAATCATTACTGGCAAAACCTAGAACGACCCATGATGAGGGGTTAGTAGAAGCTGGTTTGGTAAATATGCTTATTAAGCTTAATATTTTATAAAATTGGATTTTTTCAGTGCTTTTACATAAAAACATATTGTAATTGATGAGTGATAATTCTATAATATTCTGGTAAGATAGGCTGTCTACTCCGCATTGGGTAAGTGCATTTGGGATAAGACTGAAAGATTCTGGGAGAGAAGAGTTAAAAATTATGTAAGCCCCTAGACTTGTGTCCAAAATAGACCCCACTAATGGCAGGGAGTGAAAGTTTAACTCGCCCCATTGTTCCAGGTTGTACTAACCACAAAGTAGAAGTTTAACTTGCTCCATTGTTTCAGGAAATGTTCATACAGAATACTCCAACTGTTCCTGGAACCCGTTTTGCTTGCCAAATGCTATAGCCCATGCCAGGTATTTGCGGTTTCTGCCTTTATAAGCCCCTTACCCTTTGAGCTGGGGGTTGATGGGAGTCGACTCCTCTACCCCTGTGTGGGATATGGGTCGTCCCCAGTGCACTGGCCTTTCCCGATTAAACCTCTTGCTGTTTGCATCAAGACCAGTCTCTCATGAGTTCTTGGGCGTCGCATCATCCCGGGGCTTGAGTAAGGGTCCCTCCCAGTTCTGGGGACTTTCAAGACAAGTTACATGTATGAAAGATTGTGCCTATCACTCGGACACCTAGAGACACAGGGGCACATACCCATAAACTTTTGAATGCCCCAATGAGTTACTTAAAATGTTAAGATTAACAACTATGACTGAAATGTTTATAGTCCAGCAGCCACCCTGGACCACTCTTGCAGAAAAGGCTCAGGAAGCAATTTGGGTTGAGGTATTTTTCTTGTCTGACTCTTCCAAACACAGCTCTGTATTAGCGTGTTCAATAAACCAAGTAACGCTCTCTCTGCATCACTCCGAGCCATTCTTGACCCTCATTTCATTCTATTTGGAGGTAATTACTTGCTGCTAATGCAAAATGCAAAAGACACCCTTAAATTCAGCTGAATTATTATGTAGATTGGAAACCAGACCTCTCAACTCCTCTCTCACCAGAACTCTTTTGTCTACTTTATCAAATAGAAAAGTCCATCTGATTTTTTTTCCACAGGAGAGGAACCTTTCATTTATAATAACAGCCTGTGCCTGGGATTCTTGGAAGAAAGGGGTGAGCTGCCTGGAGGATGACATCACAAGTGAATGAATGAATGAATGAATGAATGAGTGGGTAATGGTATGGAAGCTTAGTGTCAGATCACAGAGGAGGAATTTGGGGCTGCAGCCTCCACGCCTTTTCTATACAGCCTTCTAAACAGAACCTGGGTAATGTTGTTGTTGATCTGCGTCTGAATGGAGCTTTGCTTATTAACTCATTTATATTCAAATCAATCATTTCAGTGAACTAAGAGCTCATGTCTGGATTAATAGTATTTACAGTAAAAATGGAGCATGGGTTTCTCAGCCTCATTCCAGGAATCAATAAACAAACAACAGTAAAAGGCTATTTTTTCCCATGACTACCTAACTAGCTTCCCAAGCGTCCTCTCACTCAGAGGAAGGGATATTCTTCTATCGCAGTAAGAGGCAGCGAACACATGGCTTCTGTTAGGACCAGCGGAGCTGCGTGCAAAGGTCAGTTGTCAGGAAGAAAGTTATTTGCCACAGGCCTGAAGAACTTCAGGGGATTCTACCAATCAGGTCTTCCTGAACCAGGGGCCCCTCACGGCAACCAAAGTCCAGGAGCATTGTATTTCCTGGAAATGGAAACGAAATATCTTCCATAAATTAAGAAGATGGCAAGACAGTAAATCAAGATTAGACATGTGGGACTGGGCATTACTTATTTTTCGCAGAGTAGAAAATTAACATCTACAAAGTATAGAAACATTTCAATCAAAAATCAGGGAACAGTGAGTGATTGATAACCCAGGCTCATGTCTGTAGGGCAGAGCACCATGCTTCCTTCTATGTTCTTATCTTTCCAGTTCCCATCACTTTTCTTCTGGTCTATTCAAAACACTGCTTCCGTGCAGCCTAGTTTTGAAAATCTTATATAGCCCAAGCTGGCCTTGAACTTGCAATGTGGTCCAGGATGATTGAACTCTGGATCTTCCTGCCTCCACCGCCCGAGTACTGGGTTACAAGTGTGAGATGTCACACTCTGATTTATGTGATTCTAGAGGGATCAACCTCTGGGCCTTATGCACACAATGTCAGCACTCGACAAACCATGCTACATCTCTAACCTGAGCACAGCTAACAAATCCTCTCCCTTTGCCCACACAAACATCACCCTGGGCATTGCCTGCAAAACACTTGAGTCCTAGCTAACATTTTAGAGTGTCGGGGCCAGACCCACGCCCAAGGGAGATTTCACAGACACTCAGTATACACAAACCACTGCACAGACATTTCCCCAGTCACCTTGGTATTGTCATGGCAGCTCTACTGTGTGGGGACAGAATCTAGACTCACCCTCAATTTTCTAAGAAAGCCACTTAGAAAGGACCAAGCTGCCCAGCGTCCCCAAGATATCAGTGAGATAGATTGAATCAGCATCTTACATCTCACAAGATGATCTGGCCTTTGCCTAACTTGCTGTTACTCATTTGCTAAACCTCCAATTCCTCCAGTGAATTCTGGCCATAAAATATTATAACCATGGATCTAATATGGATACCTGGGAAGAAAAGTTGATGGGAGGGCACAAGGGAACATTTGTGTGGGAGAGCAATGTCCTCAGATTGGATGCCAAACTGGCAGAGTCTATAAGTGTTAACCTTCAGATCTGCCCTTTCTCAAGGAAGCTGCTTTATAGCAAGTGTTGGCCGATCTTAAGAAATTGATTCATTCTCCAGATTTCAATTCTTTAATTTATTCATGCACACACTCATTCCATCCATTCAATAATCAACAAATGCGTATCAAATACAAGGCTGGATTCTGCTTAAGATACAGGGGTTGCTACAGTGAGCAAATGGACCCAGATCTCTGTTCCTGTGTCCATTAAATTCTTGGCCAAGGGGGATTTATGGGTCTTACTTGCTGGTGTAAGAACGGGAGCTCAAGAAGCAAGCTCATATGTGCTTGGTACTGCAGACACCTCTGATCTCATCTTCCTCCTGTTGACTAAGCCCAGGTCCGTCGCCAAGCAACACTTCCTCTTTGCCATTCGGCATCTTATGCTCATCACATCTCTTAGCTCCATCTTGTCTTACAAACTATTCACTGTGGACGTGATACTGCAGCCTGCTCTTCTGTCTTTTAGGAAAGGGAAACACTTCTAAGGAGCTGTTGCTAGTGTTCTCAGACAGAACCCAGGCACTGTTTGCTTGAGATTCGGGCACCGTACATCAGGGGAAGTGCCTCTGTGTCCTACCGGGATGAAAACTGTTGCCTTGGGCGGCCTGGGGGTGACAGGACCAATACCAAGAGCATGATCCCCTCTGTTCTTTTGATCTGTCCACCTTTGGGGCCTTGTGCTGCTCAGCACATGACCAGTAAATAAATTGCCTGCTGGGCCTAGGGCTCTCCTTTATGTGAAGTGTGCAAACCTCACCCTTAAAGAACATGATTCAGGGATTTTTTTTTTTCACTTCAGAGAAACCCCACGTGGCTGAGATGTGAGCTCACTGAACCTTGGCTACTCACAGTCATTTCTATTCTATCAGTAGTTTCTATGAATTAGACACATTACCCTGTCACAATTCTGAGCTCAAAACTCAATTTGCATAGTAGAGCATCATGAAAAAATATTCTAGTCCACAGCTCACGATGCCTTTATCTCTGTTGAGATGGGAAAATTAGCTCGATTCTTTCCCGGATTTTCACCAAGGGCTGACTTCTGGGTAGGGGGAATCCAGACGACCTAGAAAATATTTTAAGAGTGCAAGCTCTGTGGCACAGGTGAGTGTGCCTGGGCCTCACTCTTCAGGGCCGGGAAGGCCAGCTTGGCTAAATACATTCCTAGTCAGCTGTACTTTCAACTCAGTCTAATGTCCTTTTTCAATGCCATGCCTTGCTATTTTAATATGGAGGTCCCCTCTCCTCCACAATTCCTGAAGTATCACCCTGAGTAGTAGACAAGTCAGAATAGCCTAGGTGCTTGCAGATTGGCCACTGGGTGGTGAACATATGATTCACAGATATGTTAACAACACATATAGGTGTGTGTCCGGGGAGGTGATTTAGCATAATGGGTTAAGACTACAGACTTCAGAGCCATGCTGGGTTTGAACCCCACCTCTACCATTAAAGTTCCCTGAAAATGGGGCAAATTAATTAACCTGTCTGTAGCTCAGTTTTTCCACGCACAAAATGGAAATAGCAGCAGCATTTTTCAGGCTGATATGAAGAAGAAATTAATACTCAGATGTTTAGAGCAGTAGACCTCAGTAAACAGTGCCATCGATAGAGATCGAATGGTAAAAACCACCTGGTACTGCCTGTCATGTGCTCTCTCTGAGAGGCCATTGCTCACTGCTATAACTTCAGGGAGATATGAGATGTATTCTTCACAGGACTGAAGGCGGCCTCACAGGGACTTTTAAAAGGGTGGCTCATCAGATTGCCAAGTGTCTGCAGCATACCTGCAGCCGCTGTGGATCTCAACCCGTGCTCTGCCTAGACCTGGGCTCTGGAGCAGCTGCTCCAGATGTCTGTAGAGGTCGGTAGTGAGAGCAGAGACGTTAAAGCCCTTTCATGGAAGGAGATGAGAACACCTGTGTCTTATCTCAGCCTCGGGCTGTGCAGTACCTGTGTCTCCATCTCGATTGCCCCTCTCCATTGTCAGGCGTGTCTCCCTCTGCCTCGCAAGTGTTCCTCAGCACCATTTGGAGACACTCTACCCTTGTTATTTCTTGTACTAACTTTATGAATGTCAAGGGGATTTATTTCCTGGGCCGTCAGGTAGCTTGAAATAAGAGACATTTGCTCTCTTGTTCTAGAGACCACAAGTCGGAGATGAAGTTTCTGGAAGCACCACACTTCTCCCTCAGGCTGCAGGGTCACACCCTCCTTGCTGCTTCCTGGTTTTGGTAGTTCCAGGAAATCCCAGCCTTCCAGCATCTCTGTCTCCATTTTTCCAAGGTCTGTTCTTTTCCATACCCAGTTTTTCTTTTCCCTCTCTTACAGGGGAATTTACTGCTAGGTTTAAATCATACTTAGGCAATCAGGGATGATCTCATTGCAAGACACTTAACTTTGTTAGATCTGCAGGGATCCTTTGACCAAATAAGGTCACATTTTCAGGTCCTGGGGTTTAGACATCAGAATGTCTTTCTTTTTCAACCCTCTCTCACTGGTGAGAATGACAACCTGATTCTAAAGGTGGATTGTGGGGTGCCAGCAGAGTCCTGTGTTCTCTGGGTGAAGTTCCTGTGGTGGGGATCCAGTGTCTGCCCAGCATGGGAAAGCACATGGTGGAGATGGATTCTCATCCATTTCATAAGGAGCTGCTTGCTGAACCTCCCCACTTGCCGTCTCTGTCTTGTTCAGCACTAACTGCCAAGCACAGCATGAGCTGTTTCAGAAAGCTCATGGCAAGTGTTTAAGGGGCTGATGTGGCTAAGACATTTTATAGTCTGACCTCCACTCAAGTTCACATTTGTCAGCATGGCCACATGTCTGTCTTGTCTCCAACACCAACTGGTCGATCTGTACTCAATGACAGCACTTTTTAATTTAATGCTCCCATTGAGACAATTTTTGAGGCTCCATGTAAAAGTTATCACACAGCCGTAAAAATCCACAGCAGCCCTGGAAATGTGTGTGAGGGTCAGGCTTACAGTTTCTGTTTGAGCTTCAATTTCATTAGGAAGACGAGGAGTCAGAGAAAGCAAACTGGTGCTTCTAAGCTACTACTTGAGCCTGGCATGAAGGAGACAGCATCTATATCCTGTGCCATTAACACAGCAAGTGAGGAGGAAGCAGTGAAGGAGAGACAGAGGTGGGGTCATGCAGATCTGCTCTCCCAGGGTTATGGCCCACACTTCAGTTTCTGGTTTGCCACTCACTACCCAAGCTGGTAAGTGACTTCTTTCTCTATGGCTCAAGTTTTACATAGCAAAGATGCACATATTAACATAAATATGTTAAGTGGGCCCCTCCACTTAACATATTTATTCATGGGTGGGTGTAGCAGTGTGTGTAAAATGTATTTTTATGTACGTGTGTTGTGTATGTGATGTATCTGTGTGGACATGTGCTGTGTATGTGATTTATCCATGTGTACATGTGTCATGTTTGTGATGTATCCGTGTGCACATGGTTGTATATGTTATTTATCCATGTGTACATATGTAGTATATGTGATTTATCCATGTGTACATGTGTCATGTTTGTGATGTATCTATGGGCACATGTGTTGTATATGTGATATATCTGTGTGCACATGTGTATGTTATGCATCTGTATGCACATTGTAGTTGTGTGCACATGTGTTGTGTATATATTATATTTGTGTGCATGTGTGTTGCATACGTGACGGGTGCACATGCGTGCATGTTAGGATGGTAGGTCAAAGCTGATGTGCAGTGTCTTTTCTTCATTACATTTCACTTTTTTTTTGACACAGGTCTATAATTGAACTGGAAGATCATGGATTTGGCTAAGGTAACTGGCCATTGAGATTTAAAGCTTACTCTCCCCACAAAACAAAACAAACCCAAAAGGCAAAAAGCCCTGCTATTGTGGGCATAAGCCAGTGTGTCCATCTGAGACCTGATCTGGGGCCCCTGTGTCTGCACATCAGCACCTTACTGACTGATCCACACCCCAGCCCCTTCACACAGGCCTTCAATTACTCACTAAGAAAATGCACACTGGGGCGTATAGGGTTGTGAGTCTGGATGTACACATATGTACCAGCTGACGCTTATTCATTATGCAAGCCAGGCTGGCTTTACCTACCAGGCAGAAGTCATGGGTTTCACTTTAATACAATGCCCTCAGGCTCAGTGATAACAGTGTCTCCAACAACTAGTATTTATTGAACACTTACTTTGCATCTGTGTGGAGAAGAGATCAAGTCCCGAGTGAGCATATATTGTTGTCATGAGCACAAACATGTCAAGGACCCCAGAGCCTCAGACCCATGGGACAAGCAAAGCCTTCCCTGGTCCATGACTCGATGGTACAAGTGATTGAGCCTTAGCTAAAACCAGTGTATGCAGAAACTGTCAACCACCGCCTTCTCCTGGGTGCCTGAGACCTGGAACTGCCCTCCTTCAGAGACCTCCTGCGAAACTAGCTAGTCAGCCTCCTCGTTCAGCTGTGTGTGGTAGACAAGCCTCCTTGCTCAGTGGTACGGAAGAAGTTTCCAGGATGCGGGTCTGCTTCCATCAGCTTGCACAGTGCTCCTGAAGCCAGCTTTTCTGTAGGTGTGTCTGTCCTTTCTTCATTCTCTGTCACCTTGGTTAGGTTAGTCTCTGCATACCAGCCTAACAGTGATGGGCCGGAATGCTCCCGGACTCTGAACACTGTATTCTCTAGGTCTGGCCACTCTGGCTGTCTTTTCAGCTGCTGCCCACAACCACTTAAACTAGAGTGGTCTGCAGTAAGGATGACTTTATTTAAGGCTCAGGTGGCCCATGTTGCCCATGTTGTTAATATTCAAATACAAGTGTTAGTGAAACCATACCTATGTAACCAACCTGCACCAGCCTGGTGACCTACCTTCTGATTCCAGGGTTTCACATACATATATCCACACGTAACTGAGGGCTAGCCATGAGTGCCCCATGCTTCCCATGGGGAAGGTCCTATGGTTCATATCGTTTTGCAGATAAGGACATTGAGTGCTGGCGTGGTTAAGCGCCTTCTGCATAATCCTCCAGCTCACACCCCGTGACTCAGTTTCTATAGCGAGTGTTACGCTAACTGCCAGTTCCACGTAGGTAGCAACTCTGCCCTCATAGAGCTTCGGTCTCCCGTGCGTCAGCCCAGCTCATGATATACAGGAGGTGAGCAGCAAATGCTGTGGGGTGGCCGAGAGTCTAATTCAGATCCCCCACTTGAGGCTACTACTATGTAATGTATGGGTCACATAGTCTTCTCACTAATCATGTGATTCATGACAAGGCGATGGCCTTCTGAGTATGAGTAGATGCTCATATACAACACACGTGCATACAAATACATCATATAACAACAAACGTGCACACAGATATATCACATATACAACATGTGTGCACACAGATATATCACATACACAGCACATGTGCACACAGATCCATCTATTCCATCTCCACTCCTGGAATCCAGGGACATCAGCTCATATCCTGCTGACCCTTGTCTCTGTCTTGCATAAGGGACATTCATCTCTAAGTTATCTGTTCTATGATACAGGGGTAAATTCTCTGGTTTCCTTGGCATCTCTTATATAAAAGGCATTCCCATTGGCTGATCTGATCTTGGTTGGCTAAAGGGAGTGGCTGTTGGTGTGGGAACGAGGATTAGCTCTCATGATGCCCCTGCCCTTTTATCTGCAGTAATGTTTTTCTTTCTGGTCACTGGTGCTAGCTCCATGTCAATGTGTTCCCCAGACCCAACAGAAGAGAAGTGGGAGGAGAGACACATGAGTGTCCCAGCAGTGCTCAACCAGCTTACGCTAGTGCCAGGCAGTGCGAGCCATCTCAGTAGAGTTGACAGGTGTCTCTGAGATGACAAGGATGCTACCCAGCCTCCCGTCACTTCCAGCATGCCATCAGGAAAAGATGCCCCTCCAGAGGAAACACTTAGCTCTGTAGAATCCAGGAGGGCTGCTTGTTTAGTAAATATTTCATCAAGAACATTAGCGGTGGAGTTTGGATGCTTAAGTAATGCAGATAATGAAATGTAAACAATTAAAAATTAATAATGTTTGAAATGTTAAGCATAATTAGGCAGGCGGCGTGTCAGTAATGAGGGGGTCCACTCGTGGTGACTATCTATCCATCCACTCTCAAGGCTGTGCTACAGGAGACACAACCTGTCACACGGCCCAGGAATTGTTCTAGGACTCAGCCCCATGCACGGAGTTGTGGGTATGCGGTATCTGCGGCTGTCTGCTGGTAGTAGTTCCCCCAGCGTGGGCAGCTTTACATACAGCCTGCACGGAACAGTGACTGGTGTGTTTGACAAGGGGCAGAGGAGACTGTATAAACATTGCTGGAAAGCACCCTTCCGATCAAAGGTGCCGGAGATGAGGCAGGGGCGTGTATAGGTTTATTTAGCAAGTCATGTGGTGCAGACGGGCTCTCTGGGGACTCATTCCATTTATCCTTTCCTTCTGCTCTGTGCTCTCATCTTCAATCATCTCCCTTTTCTTCCCCAGTAGCTACTTTTCTTCAGTCTAAAAATAATACACTCAAGTGTCCTTCATCTCACAAAGAGAATTTTCTTAACATGTCTCCCTATGAAGGCAGCCAGCCTTCCCCTCTCCTTTCATTCCTCATCAAACTTCCTGGAAGAATGAAGCACATTTCTGACTTCACCCTCCCTGAATCTCATTTCCTGGTATGGCATCCAAGTGCACTGTGTCTCTGTTTCTGTCTCTCTGTCTCTCTGTCTGTCTCTGTCTCTCTATCTCTCTTTGTCTTTCTATCTCTCTGTGTCTCTGCCTGTCTCTCTCGTCACCTATGATGTCTTATTGGTTGAGCCAGTGACCTCCCTGTCCACACTCTGAGGGACTGTACCCCATCCCTCAGAAATCCTCCCCTTTGATCTCAGCCTTCACACTTTTACAATGTTCTTTTGGCCTCTCATGACCAGTTTTTAGGTTTCTGGGTCTAAGAACATTTCCCCTTTAGCTCTTTACTTCTTCACACAGGACTTGCAAATAAAATTTAACAGAGACAGGATAGCAAGCGTGTGTGTAAAATGGAGAGGAGACACTGAAAAGATGGAAAGCAACAGCAGTGACCACAGCAGTGGTGATAAGGCATTTTGACTTGTTTATATATTGTTGGAGACACCTACTATTGAGGTCTCAATCCACTGAGTCCAGATAGCAATCCAAGCTCTGTGGAAGATGGAGGATGCCCTCGCTCATCATGGCTTCCCTTTCTCTGCCTAACTGGTTGAGTGTCTCTGAGCACAGATGCCTGACCTTGTTTGGAGGATGTCCCTGAGCAGAGCTCTCTGCAAATGCTGCATGATTTAGCACACAAGCCATGTTCTAGCTTCCTGCCTATATGATAATTAAGGACTGTGCTATGGCCAATCAGCCCTTCCCACCTGTATTGCGGAGAGCCCTTATACACCTTACCCGGGGAGCGATAAAGTGAGCTGTCTCACTGAAGCTGACTCCCAGAAGTCCTTTCATCATACTCACTCATGGCTGTCTGAACCCTGCTCGATGCTTCTGCTCTCTCTGCCTTGTGAGCTGATGGCCAATGACATCTCTGAAGAGAAGGGGGACCCACGAGATTTTTTAAAATTAAATTTTGTATGTATTTGTGTGCGTGCATTCGTGCATGTGTGTGTGTGTAAGTGTGACGTGGCATGTGTATGGAGGTCAGAGTATAACTCTTAGGAATATGTCTCTCCTTTACAAAGTAGGCCCCAGGGATTCACCTCCAGTTGTGAGGCTTGAATGCCAAATCCTTCTACATTCTTTTAGTTTCCCTTTTTGTCTTGTGGTAAAATACCTTGACCAGAGCACTTCAGTGGGAAAGTGCTTACCTGGTTCACAGTTCTGGGCTGCAGCCCATCCTTGTGGGAAAATGAAGGTGGCAGGGACTTGAAACAGCTCGTCATGTTACATCCGCTGCCAAGAGCCAAGAGCAACGAGTCAGCACATCCCTGCTAGCGCTTAGTTCAGTTTCTCCACTCTGTGTCCCCTGCCTAGGGGACAGTGTCACCCACGGTGACAAAGACAAGACGCCACAGACCACAGACATGGCCACAGCCCAACGTAATCCAGCCAGTCCTCCACGGAGACTCCCTTCGAGGTGATTCTAGGCTGTACAGAATTGACAACCAACTGTCACTCGTGTTGTCTTCTCAGCCACCTGCTGAGATGTTGCCCATGCTATCATTTAATATTATTCTTAATGTTAAAGTTACAAACCTATGCATTTGAGTTGTTCTACTATTTTTAGTGTGTAGTGTTATAAAAAGCCTATACAGTAAAAACAAACAAACAAATAAAAAGCTAAGATAACTGACAACCCAACCCACCCACCCCTTGGTTCTCTCCCTGCAGGGCTGGTTTTGGCCTTTGTCTTTATTCCTCTGAGTGCTTTGAATTTTTTCTTGAATTATTGGTTTTGGCTACTAAGACTTGACTCTTACAGCTCAGCTCAGGGTCTTAAAAGCTGAAAACAATTATTATCCATAAAGTTCTCAATCGAGTATCCTCAAGAACATGCTCTAAATGAGTCTTGCCTGTCCTCCCTTTCTCTCCTATAACACATAAGCACACACATGCATAAGCACACACATGCCTGTACTCTTCCACACTCTGCTTTTCCTGTTTCCTGCCTTGTCACCTCAGGCAGCTTTTTGTCTCTCACTTTCTTCCTGGGTTGGCCCACAATGTCCACCTCCCTCTGAAATGGCATTTGCATTCAGCTAGTTACTATAAGTGCTGTTGCGTCCAACACCTGACAGAAGTGACTGAAGAGAGGAGGGGTTTTTTGGGCGCCTGGTTCCATCTCTAAGGGCTGGGGAAACACGGTGGTGACCAGTCAGTCCATGTGAGGGTGTTTATGGCAGCAGCTGTCACACAGCATTGATGATAACCATCAAAGGCCTGCCTCCAGTGACCCACTTCCTCCAGACGTCCCTTCTGCCCTAATGTCATATAACCATCTAAAGCAGCTGCCACCTGGAGACAGGTGCTTGATCACATGTGTGGTACTTTCACATCCAAACTATGACATGGTCCTGTGTGTGACTCTGCAGTCACTGCCCTCATTGAACACCTCAAATTCTGCCTAAAGAAAGCTGTCAACTGTTGCTCTCAGTGTCACTTTTTGCTTCAGTGTGTCTTCCACGTCAGCTTTCCAACAGATGGACAGATGGATGGATAGAGTGAAAAGAATTGCCGAGAGGCCGAACTGGCTGAGTGGTGTTCTTAACACTGTTTTGGTTGGGATGAGCCTTAGTTCCCTGGCATTCTTACTAAGGTGAATGTCACTGGTCAGGTGGCTCACGAGAAACACTTCAGGCTGTTCTGAGAACCATCTAAGTCACTCATCGAATAGTAGTTAATGATAGAAATAGCTAATTTTCCGAGATGATGGCATTCACGAATAGGTTGGAAATAGGTTGGCGTGTGTTTGTTGAATGAAAGATACACACATACAGGAGTCTCTTATAGACTGGTAGAGGAATCTCCTTCATACTTCCTATCTAAAAATCCTCTACAAAGAAAGACACATGGAGAGCGGGGTGGGGTTTAGTGGATGGTTTTTTTTTCTCCTTCTTTAGAGACCAAATACTGGATTGAATCTGGGTAAAGCTGTGCACCTTGAGTGGCCAGGGACCTGGATATGTTGTGTAGTGATTGATGGTGGTGGGGGAAGGTCTTGTACTTTAAGGCGGTGCTACTCCCTCCTCAGGTCTCAGCTTCCTTCTAACGCTTCTGCTTCCATCATGATGCTTCCCGGCTCTGACGTCTTAAAGGGTTAGTGCAGAAGAAACCATTTTGGCTATTTTAGCAGAGAGTTCAGTGTTTGAGGAGTCAGACAGATGATTTCTGGTCTTTGCTTTAGTGACAGCTCTCCTCAGACCCTCAGCTTCATCTGGTAAGAAGTGACCGGATGGATTTGGGAATGCTTATTGTCGAGCGTGGGAGAGATGCTAAACACGGCATGTCGAGGAAATCAATCTAATATGCATATATTAAGAGAAGCAGGGCTTAATTGTACTCGTGGCAGCACCAGCAGGGGCTGGAGAGGGCTAGGCTTTATAGGCATCCACTGTTCTCTGTTACTTGAATTAAAAGGCATCAAAATGCTTTGGTCTACTGGTTGCTCTAGGCCTTTTATGGAAACCCTGAGTGTTTTTCTATAGATCCTAGCACCAGAGGTCTGTAGTTCTTGTGATAGCTTATCAACCCAAGTTTTTGACCTGTGGGAAATTTCTCCTCTACAAGGGGGAAAAGAAAAGAAATTAACCAAATAATTTAAATCTAACAACAAAGTAATAAAATGCCAATTTCATTCTGAAGTTAATGGCATTACTTCAAGTTATTTAGCACTTCGTAGCAGAATAACTCGCCAACCTGCACGTTGCATATACATATTTATTGAATTCACCAAGAGTGTGCTCTGCACCTCGACTGCCCATGATTTGTGCCTAAATAATAACTCCTGAATAGAACTCACTGCTTTATGGGTCTTTGGTGGGATTTTTGAAAAATAAATTCTGCACAAGAGGTGGCATTAAAAGGGAAAAAAAGAGAAACATAATGTGATTTTCCTCCTATGCAGGCACAGTGTTAGCTTCCTTTTATTAATCCGAGCAATGAAAATCACTTTGACACATTGTTGTTATTTATTATTTATTTTCACATCTTTCTTTAAAAGATGTGTCCATTTTAACACGCTGCTAGGGTCTTCAGAGTCTGTGAGACTGAGTACACAGAACCAAGCCCAGGACCACACGCTGAGGAACCAGCTCCTCACGCAACCATGTTTATTGCGTGCCCGCCGGCCTGGAGTGCAGAAGCAACTCCTATTAAATTAGCAATTAAGCAAAGCAAAGCTTGTGTCACAGAACAACCCAAAGCACAATGGGATGAACGTGGTGACGGCCGACTCCTGGAGTGCTGTGTGTAGCTTTTAAATGTTACCTACAAACTTATAATGTCCCTGATTAGCTTGAAATGTCAAAATCGTAGCTGAAGACCCCGCAGAGGATTTCTAAAGGGCGAGGTGCTTTTCCTTTCTTTCTTTTTCTTTTTGCTTCGCTTTCTTCTTTTCCCTCCTCTAGATTCGTCAGAACTAGCTAGCAAAAGCTCCCCGCTTAGCCTGCTAATGACTATCAGAAATATTCACAGTGTTCCCTGGGTTTCTTCACTTCTCACGTGGCCAGGCTTTAACATGCAGTCCTTAGTCTCAGCCTAATTATTCACATTTGAAGCGGGAACCTCACATCTGTCACAAAGCTCTTAGGCCACTTTTAGGAAGGCCTTGCTGTCAACAACAGACAGTGGGAGGAGGGGTTGGGGGTGGGCTCTCTTATCTCAGACAATATGTGGAATTGCACCTGACTGACAAAGCCATTGAAGAAGCTTGTGATAATATTATTACAGTGGCTACCATATGTCTTACATCAAATGCGGCTCTAGTTTTATCATTATCACTGGGGCTTTCTAGAAGGAGATGGGAGAGAGCTGCCACAGAGATCTGGTTCTCTGTGCAAACTCTGGCTCTCCACTGAAATGCAGGATTCCTGCTCCACTATAAAGGAAACAATTAAAACTCCATTTGCATCAAGAACCGAGAGCCCTAGGTTAATTACAGGTAAGGGTACATTTACATTCCCGGGGGCTAGCTACTGACAGGTTTTATTTCTGAGGGGGAAAAAAAACATGCTGCTGCAGTTTGACTAAATCCACAGGTCTTTTTTTTTCCACTCTTAAAATTCTGTGTGGCCGAAAGGAACCGTCACTCAAAGATCTTTCAAAGGTAACCTCGAAAACCTTCACTTTCCAGAGTCTGAATGCAGTTAGAGAACCCAAAGTTCACACCTGGAAGCCTAAACAAAAGAAGACATGGGAGGTCGATACCTTTGTGAGGCTCAAAAGAGGGCGGGTGGCCTCGGGGCATGATGATGGTGACATAATCGGCCAATTAAAACCGTGAGACAAAGTCTGAGCCATACAGGTGCAGAGCCCAGGATGCTGTGGGCTAAGACTAGTCAGCCGGACAATAGTATCAAAGAGCAAACTTCCCAGGTGGGTAACGTGCTTGCTTTGAAAGGACCAGGACATGTGCTGGATCCCCGAACAGATGTAAAAAATAGGGAGAGGCAATGTGCACTTGCAATCCACCACAGGGAGATGGAGACAGGCGGGTCGCTGGGGTTGACTAACCACCCTCTTCAAGGCCAGTGAGAGGACTTGTTACAAAGAAACAAACAAAAAGATGGGTGTTATCTGAGGTATGACTGCTAAGGTTGTCCTCTGATCGTCACACACACACACACACACACACACACACACACACACGCCACTTCCCACATCTGCAAGGCTTCTAGCTTCATCTTTTTTCTTTTCTTTCTTCCTCCCTCTCTCCCTCTTCCCCTCCCTGTTGTGGATGGCTCTATGCTGCTTGCTCTCTCAGGAAAGTAATGTCCTCAGGTGGTTTCTTGTAAACCAATCCTCTAATGAATAAAGGAGCCAATCACTGGGCGAGTAGGCGGGACTTCCGGGTTGGACTGAGGAAGAGGGCGAAGCAGGAGAGAGTTAGGTCCTCTTTGGAACAGACAGCAGAGGGGTAAGATGTAGCTGCTAGAGTTTCCCAGGCCATTGCCCGCCAGCCAGCCAGCCGAGAGTTAGAGGCACAAGTGCAGGAACATGATGGTTCTTCATTTTTTAATATTTCCCACAGCACCTCCCTCTCTCTTTCCCTCCCTCTCTCCTTCCTTCCCTCCCTCTCTCCCTCTTTTCCTCCCCCTCTTCCTCCTCTGTCCTTCCTTTTCTCCTAGTGCCAGAGGGAATGACGGATCAGCCAAGCTAACCTTAGCAGCTGTCAGGGCTGTAGCTCCTCTGTAGGTTAAGTTACTTCTTTAGGTTTAGATTCAGTTTTCCAAAGTCACGAACCACAGATACGATGCCACAGGCTTTCTTGCCCAGTCATCCATGAGCGATTTAGCTGTCACTTTGTACCTGCAAGTCCCCAGGGACTCTAGATTTAGCAGTGGGAGCCAGTCTGTCTCTTGCCAGTCTCTGACCATCATCTCTGTCTCTCCCGGTGCTCACTTCCTTACCTTTAGCGCTCCTAGCCACTGACAGACATTCTCACATTGACGGGTTTGTGGAGTGATTCATGTTTGCTTCCTTACCTCCCCTCCCCCACCTGTGCACAAGCACAGCTGCATTCTGAAGCAGCCATTCTTGTCCAGAGTGGAGGAACCAGGTATCTAATCACTGAGGCAAACGGTAGCTTGTGATCTCAGGAGGCCTGGGCACTGGCTGTGGATGCAGCTGCTGTCAGAACACTGGCTTCACACAGATGGCCTAGACACGGGGAGTGTTTTTAATGCAGGCCATTTCTCTGGAGAAGAAATAAGACAGAAAATAATGCCAAGTTTGCCACAGGCACCTGAAGAAAAACTATTTGTCTTTGAAGGGTATGAGGCAGAAACCATATCCAGCAAAATCTGTGTTAGATAAAACTGAAAGATAAGGTCTGCCCCCCCCCCCGCCTTGTTTTAATTTGTAGATAGAAACACTGGGAATTAAAAGGCATTCTACTGAGAAGGTAGGCACTCCATCCTACATAAGGAGTATCTGCTCCAACGATGAGTCGTGGTATATACCTATAATCTCAGGCCTTGGGAGACGAAGGCAGGGGTTTTTGGAAAGGCCAGGTCCACACGGAATTCTACATCAGCCAGCATGCATTGACTAGGAAGACCTAATCATAAACAAACAAATAAATCTTCTGTAAGCAGAGCCCCCACCCTGTTCCACCTGAAGACTACAGTTTCCCCTTATTGTGATTACTCTAAATCAAGACATCTCAAGACCCTAGGTTTTGTTTTTGTTTGCTTTTTTTTTTTTTTTTGCCAAGATGTTTATGAGCACAGTCAACTTGATGAGATTGAGAATCATGTAGGACGTTTTAAAAGTGTACCTCTTGTGTGTTTGTAAAGGCATTTGCATTGCACTGACTCAGAAGGCTGTGGTGTACTGAATGGATTGGTCCCCGATGGAGTCGTAACATGATGGCAGGAAGTGAAAAGGAGGAGGTGGGGCCTAGTTAGAGGAACTGGGTCATTGGGGACATGTCCTTGGTCACTAGCTATATCTTGGCCTGACCCCTTCCTTCATCCCAGGTCTGCTTTGTATTATCCACAAGATGGGAGACTTTACCACACGCTTCTGCAGCCATGATGGCTGCCTCACCGGGTCACAGACTCAGCAGGTAGAAACCAAGAGCCAATGGAAGTTACCAATGAAGCTGTTGGAGGGTGGTCTTCCCAAGAGTCCAGGAAGCAGCTAACTCTACAGGAATCGTCCAAGTTCAGATTTCTGAATCTGTTGGGAAAAATACCCAATCCCTTCACCTTTGATTCAGAACTCTCATAGGGATGCTCATTTCCTTCATCCGTATGAGATTCTCAAACCCTTAGAAGCTAGGTTCTGCTCATCAAGCAAGATCCTCCTTGTGTTCAGCACACACACACACACACACATATCCCCCCCCCCCCCCCCGCCCTCGATCTGGCTCCTACTGACAGTTTTAGTCATTCGGTGGTGGTGCATAAGAACTCTCCCTCCTGGTGGGAGCAGAGAGACTCAGGAAGTTCAAGCAACTTACAAGGCTCGAAGAACTCATTAGACTTGGGAAGCCTAGAGGGTGGTAAGGTTCACAGGTGTCCTCCCTCCCTGCTGAAATATAAGCTGTGAGAAATTGCAGAGCAAAGCAGACTCTCGGGAGGAACTGACTCTTTTCTTGTTGTCACTGGCACTGGGGTGGGGGAGTGGGGAGCTTTCTGGTGAGGCAGCTCCTTTCCTGCCCTCAGATCAGAGAAGCCTTCATGCCTGTCCTCCTTGCTTGGGTGATAATCCACGCCTTAGTTAGGATTTTACTGCTGTGAACAGGCATCATGACCAAGGTAACTCTTATAAAGACAATATTTAAATGGGGATGGCTTACACGTTCAAAGGTTCAGTCCAGTATCATCAAGGCGGGAACATGGCGGCATCCAGGCAGACGTGGTACAGGAGGAGCTGAAAGTTCTACCTCTCAAGGAGCAGACTATCTTCCAGGTAGCTAGGAGGATGGTCTCAAAGTCCACCCCACTGCGAAACACTTCCTCCAACAAGGCCATGCCTCCTAATAGTGCCACTCCCTGTGGGCCAAGCATATTCAAACCGCCACAGCCCATTTCTGTCTCCGATGGACACAGCTGCTTTAGTTCCTCTTCAAGGCCAACAAACACAATGATCTCTCATTCTGAAAAGCCTCTGTCCTGGAATCTTTCCTCCATCACGTGCACTCCCTGCTTTCTCATTCATGGCTCCCTTATTGCTGTCTAGCTTCCTGTATCTTGTCAAATCACTAATCCCTCCCCAAGTTAGATGCTTGAGCTTTCATTTAAAAAAAAAAAAAACATTTCTTGCAAGTCACCTACACACAGGAGCAGGGAGCTGTGATCATGTAGAAGAAAACGCCTTCGATGTTTGCCATTTATCTTTAATCCTTTTCCCCAAAGAACCTACTAGAACATACTGTAATTAATTCATCAGAGTTTCACTCTTCCCTCCATCTATTCTGGGGGGGGGGGAGAGGGGGAGGTGAGGGTAAGGAGAAAGGAATCATGATAATAAGCCATTAAAAATTGACCATATGCATCTACAGTGACTACTACCGCTAGTCCCAAATACGGATTATATATAAAGCTGCCATTTAAGGACTCCACAGGGCAAAAGACTAAGTGACCAGAGGATTTATTGACGCAGAGAATGCTTGACCTGCATTTTGTACCAGACAGAGTTGCAAGTGATTTATACAAACAAGCAACTTCATAGCAACACTGCCAGTGAGGGGCTACTATGGTGATGCTGACTTCGCTAGATAATAAGGCCAGAGTTAGAGTAAATGGCCAAAGGCTACAGAAGCAGTGGGGAGCCATCAGTCTCGGAAGGGGCAGCCTGCCTCCTACCCTAGCCTCTTTCTTTCCATTTGCACCATCAAGTAGCAAAACAGACAAACAAAAACCAATTTTTTTCAAGGCAGGGTTTTATGCAGCCCAGGCCAGCCTTGAACTCACTATGTAGCAGAGGATGAGTTTAAACTCCTGATCCCCCTGCCTCCACCTTCCACATGCTGGGATTGCAGGTTTGTACCATTATGATGGGCCGACCCTATAATTCTGAGTCATCCAGTAGCTATGACAATGCTTTAAAGAACCTGGTAAATTGGTAGTAACATATTTATTAAACCCCAAATGTCAGACATAATAATATTTTACATAAGTAGTAATACATTTTCTGAAAATATCTTCTGCCCTCAAAGAGGCTGAACTTTTGTCAAATCTTGCAGCCAAGTTAGTAATATTGCCTTGAGAGCATTCAAATCTGTGGACTTAACCTGCTGCCCTACTGTGTACGCAGCCTGTGTAAGTTTACCTGCTTTTAAGAGAACGATGTGACCAACCTTTCTATGCCTTGGATTTCCCACACAACCAGTGTTACAACCTAAACTAATGCGTAGCATTAGTATCAACTGTGTACTTCTTACTGACCCAGAATGAGTGTGTACTCGTGTGTGTGTGTGTGTGTGTGTGTGTGTGTGTGTATGTGAGATAATCATTTACTGAAAATGTCAACAGGCTGAAAGCAACCTCAAACAAAGCAAATAGCAACCACAAGGGTTGGACTATAGATTGATAACGTCTATGAGTGCTATCCTGAGTGCTATTCTGGGTCAGTGAAGTGCCTCCCTCCCTTGTAAAACTGTTACAGAGCTCTGCAGAGAATCCCTAGTTCTTCCCCAGCGCCGTGTTTCTGGTGCCATTTAATAAATAAAGCCCTTTGTTAGGGACAGGTACAACAAACAAGTGACAGGAGACTATCACACATGCACACACATATGCCCGCACACATGCACACACATGCACACATGCCCGCACACGCACACACCCACACCAGATAGCCTATAGACAGGCCAGTAACCACAGATTACAGACAGGAAACCAATGGAGAGAAGAGGGTTTTGAAAATTTGGTCTCACTCTCAGACAAACTCCAAGAGGAACTTCCTGTTTCATTCCTAAACGTGAGACCAACATCGTTTCATATTTTGCATGTAATCGATCTACTTAGTAAGCTAGTTTAACTACATGGTCAAAGCTGCTGTGTGGTTTATGATTATGGTATGCACATGGTGGAGACAACTGCATGTGACTGGTGGCTGCCGTAATGGGTTACCCCACTCTACACCACGATTTTCTAGAACACTGTTCTGTCGATAGCAAAGCCCCAGGCTTTAGCTGCGTTTGCTTTTTAATATGAGGCGATGCTTTGTTCATTCAACCTGAAACTTGAAGGTGCATGGGTTGGGCAAACAGCTACTGGGTTAGTCTATCCATCTTCAGGTGCTTGATGGCTGGGGTCGCTTCTACCTCTCACCCCTATGTCTCCTTGTGGAGCACAGTGTTCACAAAATAGCAAGTGCTCAAAAGGAAAAGAAAGCATGGGATTTTACATTTTCACATCAGTTGCCTAATGTGTTAATATGGTCAGATTGGCTTCATTAATTGATCAAATCTCACTTTGTGCTAAGGCCTACAATAGACACCAAGCCCCAAAGACAATTATGACAAACCCAGACCTCACCCTTGGGAGTAGTTGATGAGTCTGGCATGGGCTGAGGGATATGAATAAGAGAGTAGAGGTGATGAATTAAGGGCGGGGACACCTTCCTCCCTCAAGGCAGTCAACCAATTATCTAGGTGATCCTTACTAGTGGGGGTGTGGGTGAGACCCAGAGAAGCTGCCATCACAGCCCAGTGTCCCCTAAGCAGAGCAGTGGGAGCCATGGGCTATCTTTATCACTACGGAACTGGAGAAAACACCACAGCTGAATCAGGTGCATGATGAACTCGACATGACGTGTTAGCCACGATTTAAAGAATGCCAAGTGTTCCCTTTCAGTAACATTTGCCAGAGCATGATTCTGGCCTGGCATACTATAACGGGAATGGCTGTAACGCATTACGTCACACAGACAGTCGGCGAAGGATGGACGTGTGAGTTCAGCCTTCATGAGGAATCCCATTAGGACAAGGACGTTGACCTTTGTGTTGTGTTCTCTCCCTGCTCTGAGGGGAGGGGGGAAGCATCTGAGCTCCGGGTAAAGCCTGAAACTATTCTCTCTCCTTCCTGGTAGTGGACATGGCACAGGATAAATAACTACCAAATGATAAACAGGAAACCTGTCTCAGTCTTGCTCTGCCCACACTTGCTCAGGGTATCCCCATCCCATCAAGCATCAAAGAGGGCGCCACTCTTCACATGGCTCCCAACTGGTCCTCACAGTACACAGTTGACCTTCTAAAGGGCAGCATGACACCCAGTGTGTACAGTTATGGCAAAATCACAAATAAGCAACTTTTATAGTTTCATGAACAACCTCTATGGATAACTCATTAATCAAACATAAGTGCTTAGAGAATGTGATAATGCCATACATTAGACAGGCATAAAGGAGACAGTGACATTTTATTCTTGCCAAGAGGAACAAAATGAGGTAGAGATGATTGGAGACCCACAGTTAGGGGGTGAAGAAAAAAAAAAAAACATGTCGCATCCCATGAAAACAAAGGCACAAAGGAAGAACACGGAGGCCCCATTGCAAACGCAAGGCTGTGGAACCGCAGATTGAATGTTATGTATCACAGTTCTGTCAAGAGAGAGAATTCTCCACCCGGGGCTATTTTTCTCAATATGCATGCATGCTTTTACATTGTAGAGTTGGTCCTTGGTCAGTCTTGATCACTTTCCCAACAGTGACAAGAGAAAAGTGGTCTCACTTGGCCGTTGAGTGAGGACCACAGCTCCTCTGCGTTTTCCGCCATCCCCTCTGTGCTCTCTGATCCAGCACTATTTATAGTCCTGAGAGGCTGGAAGTCTGTACGTGCGTGCAACAGCAGAGAAGCAATAGGACTCCTAAAATACATTTGTGTCTCCATTAAAATATTACCTGAGAGTCATTAAGGATGTAGGAAAAGAGAGACATGTCTTACAGGCACAAAGCCTGAAATGAAATTATTAGGTACTATCTGAAGACATTACAATCTATATATAGGGACTGGAGTTGTGGCCCAGTTGGAAGAGAGCTTGCACTACATAATCCAGACATGATGGCACATGGCCACTTGTTCTGGCACAGGCAGAGGCAGGTGGATGAGCGGTTGAACATCACCTTCAGTTATTTGGGGAATTTGAGGTCAGTCAAGGCTAAAGACTCTTCCAAAAAAAAAAAAAAAGATGAAGTGTTTTATACACAAACTTAAAAAAAAACTTTGTGCTGTAGGGACACCTCAGCTTGCCCAGCATGTTTGAAGTAATGTGTTCTACGTGCCAGTACTCCACCCCTACACAGAAGGAACATCCTAACTGAAGAGACAACAGACACACTGGGAAATATTTGCAATATGCGATGAGCAAGGCGTATGGATTTTTAACATGAAATAAAGGTTCATAAGGCAGTTTAAAGCTTGATAAAAATTTCAACTTAAAACAGGAAGTTTTCAAAGTAAATGAGTAGTGAGTGTATGGGGACATGTTTGAGGGGGTGTGGAGATGTCTCAGTGAATGCTTGCTGTGCAAGCACAGGGTACAGCCAGATCACCAGAACCCACGCTTATAAAAGCTGAGTACAGTGATACATGCATCTAATTCCAGTGCTGGAGACACAGGTGAAAGCAAGTCGAAGATCATCCCTGGAGCCCACTGATCACACAGCCTAGTCTATTTCATGAGTCAGGGAGAGACCCTTCTCAAAAGTAAACCACAAAACTCAAAAATAAATGCCCGACAAATGGCTGTTACGCTTGTCCTCTGGGCGCATGTCAGTCTGTATACATGGGGCACTAGCATGATTCAGTCAAGCATGAAGACAAGGCCCAGGAATCCTGCATGCAGTGCCCTAAAGAGCTGTGTGTGTAGGCCCTGAGTCTTGGTGACACCAGGGCTGTGAGCTATAGTGTGTCTCTTTAGGTCACAGACATCTCTTCTAGGGAGGTTTGTCTCTTGTGATCTCATGAAGTATTAGTTTTCAAGTACCAAACAGGCAGATTTTTGAAATAACACTTTTTGTTTCCCATGGACTTAAGAATAGAAGAAATGGCCACTTGCATTAACTGAGCCACGAGGAGCATTAGAACCTCAGTGTACATTTGTGTATTTACTTTTAAAACACTCAAGGATGGAATGTCCGTAACTGGATGTACGTGCCACGTGGATTGCCTGCTGACTACCTGTCTTCTTTCCTGCCTGTCTGCCTGTCTGTCCACTTTTCCTCTTTAGCATGTGTGCATGTGTGTCTGTCTGTCTGTCCACCCATCTCTCTCTCTCTGTCTATCTCTCTGTCTCTGTGCTCTGTGTGTGTGTGTAAGCATGCACAAGCCACAGTGAATGTGTGGAGGTCCTGCAATCAATCTCAGGCCACCATACTACCATACTTTGCTTTTCTTGTCCTGATATAAAATAGTCTACTTTGGCTGGAGAAATGGCTCAGTGGTTAAGAGCACTGACTGCTCTTCCAGAGGTCCTGAGTTCAAATTCCAGCAACCACATGGTGGCTTACAGTCATTTGTAATAGAATCCAATGCTCTCTTCTGGTGCGACTGAAGACAGCTACAGTGTACTTACATATAAATAAATAAATAAATAAATAAATAAATAAATAAATATTCTACTTAGATGGTCATATCTAATAACACAGGCTTTGGAACTTAGCACATCACAGTAAGAATGTCTGTTTCTTGAACTTTCACAGTAATAGACAGAAGAACTTGGCATTGGTTTGAGGATGTTAGTGATCGACAGCAGATCATGGGCTTGGTTCTGGCCCATTCCATGCTATGGCCTTCAAGCAGGAGTGACTCTCGTAGAAAACGTAAAACTATCTTTGGTTATGAATTAGTAAATCTAATTGTCAGAATCTAAAGAAACAAGGTTATCCAAGTCTTACTTGTTTTACTTTCAAACCACATGAATGAAATCTATGTTGACTGCTCATGGATCTACACTAGGCAGAAATGAGTGGACCCAAAGACTGCACATTCCTCAGTTCTTGAAGATGTCATGGGCTCCCCTGGTTACCTTAGCTGAGATCATTCTCAACCTGAAATGGTGGGCATTTGACCTCCTGGGATTCTAGACACTATAGCCATTGATGTTCCCCAGTGATGGGGTTTTGGGGACCATGGCCATATATGGAAGTCCATGAGAAGCCAAAGAAAAATGTTTGAACTAATCTCTCTCTGAAGAAGTCATTGCAGAAAATTGAGACACACAGAATTCTAGACAGTGTATAGGAGGATGTTTTGATGCTCTCCGGGAAGTCTGATAAATGTTAGACATAAAGATTGATCCCGTGGACCTACCATTCAATGAATATTCCACACTTCCATACGAAGTCCTAGTGACTGCTACATCAAAATGCATGGGCTGGACTGACTACAAGAGAGCTGACTTGAATGGACCTTCCTGTTAGAGACATTGTCCCCACATGCTCAGGGGATGGAGCAAGCCTTCAGTGTTCTGCTGTGGGCTTCTCAGATTTATATTTTGAGTGAAAGGCCCATGGAAATGAGAAGGGAGTAAACAGACCCAAGTGTGTGCTCTTTGGGGATAAAAGTAGTCTCTCACTCATTGGGAAGTACAGGGCCCCAGTTCTCAGTTCCGGCCTGGGATTAGGTGCATGGATGGACACACACACACACACACACATACACACACACACAAACACATACATACACACACATGTACACACACACACCACAAATACACACATGCATGCACGCACACACCACACACACACCCCTTAAACACACACATGTACACACACATACCACATACACACACGCACACACACCACACACACATGCACACACACACATGTACACACACATACCACATACACACACGCACACACACCACACACACATGCACACACACACCATACCACATATACACTACATACATGCACACCACACACACACTTGCTTCCCCAACCCGACAGCCATCTATCTCTCTCCTCTTCAGTATCACAGTGGGGCTGATCCCCCCCACTCTGTTTTAATGCTCATCTTAGTATGCTCACGCTGCGTTTATTTGACCATGTTTTCTGTAAGACTTTCACTCCATACATTTGCTAAGGGCCTGGAGTGTAGCACGCAGTAACTTTGCTTTGGAATGGCACATTAATTTTTAAAGCAGACACATTACAGTTCTGTGAATATCTGTGTAGTATTTACTAGATGTGACAGTGCATGGTAGGACCTTGGAATCATGCTTTTTCCATCATTCTGTGACCAACCCAGTAGCCGAACCTCTGCAGGACTAGAGACCGAGTGATAACGTCACTATTCATGTCTAGCTGGCAGCTCGTGCCTCCCATCTGGGCTGCTCCACATCCTGTCCCATGGCTATGAAGTTCATATCTACCCTTCTCTGATAGCCCCCGAGCCCCCATCTTCCTGATTTCTTTGCTTTGCATTATGTCAAGTTCAAAACTTTAAAACTCAGCTTCTTTTGAAGTAAGTGTAGACTCTAATACAGTTCTGAAGAACAGTACAGAGCCTGTGTTATGCTACACTAACATTCCTGGGGAGTAGCACCTTGCAAATGCATACTCCAGGGTGTCATAGCCACATAGTAACAACATGGACAGAAGCTAGATACAAAGCATTCCCGACTCCTTTTGGTGGCACTTTTCCAGAGTGGCATCCTTCTTCTGCCTGTGGGTTCTAGTTGTCCCAGCACTTTGTTGTCCGTGCTGAATTTCAAACTGAATGGCTGCGGCACTATTTCTGGGCGCTCTGTTCTGTCCCCCTCTGTCCACCTGTCTTGTGATGCTGTGTCATTTGGTTATTGTAGCGCTGTATCATTTGGTTACTGAGCTCCACTGCACAGGGTAAGTGTTCTCCCCTGATTGCTTTAGAAGGAGGTTCCAGCTGCTCCAGGACTCTGCCTTCCCCTGTAGGTTTTAGGATTGGCTTCTCAGAGACTACAAAAGTTTTGCTGTGATCTGATAGGAATGGCAGTCAACCAGTGGATTGAGGGACAATTCATAGGTACAATGTTGACTTTTCTGTGAGTACAGCAGGCCTCTCCCTAGATTTAGAACTTTTAAAGATGGATAGATAAGCTTCACTCATATTTTGTGGGGTTTAGCATAATGTTTCTGTCCGTGTTAGGTTTATATCTAAATATTCATTTTCTTTGGGGTTTTGAGTTTCGAGTTTTATTGCCATATGACCGTTGAGAATAAATAGGTTTACAGTTGTTTTGTGCCTATCCATCTTTTCTGCTATGATGATGCATAACTTACTATTCCTAGCAGCTCTTATGTATGTGTATAGTCATGAGCGTGTAAATGCACACACATGTGCATGTGATGTACAGATGCGTGAATACGTGTGTAGACAGAGCTTGGGATATGGTGGGTTTTATGGGACTGTTCTATTCTCCCAGGTCGTCAAGTGTATGAAGGTAAAGCTTCTCCTAGCTGGGTTGTCTTCCCAGCTGCTGTGGTGATGTTTATATTTTACTCTGGTACTGGTAGTGCCTGCCTCCTTGATTAGATTCTTCTTATCCTCAATGGAAGAAAACCAGTAGCTTTTATGGATTTTGTTGATGGATAGATAAGCTTTTGGTTTCATTGTTTCTCTTCTTTATTTTTAGGGTCACATCCCCTAGACAAGGCAGGAGAGCTCCTCTCTTCTCTCGTTGTTCCTTGCGTCTTTCTGTGCGGGTTGGCTTCTATTGTTCACCAGACATTCCTTGGAAGAGATGGAAGGACTTCTGAGATCAGACAGGCATGTGGGCATGTCCGTAGGAAATTGTCTCAATTATTGATTAGTGTCAGGAGGCCAGCCCACTGTGGGTGGAACCATCCCTAGACAGGTGAGATGAAGTCACCCCTTTTCTCCTCAAGCTGCTGTTGGTCCTGGGATTTATCAGAGCAACGGGACATTTCTGTCTTTTCTTTGTGCCTTCTGTGTTGGTGGAAGGCTCATTTCTGTCCCTTTCCACGGTGGAACACCCCCTTCCCAGTTTTCTTCCGTGGTTTCTGGAAGCGTGCTGTATCTATCTGGTGACTATGGCTTTCTCCTCCATCTCTTCACTCCCTCTATACGTTAGTTGCCACTGCATTCTACCCCAAACAAAGCTCAGCCCACCCTAGGCATGACCCACTACTCAACTACTCTGATTCTGTTTCCCCGCTCCTACCTCTCCTGACACTAACTGCTTCCACTCACCACCCACAGTAACCTCTGCATTTTTCTTTCTATCTTTTGTCACCTGGCCTATAGCCTGCCTGTTCCCTATGAAGCCGTGATCTTTGGCATCACCTTGTGATTGGTGTCTCCACATTAAACAGTATACAATTGCTTGGCCAGTCACTCATCAAACAAATGCCTGATGGGCCATATCTATTAGAATTGGCAGGTGGAATTTGGGCCGGCTGCTGCTCCCTGGCCCAGCTGTCACCAGCACAGGAAGGTAGTGTGGGTCCCCTGACAGCACAGGAAGGTAGTGTGTGGGTCCCCAGGATGTTGTGCCCAAGAAACAACGTTAGAGCTGAAAACACTGACGGTAAAGAGTGACTTAAAACCCCTGGCTGGGTATGCCAACTGCATGAATTATGATCTGTACCATTTTTATTAAAAAGAGCTAAGCAGATTGCTAGACGATTGATACATTATATCTGAGCTGTCACTTTTTTTAAAAAAGCCATTAATACTTTTAGGCTGAAGTTACTTCTCACTTTGAGTTACATTCATCTGAAATTCACCCAGGAGTATCAGGGAGATGGCTTTCTTCCCTTAAGATGTCAGAGAATGGTAGGGTCGATTTATAGAGAGTTACTGAATTGATAGGATTTAAATTTTTAATTATTTAAATTTCTAAATTTTGTTATTTCTTTGTGGGAGGTAACATTCAAAATCTTGTTGGCGCTTCTGAAGCCCAGGTATGTAAAATCTACTCACGGACTGGCTGTATTGTTAGGCGTGGTGGACCACGCCTTTAATCCCAGCACTTGGGAGGCAGAAGCAGGCAAGGACCCTGTGAGGTTGAGGCCAGACAGTTCTAGGACATCTGGGCTACACAGTGAGAACCCTTCCCTCTAAGGAAGAGTTGTTCTAAGAGAGCTCCTTTCCTTTCCTGGACTGGAGCAGCATGCAGATAAACACATACCTCCTCCCTCTCCTCTCATGTTATAGCTCACTGTTGTGTTTTCTAAACTAATTTACATGTCAAATAAACACCATGATAAACACGAATACAGCGATACAGGACATTACCGCTCGCTACCCCCCTCCCCACCCCCACCCCCCATTTTACCTCCAAGCTTCTACACAGATTTCCATCTCATTTAAGGTTGTATTCATGGCGTGGTTTTGTTTTTCTGATTCTTTTATCAGTTCTCAGTGCAACAGGTCATGGGCTTTTTCTATTTCTTTTTTTTTTTTTTAATTTTTAATATTTTTATTACATATTTTCCTCAATTACATTTCCAATGCTATCCCAAAAGTCCCCCATAGCGCCCCCCACTTCCCTACCCACCCATTCCCATTCTTTTGGCCCTGGCATTCCCCTATATTGGGGCATATAAAGTTTGCAAGTCCAATGGGCCTCTCTTTCCATTGATGGCCGACTAGGCCATCTTTCGATACATATGCAGCTAGAGACAAGAGCTCCGGGGTTCTGGTTAGTACATCATGTTGTTCCAACAATAGGGTTGCAGATCCCTTTAGCTCCGCTTTTTCTATTTCTGCATGCACAGTGCTCACACAT